>NC_044323.1:154284154-154599803 GCF_007399415.2 Gopherus evgoodei | reverse complement strand
GAGACACAGGTGACAGGCTAGGAGAATTTAGGTGGACTGAAAAATAGTCGATAGCCAGGATTCCAAGCCTGGCCAATCTTTAGACGCTTTTTGAGAACTGAGAATGTTGTTAATAACCAGGTGTGACTATGTGGCATATTTGACTACATGCTTATTTTACATCCACTGCTAGAGGCAACATCTAACAATGGGGTTATTTTCCATGTTTGCATATTTAAGTATAACACTAAGATGATATATCTACATAAAAGTCTCAAGACAAATAATATCTCTTCTAAAGAAACTTTTTAAGATGCGTTTTGGGATAAGTACCTTGTTTCACTGTTACTAATGTGTATGGGTATGAGTGAGAGAGAAAACATTTTCAGCAAAAACTTCAATAAAAGAATTAGACTGTCTTGTATACATTTGTACACAGGGGCCCTAAGCCTGGATGGAGCCTTTGGATGCTACCACCATATACATTATTTTTAATAACAACAATATCAGCTCTAATAATAAAAGTACAGTAAATGATATACTAACCTTGTCAGTTGTTTAAGATCTTGAAGTATCATGGGTTAATAGTTAGTAAGCGGCATACGTAAGAAAATATTTCAACATTAATAGCTCTAAAGAGCAAAAGAGATTGTCTAAACAGATTCACAGGCACAAAATCCTCTTAGCTCTTCTGAGTTACAGAGATGTTTGTATGCAAAGGTCTGCACAAAAGTCCCCTAAACAGTCCACATGCCATGCAGCTGAGCAATTAGAAGTGATCACTGCTGGTATTAGAACTGAAGTCTCCATTTTTTCAGAGATCTGAAACCACTTCAGATCAACCTCCCGTCTACTATAGTTAATCCAGAGAATTATTTCAAAACTTGGAAGTGCAGGGTAAATGAAAGCCACCAAGTGCTTTTCAACACCATTAACTAGAATTAGCCCAGTCAAGCCACTGCACATTGGCTGCATATATTTTTCAAATATAAATGGGGGCAGACAAGGGGAGAGGATGCTTGGAACACAGCAAGCAGTGTAATTTTAGTAGTTTTGCTGTAAAAAGGAATGAATAAATAAATAAATAAACTCCCTAGAATTAATTCTGAGAGATGGTATTTTAGGCCATGTTGCTGTGCATGAACCTAAGTGCAGCAAATTCCTCTAAAAATAAATATTTGCAGAAGAGATTAAAAGAACAAAAAAGAAAAGTTGGAAGTGTGATGAGATGACTAATGGTTCTAAATTTAAGCAAGCAGCTTATTGCCTGGTTTCTTCATCTAGATGACTGCTAAATTGTTAGTGGGTTTATGTAACTAACGTTGCTTTAGATTTGACAGGACGATGCTCAGTAATCTGTCGCCTCTCAAGGGTCTGTTTTGCTTTATGCCTTTCAGTTGCTGTTTTTTTGTTGTTGTTTTTTTTTTAAATCACCGGCAAACAGTCTCATTGACAGTACAAATTATTCTCTCACATCCCTGTTAAAGAGGACCTGATCAAAAGCCATAGAAGTCAATGTAAAGATGTCTTCAGTGGGGTTTAGAGCTGGCTCACAGAGCCCAATCTAAATCCAATTAAACCATGAAAGTAATGCACATTGGAAAACATAATCCCAACTAGACATACAAAACGATAGGGTCTAAATGAGCTGTGACCACTCAAGAAAGAGATCTTGGTGTTATTGTGGATCGTTCTCTGAACATATCCGCTCAGTGTGCAGCAGCAGTTGAAGAAGCTAATGGAATGTTAGGAACCATTAGGAAAGGGATAGATAAGACAGAATATTTCATAATTCCTCTGTATAAATCCATGGCATGCCCACAATCTGAATATGGCATACAGATCTGGTTGTCCCATTGCAAAAAAGATATATTGGAATTGGAAAAGGTACATGGAATGACAACAAAAATGATTAGGGTATGGTCCAGCTTCCACATGAAGAGAGATTAAAAAGACTGGGACTTTTCACCTTGGAAAAGAGACAACTAAGGCGGAACATGGAAGATGTCTATAAAAGCTTCACTAGTGTGGAGCAACTGAATAGGGAAATGGTATTTACTCCTTTACATAAGTCAAAAACTAGGGATTACCCAATGAAATTAATAGGCAGCAAGTTTAAAACAAAGAGAAGTACTTCTTCACACAATGCACAGTCAACCTGTGGAACTCTTTGCCAGGGAATATGGTGATGGTCAAAACTATAACAAGGTTCCAAAAAAGAACAAGATAAATTCATGGAGGATAGATCCATCAATGGCTATTAGCCAGGACTGGCAGGGATGCAACGCCATGCTCTGAGTGTTCCTA
This sequence comes from Gopherus evgoodei, assembly GCF_007399415.2. Taxonomy (NCBI): domain Eukaryota; kingdom Metazoa; phylum Chordata; order Testudines; family Testudinidae; genus Gopherus; species Gopherus evgoodei. The sequence continues at coordinate 154,597,517 of NC_044323.1, read as the reverse complement.
GACTCTGTTTGCCAGAAGCTGGGGGTGGACAACAGGGAATGGATCACTTGATAAATTACCCTGTTTTGTTCATTCTCTCTGAAGCACCTGGTATTAGCCACTGTAGGAAGACAGGATACTGGGCTAGCTGGACCAGTGGTCTGACCCAGTGTGGCTGTTGTTAGGTTCTTATGAAAGGTTTTCCATTGAATTCAGGTCCTAAAAGCAAGGGTGGTGAATACAGAAGATGTGGGGATTCAGCAGTGCTAGGGTAGTGCTGGTTATGAACTGCAATAGGCAGATATTTGTGGTTGGGGATGTGTGCTAACAACACTTGTATCTATCACTTGTATCTACTTGTACATCCAATGAGAAGCTGGATATGAGTTGACAGTGTGCCCTTGTTGCCTAGAAGCATTTTGGGCTGTATAAGTAGGGTGTGGCAAACTCAGGACACTTAGCTACCAAGCGTGGCGTAGCAATTAGTCCCAGAAGGCTTAACCCTGGAGGAATAAGGTTCAGCTGGAACAGGGGTTACCAGGGAGGTAATTGGTTTCAGCTGGCCCCAATGGCTGGAGACCTTTTTAAACCCTCCCTGGCAGGGAAGCAGGGGGGAGGAGAGAAGCAGAGTAGCTGCCAGCGAGTAGAGGCAGCTGAACTCTAAAAACTTTTCTGGCAAGGCAGGTTGCACTCTCCCCAGAGAGGGAGGAAAACAGAACAAGGGCCTGAATGAGAAGGGATCAGCCAGACCCTGCGCGACTGTGAAGGGCTTTTGCTTTGCCCAAGCCTGTCTCTCCAAGGCTGAGGAGGACTGAGCTAGGGGAGGAGAGACAGGTACTTTGGCACACGTGGTGTCAGAAGTGGGATTTACCAGTGAGTGTGGCTCGGTGGCAAGCCATCACAGGGCAAGGTAAAAAAAAAAAAAAAAGGAGATAATTTTTTTTTTCCCTCTTTGGGAAAAAATGGAGGATGTGCTGAAGGCATTGATGCAGGCCACCGCGGCTCAGCAGGAGGCTACCCGAGTACAGGTGGCGGCCCAGCGAGAGTCTGTGCGGGTGCAACAGGAGACCAACCAGCTGCTGATGAGCCAGGCGGCCCAAGATCGAGCCACCCTGACCGAGGTAGTGAACCAGTTGAAGGCCCTGACTACTATGATGCACGCGGCCCAGGGGACCCGACCGCTACGGGCAAGCAACTATTTACAGAAGATGACAACGGATGACGATATAGAGGCGTATCTCCTCGCGTTCGTGTCGTCTCGAGGACGTGTCATAAACAGATAGCTAAGGGTTAATGTCTCTTTCACCTGAAGCACCTGACCAGAGGACCAATCAGGAAACAGGATTTTTTTTTCAACTCTGGGTGGAGGGAAGTTTGTGTCTGAGTCTTTGTTTTCTGTCTGCCTGCTTTCTCTGAGCTTTGGAGAAGTATTTCAGCTTTCTAATCTTCTGTTTCCAAGTTGTGAGTATCAAAGAGTTTGTTTCTTTTGTATTTACATGAATATAGTGCTGGAGTGCTTTGATTTGTATTCTTTTTGAATAAGGCTGTTTATTCATATTTCTTTTAAGCAATCGACCCTGTATTTGTCACCTTAATACAGAGAGACCATTTGTATGTAATTTTCTTTCTTTTATATAAAACTTTCTTTTAAGACCTGTTGGAGTTTTCTTTACTGGGAAACTTCGGGAAAATTGAGTCTGTACTCACCAGGGAATTGGTGGGAGGAAGAAGTCAGAGGGAGATCTGTGTGTGTTAGATTTATTCACCTGATTTTGCATTCCCTCTGGGTGAGGGGGGAAAGAGAGATTAACTCTCGGTAATTCTGTTCTCCAGGACTGGAAAACGGGGAGGGGGGAGTCCCTCTGTTTAGATTCACAGAGCTTGTGTCTGTGTATCTCTCCAGGAGCACCTGGAGGGGGGAAGGGAAAAAGGATTATTTCCCTTTGTTGTGAGACTCAAGGGATTTGGGTCTTGGGGTCCCCAGGGAAGGTTTTCAGGGGGACCAGAGTGCCCCAAAACACTCTAATTTTTTGGGTGGTGGCAGCAAGTACCAGGTCCAAGCTGGTAACTAAGCTTGGAGGTTTTCATGCTAACCCCCATATTTTGGACGCTAAGGTCCAAATCTGGGACTAAAGTTATGACAGGACGGCACTGCGGGAGGCCTGGCCCCAAGACCAGTGGGCAGGTCTGCTGGCTCCATTCCTGTGTGGGGAGGCCTAGAAAGCCTACTTCGACATGACCGCAGAAGCAGCTATAGATTACCCTCGGCTGAAGGCGGAAATCCTGGCGAGGGCAGGCGTGACACCAGCCATAAGGGCCCAGCGCTTCCACGAGTGGAAGTACCGGGAGGACAAACCACCGAGGTCCCAGCTATTTGATTTGATACACCTAGCGCAGAAGTGGCTCCGCCCCGAGGCCTGTGGGCCGGAGAAGGTAGTAGAAACCCTGGTATTGGACAGGTACATGAGAGGGTTGCCTCCAGACATACGGGGGTGGGTCCGCCAAAATGATCCCTCCTCTTATGACGATCTAGTTGCTCTCGTGGAGAGGCATTTGGCAGCCCAAGAACTTTCTCAGACCCCTGAGGGAGGAAGGCGCCAGTATCGGAGACCAGCCTCTGCACCAAGGCCCCGGTTTGCCCCAGCTCCAGGCTGGAAAATGGAGGGGAGGCAGGAGGTGGAAGAGCCGCTGGCAGTCCCGGAGAGACGGGAGGACTGGGGAAGAAAGGCTCAGGGGGTAAATCCCAGCAGCCCGAAAAATAGGGGGCTGCCCCGAGGGGGGTACCGCTGTTATGCCTGTGGAGAATTAGGGCATATTGCTGCCCAATGCCCTAATCTAGGAGAGCCCATGCAGTGTGAACTGGGAGATATAGGGGGACCATGCGAGCTAATAAGTCTAGTCGGGGTTGCGATGGTCCCCCATAGGTACACTAGGCCAGTTAAGCTGAATGGTATAGAGACCACAGCTTTAATAGACTCGGGGAGTGCAGTCACACTCGTCTCAGGGAAGCTGGTCAGGCCGGACCAACTATCCCAGGCCAAGCGCTCGGGAATATCCTGTGTATATGGGGATATCAGCTATTACCCGACTGTCTCCGTACTCATAGAAGTTCTAGGGAACCCCGCCGAGTTGACAGTGGGAGTCATCCCAAAACTTCCTTACCCTGTCCTTATCGGAAGAGACTTCCCGGGGTCTGATGGCCTACTCCCCAGGGACGTGGGTGAAGGAAAGAGGGACTCTGGGATCCAAAGGGTGGCCCAGATAGGGGACCCTCTCCCCACCTTCCACGAGTTTAGCCAGGATGTGTTCTCCCCACCAGGGAAGTCCAGGAAGACTCGGAGGGAACGGAGGGCGGATAAAAGGAGGGGGACGAGGATCCTGACACGGTACCTGACGCCTACACTAGCAGGAGAAAGAAGGAATTCAACTGACAGTGGGACGGAGTCGGCCAACTACAACCCAATTATTGGACCGGGTTCCCCAGGCTCTGTCCCTGAGGGGGAGACGGAGGTAGACCCCCCCGAAATAGGGCCAATAGGGACCGCCCGCGGGACTTTTGGTCAGGATCAGGCCAATGATCTCATATACCACAACATTTTTAAGGAAGTAGTTGAGGTAAATGGGGTCCTAGTGGAGGGGAGAACTAAGGGCCCAGGGCCGTATTATATGATTAAAAAAGATCTTCTGTATAGAGTAGTTCGCGTCCAAGAGCAAGTCATCGAACAACTCTTGGTCCCCCGGAAGCACCAAAAAGCGGTAATGGATCAGACCCACAGTCATCTATTTGGGGCCCACCGAGGGATGGATAAGACCCTCGATCGGATCCTACAGAGGTTTTTCTGGCCCGGTATTTATGCGGCCGTCCGGCGATATTGTTCCTCCTGTCCGGAGTGCCAAATACATGGGCCCAGACCATACTTAAGGGCCCCTCTGGTACCTCTGCCAATTATTGAGGTTCCATTCGAACGAATAGCTATGGACATAGTGGGGCCATTGGAGAAGTCGGCCCGGGGCCATCAATACATCCTGGTAGTACTAGATTACGCCACCCGATATCCCGAGGCCATCCCCCTACGGAATGCCATGTCCAAGACCATAGCCAAAGAGTTAGTCCAGATATTCTCCAGAGTAGGGATACCTAAGGAGATCCTGACGGACCAAGGGACCCCCTTTGTTTCTAAACTGATGACGGACTTGTGAACCATGCTCCGCATATGGACCCTCAGAATGTCGGTCCACCACCCCCAGACCGATGGCCTCGTTGAACGTTTTAATAGGAAGTTGAAAAGCCTGTTACGAAAAGTGATTAGCCGCGATGGAAAAGACTGGGATGCCCTGCTACCTTATGTACTGTTTGCCGTACGGGAAGTTCCTCAGACTTTCACTGGATTCTCCCCCTTCGAGCTGTTATATGGTCGACACCCCAGGGGCAAACTGGACCTGGCTAAAGAAGACTGGGAAGAGCAGCCGAACCCAGGGAGAAACATTGTGGAACATGTATCAGGGGGTAGCCGTGTTAGTCTGGATCTGTAAAAGCAGCAAAGAATCCTGTGGCACCTTATAGACTAACAGACGTTTTGGAGCATGAGCTTTCGTGGGTGAATACCCACTTCCTCAGATGCATGTAATGGAAATATCCATTGCTTGCTAGCACACATATATATACCTGCCCCTGGATATTTCCATTACATGCATCTGAGGAAGTGGGTATTCACCCACGAAAGCTCATGCTCCAAAACGTCTGTTAGTCTATAAGGTGCCACAGGATTCTTTGCTGCTATTGTGGAACATGTGCTGCAAATGAAAGACCGAATAGCCCGAGTCACCCCTCTTGTGCGCGAACACATGGAGAAGGCCCAAGGGACGCAACGGACGTACTACAATCATCAAGCACAGTCCCGGAAGTTCCAGGTGGGGGACCGGGTGATGGTGCTCATACCCATGGCGGAGAGCAAGCTCCTGGCCAGATGGCAGGGGCCCTATGAGGTAATCGAAGCCGTAGGAGAAGTTGACTATAAAGGTCCGGCAGCCAGGTCGCCGGAAACAGGAGCAGATCTATCATATAAATCTGCTGAAACTTTGACGGGATAGAGAAGCTCTGGTAGCTGCGCTGGGGGCACCATCCCCTAAAGGCAATCAGCCCAGCCTGGTAGGAATATCCCCGGAGCTGACCCCGGAACAATGATCCAAAGTGGTCAGCCTGATCAAACGCAACCAAGATGTGTTCTCAGAAAAGCCAGGCAGGACTACTGAGGTTCACCATCGCATCTTCACAGAACCTGGAGTGAAGGTGCACGTTAAGCCATTCCGGATCCCAGAGGCCAAGAGAGAAGAGATTACGAAAGAGGTCAGGAAGATGCTCGCCTTAGGAGTCATTGAAGAGTCTCATAGTCAATGGTCCAGTCCCGTGGTTTTAGTGCCTAAGCAGTATGAGGTTTAGTGCCTAAGCAGTATGAGGTTCTGCAATGACTTCCGCAAGCTAAACGAGGTGTCCTGATTTGATGCCTACCCTTTACCCAGGATAGATGAGCTGATTGACAAACTGGGAAAAGCCCATTTCATGTCTACCCTTGATCTTACTAAGGGCTATTGGCAGATCCCCCTGGCCAAAGCCGACAAGGAGAAGACGGCCTTTGCAACCCCAGAAGGACTATATCAGTATACTGTTCTTCCTTTTGGATTGCATGGGGCCCCCGCTACCTTCCAGCGGCTGATGGACAAACTGTTACGGTCCCATGGGGAGTACGCTGCTGCCTATCTTGATGACGTCATCATATATAGCCCCGACTGGGAGACGCACCTAAGAAAGGTAGAGGCAGTCCTGGATACCCTGAGAAAGGCTGGACTGACTGCGAATCCCTCCTAATGTTCGATCGGATTAGCTGAGGCCAAATACCTTGGATGTATTGTGGGGAGGGGCATGGTGAGGCCCCAACTCAACAAGCTAGACGCCATACAGAAGTGGCCCCGACCACTCCGGAAAAAGCAGGTCCGAGCATTCCTGGGACTCGTGGGGTACTATAGACGTTTCATTCCCCACTTCGCCACCAGGGCATGCCCTCTCACGGACCTGACCAAGGCTCGGGGCCCAGATATAGTAAAATGGTCTGCTGAGGCCGAAGCCGCTTTTGCAGATCTGCGGACAGCCCTCTGCACAGACCCCGTACTGATAGCCCCAGACTGGAGGGAGGAGTTTATCCTGCAAACAGATGCCTCTGAAGTAGGGCTGGGGGCGGTGCTCTCACAAATGGTTGGAGATGACGAACACCCCGTCCTCTTCCTCAGTAGAAAGCTCCTGCCTAGGGAACGGAAGTACGCCATAGTGGAAAAGGAATGCTTGGCGGTAAAATGGGCCGTTGAAAGCCTCCGCTACTATTTACTCGGACGGAGGTTTACCCTGATCACGGACCATGCCCCATTGCAGTGGATGCACCAAAAGAAGGACAAAAATGCGAGAGTGACGAGATGGTTCCTATCGCTTCAACCCTTCCACTTCACGGTACGACACAGGTCGGGAGCCCAACATGGCAATGCGGATGGCCTGTCGAGGGTGCACTGCTTTCCGACCCAAGTAGCCCAACCCCATAGTGTTGAGCGGGGGGGGGGGGGGAGATACGTGGCAAATTCAGGACACTTAGCTACCAAGCGTGGGGTAGCAATTAGTCCCAGAAGGCTTAACCCTGGAGGAATAAGGTTCAGCTGGAACAGGGGTTACCAGGGAGGTAATTGGTTTCAGCTGGCCCCAATGGCTGGAGACCTTTTTAAACCCTCCCTGGCAGGGAAGCAGGGGGGAGGAGAGAAGCAGAGTAGCTGCCAGTGAGTAGAGGCAGCTGAACTCTAAAAACTTTTCTGGCAAGGCAGGTTGCACTCTCCCCAGAAGGAGAGGAAAACAGAACAAGGGCCTGACTGAGAAGGGATCAGCCAGACCCTGCGCGACTGTGAAGGGCTTTTGCTTTGCCCAAGCCTGTCTCTCCAAGGCTGAGGAGGACTGAGCTAGGGGAGGAGAGACAGGTACTTTGCCACAAGGGGCATTGCCAGAAGATAGAGGGACATGATCATTCCCCTCTATTTGACATTGGTGAGGCCTCATCTGGAGTACTGTGTCCAGTTTTGGGCCCCACACTACAAGAAGGATGTGGAAAAATTAGAAAGAGTCCAGTGGAGGGCAACAGAAATGATTAGGGGGCTGGAGCACATGACTTATGAGGAGAGCTGAGGGGACCGGGATTGTTTAGTTTGCAGAAGAGAAGAATGAGGGGGGATTTGATAGCTGCTTTCAAGTACCTGAAAGGGGGTTCCAAAGAGGATGGATCTAGACTGTTTTCAGTGGTACCAGATGACAGAACAAGGAGTAATGGTCTCAAGTTGCAGTGGGGGAGGCTTAGGTTGGATATTAGGAAAAACTTTTTCACTAGGAGGGTGGTGAAGCACTGGAATGGTTTACCTAGGGAGTTGGTGGACTCTCCTTTCTTAGAGGTTTTTAAGGTCAGGCTTGACAAAGCCCTGGCTGGGATGATTTAGTTGGGGATTGTTCCTGTTTTGAGGAGGGGGTTGGACTAGATGATCTCCTGAGGTCCCTTCCAACCCTGATATTCTATGATTCTATGATTTCCAATTAGCTAACCCCATCTGACTCACATTTCCCCAGGCAGGGTCTGATCCAAATCCCACTGCAGTGTACACACACACACACACACACACACACACACACACAAAATATATAATGGGGCAAAATTCGTATGGCAAAAGTAGTGGCAGCCCCACTGATTGATTTTATGGGCTATTTCTAACTGGTGCTCTCACCACAACTGTGTTTTGTAGTGTAACAACACTGATAATCATGCTCTGAAGTTAATGGCACTACTAATGTGCTTATAGATAAGCATGTACTTCAGTGCTTCTATTTTATGCTGTACGGGTTCTTGTATCACCCTCATCACCACAGTATCTGAGAACCTTCTGGCAGTGCATTAAGCAACATGACTAGCATCTGTCATGTGTGGTTCTTTCTCTCTTTCCTCCTCTCCCCAGGGGGAGAATTGGATAGTATAGTATTTTGTTTTGGAAGATTTTTTTTTAATGCATACATTATTCTGTGCTTGTGTTGTGTTTATATTTAGATAGTTCATTTTGGGGGGCAGGTGCCAGATTTTTCTTCCATTTGTATAGTACCTAGTTCAATCCAGGGGTCCTGGTCCTGAATGGGGCTCCTAGACACTACCACAATATGAATAAACTTATAATAATAATGTTAGAGCAGGCAAACCAAAGAAACGCGCCTGGCACTTGGAGCAGACAGTGGTGAAGTTTCTACTAGTCATTAATTCCTGTGGGAGTTTGTTGCACAATCATGGACCAGCCCCTGAGAAAGCGGCCTCCTGAACAGATGGCTTTATCTGCATAATATACACAGCTTTGCAGAATCAGACCCAGAGTACTTACACCTTCAAGGATCAATCCCATACTCCTGAGGCAGTTCCAACGGAAACCAACATGCTCAACATTAATATAGTGTTTCAAAATCCAGCTCTATGGGATATTTGCACTTGCAGTTCTGACAGCCTCTGGAATTCTGCAATGTTTGCATTTTCACTAGTTCACAGAAAAAATACTGCACTTTAGAGTGTCTCACATACCTTGGAGAAATTAAACAAGGCATTGAAATGACACAGAAATATAAAGATCTTAGTGAGTAGCAACATGCTACATATACTACCCCAAATTGGACACTATACAACGCATCAGATGCCGACAATGAAAATGAATTACAGAACACAGGGAAGCCAAGTTAATGCGCAGGTGCTCATTAGTGTGTTGCAAGAGATGTGAAATGCCTTCAAAAACCAGTGGAAAACAATGCGAGGCTGGCTGGTTCAGGGAATTAGCAAATGGATACAAAGTTATTCAGCTGTAAAATACCAGATTGAATTTGAAACCACAGATAATGTCTAGTAATGACTCAAAAGTGCTGTCATCCAAACAGTCCACTGCAAAATCAGAGGAGGGGGGGTCTTCTTCCTGATCCTAAAGGGACAAGTAGCACTAATTGGCATCCTTGTTGGCCACCTCAGTAGCAAGACCAAGGGAAAGAGAAGGAGAGAACTCAATCCATTGCTGAAGCTAGCCGGACACGGCTGTAAATCCACTGCCTTACCTGAGTCCTGAAAGCAAAGCAACAGCATTATCGCTGGAATATTAAACTAAAGCAAATTAAATCAATGCTTAGCCCTTGCCTGTTAATTTTCTCTGCATCCAAGCTCTCAGCACCCCATGTCAAGAAGAAAGACACGTCGAAAATGGGCTGAAATACAGATCCAAGTTAAAATCCTGGTTTTGTCTTTGTGTAGCTATCGAGTAGCCTGCTGTCCGGTCTCAATCAAAACTTCCATCCTTGGCCATTGTCTGGTCAGGACCTTGCTTTCACATTACATTGGGCCTGAAAAATGAGACCATCAGAATTGCTGTTCTGAACCAGACCCATGGCCCATCCAATCCAGTATTCCATCTCGGTCTGCATTCAGCGCCAGCTGCTTCGGAAGAAGCGACACGGGAAATGGTTTGGATGAAGGACAGTTAAACTGGCTCCTTGCCATTTCCCTAATTCATCAGCTTCACTGTGAGGCTTTTTGGCCCAGTTTAACAACATGCAGAATGCTGGTTGGCAATGAACAGAGCAGCAGCAGTGCAGACAGCTGAAATGTTTGATAGATTACCTGCCTGCTAGGTAGCTACAAGCACCTATTAAATAGCGTAAGTACCTGCAAGGACAGAGATATGTTTATTTTTATTTTAATCTAGCTCATTATTTTAAGACAAGCCTTTTACATGGGGAAACATAATACAGACAGGTAAAATCAGGTAGGAAGGGACTGGATTCCAAACATGGTATCGGAAGAGGGAACTAGTGGGTAGCACAGGGAAATGGGACTCACGTCTATTTTTAGGCTCTGAGTGGGAGGCTTGTCTTGTAGTCAGAGCAGGAGTGACTCAGAAACAGGAATCCTGGGTGCTTTTACTGGTGCTCTGGAGAGGAATGTGATCAAATGATTAGAGCTGGAGTGACTGGGAGACAAGCCCCTGGATTCAATACCTGGCTCAGTAAGAGTGCGTTTTGTGGTTAGAGCACAAGGATTAAGTTCTATTTTCATTAGGCTACTTGCAGCTGTTTGGGAAGAACCATGACCTTGTGTTCAGAGCACAGGACAGGACTCCCCAGGTCTGTTCCTGGCTTTGGGAAAAGATGTGTAGTGATTAAAGCAGGTCGGATCAGAAGTCAGTACTCATGTGTTCTCATAGACTCATAGACTTTAAGTTCAGAAGGGACCATTATGATCGTCTAGTCTGACCTCCTGCACAACGCAGGCTACAGAATCTCACCCACCCACTCCTGTAACAAACCCTTAACCTATGTCTGAGTTACTGAAGTCCTCAAATCATGGTTTAAAGACCTCAAGGTGCAGAGAATCCTCCAGCAAGTGACCCATGCCCCATGCTTCAGAGGAAGGTGAAAAACCTTCAGGACCTCTGCCAGTCTGCTCTAGAGGAAAATTCCTTCCCGACCCCAAATATAGCGATCAACTAAACCCTGAGCATGTGGGCAAGACTCACCAGCCAGATACCAAGGAAAGAATTCTCTGTAGTGACTCAGATCCCACCCCATCTAATATCCCATCATAGGCCATTGGGCATATTTACTGCTAATACTATTTCTAGCTCTGCTACTGAACTCACTATATGACCAATGGCAAATCACTTAATCCCTCTGCTACACACCCACCCTCTTCCTCAATCTGGAAAACCATAAATAATTACACCTACTTCATAGGAATGGCACTAGAACCAAGTAATGTTTGATCCCCTGATGACAGATGAAAAACAGTGTTCCTATTATTATTATTATTACTACAGCATATGTATCATCTGCACCGGACAGGATTCATGCCTCTTGCTTCTCCAGTGATTTTAGTAATTTGCTCTGCAAATATCAGCCAGCACAATTTTTGACAGTTCTCTCCTAAACATGCAAGAATTAAACAACAGTTTCCTTCTATCAGTGGATCTTTGAGGTACTTATTTGCTTTAAGCGTTTGCCTCGGAGACATATTTTGAAAAGTAGATAAATAAATAATCTTCTTATGCTCACAAACAAATCCCTCATTTTAGGTTCTCTCTGCCACAGGGCCTGACATCTCTGAGTTCATGGAGAAACAACAGAAAATGTCTTTAAAAGACTGGAAATACTCCTCTTATCCGTGCAGAATTCAGCAATAAACAAAATCGAGATGCAGCAGAGGACCTCTTCCTGTTCTTTCACTTTACATTCATTTGGTTTCTGGAACACCAGGAACATTCAGTATTTCATAGCTCCATTAAATCTCTTTTCCCATGATCTCTTAGATGGGAAAACAAGGAGGCTATTTATCTTGGTAAATAAAACACAGGTACTGGTGAGTTTGCCAAATACATAGTAAGAGACATTCCCTTTCCTGAAGAGCTTACAGTGTAAAGAGACAAGACAAAAGGTGAGAGGTGAAAACAGAGTATCAATAGCAGTGAGTCTGTGGTGGCAGAGACTTCAGTGCTGGCTACCTGCCCAAGAAAGTACCCTAGGTCTCAGTCGGCTTGTACAGTCTGAGCTGACACCCGAATTGCTGTGGCTTCGTTTCTCTTGGTACCTGCATTAGACCGGTTAAAGCTAGATCAGAGATTTCTACATATCACACCTCTGAATTGCAATTTAGACGTAGCCCTAGCTTTTGGTTTTCATCTGGAAGCAGTTTAGAATTAGAGATACAGTCAGCTTGCACAGAACATGTGCTAACATGAGGGCTTTGGACAGGTCACTTCAACTCTATGCCTGTGTTTAAAATGAGGAGAATAATCTTTACCTTTCCCACAGGGAGCTACCAGAGCCTTCTGTGCATATAAGGAGCTCACCTGAAGGGGGCATGCAGAATTGATGGGGTTGGTATTCTTCTGGTGCCCTGGTGCGTAGGGCAGGCAGGTGGTAGGTCATGGCTGAGTTGCATTGGAGGGAAATAAGCAGCAGCCCAGCACACAGTGCCTCCTGTGACTCCCCCTTGGGCAATGTGGCCTCATGTCACCCTTTGCAAACTGGCATAATCTGGTCCCTTCATCTTAAATATGGTCCCGTAAATCCTCCGATGAAAGGTTCTAAACAAGGACCAATCATTGATGGAAGCTATGACTGATATTGCAACCATGGGGGAAGGTTACCACGGCTCCTCCAGGGACTAAAAACAACAGTGGGTGATTAAGGCGGGTCTCAGACTACAGAAAACTCCAGAGAGGTACCATGCCCTGGGGTAATAGAGATTAAGTCTTTGGAAAACTCAGTTTGAACCAAAGAAAAGGCTTTTGGTATAAAAAGCTGAGCCTGAACTGATCTGTGGCCTTCCTTGCGATTCAGCAAATGGACAGGACTTTTGATCCTTTGGGGATTCCAACCTTTGCTGAAGGGTTGGAAAGATTTGACTTACCATGACCCCATAGGTCTGATGGGCGATTTATGGTACATTGTGTGTTGTAAATCCCCTTTTTGTTTTATACATTTTCTCTGTGTGCTTTTGTCTATAAAATAAATTTGCTTGCTTTTGAAGAGCTGTATGGTAATTTATAACTGCTGGCATATCTTGGTCTTTGGAGAGGAAGCAAAGTGCAGGTTCTGGCCTTTAGGCAGACTGACTTATTGGGGATATCATAGTGCACAGCAGGGGGCTGTGTAGCCTTAAAACCACTGGTCAAAAAGGGAAAGGGAAACAAGTCCCTATCCAGAGACAGGTGGAAGCCTCACAAGTGACTGGACACCCCTGGAGTGGATCACAGAGGGAGAGTACAGGTACAGTTAGCCTGAAACTCTGATAGATTGTGGGTGTCTGGAGACCCTAAAATCAGGGTCTCATCATGCCAGGCATTGTATATACACAAAGAGCCCATCCCTACCCTGAAGAATTCATTCTGTGTGTGTGTGTGTGTGTGTATAAACTTCTCTCTCTCTCTCTCACTGTGTGTATATATATATATATATAAACATAGACAAAAGGTGGGAGAAAGGAAGCATATTACTGGAAGCACACAGAAATTAAGTGATTTACCCAAGTTGGCACAGGGAGTCTGTGGCCTAGCTGGGGAATTGAACTTAACCTCCTCAGTTCCATTTCAATTCCTTAACCATAAATTCATCCCTGCCCCCTCCCCCCAGTATAAGCAATACACTCAGAACCATTCCATGTATTCCATGACACACAGTTGTTTCCCAGGGGAACATTTCTAACAGAGAATGGTTCCCCTCTTCTTTCCTTTCCTTTCCTTTCCTTTCCTTTCCTTTCCTTTCCTTTCCTTTCCTTCTCTTTTATTTGGGAGAGGGGGAGGAAAAGCAGATGATATATCATCTCCTATAAAAATATGCTGCTAGCTGTCTCTGCCTTGATGCCTCATGCTCTGCTGTATCAGTCAATCACACCGGGCCAGATTCAAATCTCAGCTATAACAGGTGTGAATATGGAGGACTTCCCTTTTACTCCAGTTATCAAGGAAATCAGAATCCGTCTCATGGAATAGCAGAGCAGCTCTCATTTTGGGAGAAGAGACAGATGCTGTCCAGGGGGGCTATTAACACATAGACTGATGTGTATGTGCACAAATTACTACCTGTGCTCCTGAGGCAGATTCACAGGGCTTAACGAGTCATCACCAGTCAAGAACTTCCTTCAGGAATTAGAAAAAAAAGGTCTCCTTGGACATTCTGTAAGAGATTTAAAAGTAACTATCTTGAACAAAAAGACTTCAGAATGAGACTTCAAGAGAACAGCAGAACTAAAAGTCATTTGCAAATTTAACACCATTAATTTGGGCTTAAATAGGGAGTGGGAGAGATTGGCTCATTACAAAAGCAGCTTTGCCTCTCCTGGAACTGACACCTCCTCATCTGTTACTGGGAGTCGACCACATCCACCCTGATCGAATTGGCCCCGACACTGGTTCTCCATTTGCGAGGTAACTCCCTTCTCTTCATGCGTTGTCATATAATGCCTGCATCTGTAACTTTCACTAATGCATCTGAAGAAGTGAGGGGCTTTTTTATTCACAAAAGCTTATGCCCAAATAAATCTGTTAGTATTTAAGGTGCCACCAAACTCCTTGCTGTTTTTTTAGGGAAAAAAATTGTATATTAAAAATGTTAAAAAGAGGAACATGAGCAGATAATCAAGTTCCCGCTGCACTAGACATGTGACTGCTGAACCGATTCATTGCTAAATTGCATAAAATGGAGCCAGATGAGGGGTGGAGACCTGATTTAATCTCATCCACACAGGTTTATTTAGATGGCAAGACCTTTGGGGCAGGGACCTTCTTTTAGTTATGTATGTGTTTATGCAGTGTCTAGCATAAACACATACATATATAGTGCTCTGATCCCTGAACAGGACCTCTAGGCTCCCCCTTTACAAAGAATAAGTAATAATGATAAAGGGTAAGTCTGGATTTACGACAGAGGGACTCAGATCAGAATCTAGCCCAGTGTTTTTAGCTCAGGGTGAAATTCACCTCTACACATAACACAGGGACTGTCTACTGGGTCCAATCACTTTTCAATTTAATTCAGCTCTGTCATTGACAGTGGCCAATAGCAGCTGCTTCAGAGGAAGGTGCTCTGCATTAGGCTGGTACAGAATATCCTATCCACAGGGAAAGTGTGTTCCCAAATCCCTCTGATTAGTTAGACATTGATTTTGGCCCTGAAGCACGAGGATTTATTTCCCTCCCAAGAAATTTAACATGCTGTTCAATCTTCATTATTTTAACTTTGGGATGTTCTCATTATCCATATAAATACACAGTCATTTTTATTTGCACCCACTAAACTCTCCTGTTTCAATGAGTTCCAAAAGCTAAATAAAAATAAAGCTTTCCTCCTATTTCTCATTTATAAAATCTGCAGCTTTTTGATTTCATTGAATGTTCCCTTGTTCTTGGATCTTAAGTGAGACCTAAGTAGTGAATTACTAGTGTACTGTTCTCCTGATCCAGGGAGTTATCCGTAATTGCCAACACTGAAAATGATGGACCAGATCCTCAGCTGATGTACATTTTTCACCAGTTGAACATCTGGCTCAATATGTTAATGCCCTTTGGGCAAACTAGGTCATGAGAAAACTTAAACAGTCATCATTATTTCATATTCTTTCAACTTTATTCCATAAACTACATGTCGTAATTAACATACGGGACTTGCTAAATGATATGCATGGGAGTAAAGTAAAATCCTTCCAGATGTAGTAAGCAGAAGTGACAGATTTAGGCATAACGGAAGCTCATATTTTATTTATCCCTGAATAGGAGTGAATGTGTGTGCTGAACTGCGAATGATCAAATTAGGTGATTTCAAATACACCTCTGAACTCAAGTCTCATAGAGCAGTTTCCATTTTCTAAGAAGCAAAGGTTGCTATTTTACCTACAGATATTTTCCCTTCCTCGCTTTCTGAGTTTTGGGCATAATATGCATCCCAGCAGCTTTGTGGATATGATAAAAGATCACTTGCACCCTTCCCTGAAATGACTAATGGGTTCAGTCCATTCAGCATAGATAAAAATGAAAATAAATTGTATCAATGGAGCAGAAAAAGTGGAGTTTTACAATCAGATTATTTAGCCTCAGGTATACAGAGGAATCTTCCTTTTTAAAACAAACTAACTGACTTAGTAAGCTTCCATGGTAACATGTCCAAGAATTGTGCTATCTGAAAAAGTAGTTGATAGTTGTACTTGAAGGTATATAAAAAAATATAGTATAACTGGGTGCGGATTTTCAAAAGAGCCTGAGAGAGTTAGGAACTCAAATCCCATTGATTTCCAGGGGGAGTTGGGTCCTTTGAAGACTTCAACTTTTAAGATATTGAAACAAATCCATAGCTACCTAGGGATTTCACCATTATCATTATGGTGAACACCACAGCGAATGAAAATTTCATAAACAGCAGATCTGAGTCCTATGTGTACAGTGCCACTCCTTCTCATTCCCACCCTCACCTCAGCCCTTAAATGCAAGGAGAATCTCTATTAGTTGTTGTGAGTATAGAGACTATGACACACACTCCTGATTCCATCCATTAAAGAGAGGCACTGCTGCACACACACGTGCCAGTTCATTACTGTGTTATTGTTGCAATCACTGTTAAATGCAAAACAGAACATAATAAAAAGCCCTTTCATTTCATATTAACCCCGGTGCACTGTTCCAGAAAGGCAAAATTCCCATTAACTTCAGTAGATATTTTGCCTAAGTAAGGACTGTAGAATCCATTATTAAAGATTGGTGTAGCTGTTCAAGTAAAATAAACACCATGAACCTCATTTCACTTTCTGATCCAAACTCGAACCAAGCCTTCTGAGGTTTAGATAGGATGTTTTTCAGTTCCCAGAGATCAGCTCTCTTCCAGCTGGGACTAGAAGCTAAAGACGAAGTGCCACAAGGAAGACTCTTCTTGGGATCAGAAGTAGGAGGAAGCAGAAATCCCACAAGAAACTCTGTTCTCGGAAACTTTCCAGCCTAGCATGCTGACTCAAGAGGAGGTTTGAATAAGCTTCAGATAAGAATGTGAACTGACCTTAAGCTTGAAGCCTTTTGTGTTTCAACTGTCAGCTGAGGTGACAGAAACAGACCACCAACTGTCATCCTTACAGTTTACTATGCAATCCTGCAGTCACATCTGCTTTAGTCCATACCAGGGGTACGTCTACACTACGGGATTATTCCGATTTTACATAAACCGGTTTTATAAAACAGATTGTATAAAGTCGAGTGCACACGGCCACACTAAGCACATTAATTCGATGGTGTGCATCCGTGGTCCAAGGCTCGCGTAGATTTCTGGATCGTTGCATTGTGGGTAGCTATTCTGTAGCTATCCCATAGTTCCCGCGGTCTCCCCCAGCCCTTGGAATTCTGGGTTGAGATCCCAGTGCCTGATGGGGCAAAAATCATTGTCGTGGGCGGTTCTGGGTAAATGTCGTCACTCATTCCTTCCTCCAGGAAAACAACGACAGACAATCATTTCATGCCCTTTTTCCCTTGATTGCCCTGGCAGACGCCATAGCACGGCAACCATGGAGCCTATTCAGCTTTTTTTTTTACTGTCACCGTATGTTTACTGATGCCACTAACAGAGGTGTTACTGGAGCACTACACAGCAGCATTCGTTTGCTTTTTGCATGATAGCAGAGACGGTTATCAGTCGTTCTGTACTGTCTGCTGCCATTGCAAATTGGCAGTAAGATGACAGTTATCTGTCGTTCTGTACTGTCTGCTGCTATCTTGGGTACCCCTGGCTGAGGTCGGCCGGGTGCGCAAAGGCAAAACTGGGAATGACTCCCCGAGTCAATTCCTCCTTTATGGTTTCTAAAAATAGAGTCAGTCCTGCCTAGAATATGTGGCAAGTGTGCTAGAGAACCAGTGTATCAGAGAGCACAGCTGCTCCATGTCAGATCCTGCAGAAATGATGAGCTACATGCCATTCACGAGGGGTGCCTCTGCAACAATCCCACCCATTGCTTCCCTCCTCCCCCAACCTTCCTGGGCTACCGTGGCAGTGTCCCCCCCATTTGTGTCATGACGTTATAAAGAATGCAGGAATAAGAAACAGTGACTTGTTAGTGAGATAAAATGAGGGGGAGGCAGCCTCCCGGTGCTATGACAGTCCAGGCAGGACATTAAGCGGTGCGGAGGAGAGGAGCCCAGCATCCCGCTGTTATGATCATCCAGGCAGAACAGAATCTTTTCTTTACACAGGAAAGGGAGGGGGCTGATGGAGCTCAGCCCCCAGTTGCTATGATGATGACGGTTACCAGCCGTTCTGTACCATCTACTGGGAATGACCAGGAATCATTCCTATTTTTACCCAGGCGCCCCCAGCCGACCTCACCTGAGGCCAGCCAGGAGCGCTCACGGGCTGATGGTGACGACGGATATCAGTCATATTGTACCGTCTGCCACCAGGGAGGGGAGAGGAGCGGATACTGCTCTTCACTGCTGCAGCGTCGCGTCTACCACCAGCATTCAGTAGACATAGGGTGACATTGAAAAAAGTCAAGAAACGATTTCTTTCCCTTTTCTTTCACGTGGTGGGGGGGAGGGAGTAAATTGACGAGCTATATCCTGAACCATGCTGGACAATGTGTTTGAACCTAGAGGCACTGGGAACTCAGCCAAGAATGCAAATAGTTTTCGGAGACTGCTGTGGACTGTGGGATAGCTGGAGTCCTCAGTACCCCCTCCCTCCCTCCACGAGCATCCATTTGATTCTTTGGCTGTCCGTTACGCTTGTCACGCAGCACTGTGTAGCCTGGAGATTTTTTTTCAAACGCTTTGGCATTTCATCTTCTGTAACAGAGCTCTGATAGAACAGATTTGTCTCCCCATACAGCGATCAGATCCAGTATCTCCTGTACGGTCTATGCTGAAGCTCTTTTTGGATTTGGGACTGCATCGCCACCCGTGCTGATCAGAGCTTCACGCTGGGCAAACAGGAAATGTAATTCAAAAGTTTGCGGGGCTTTTCCTGTTTACCTGGCCACTGCATCCTAGTTCAGATTGCTGTCCAGAGTGGTCACAGTGGTGAACCGTGGGATACCGCCCGGAGGCCAATACTGTCAATTTGCGGCCATACTAACCCTAATCCGATATGGTAATACCGATTTTAGTGCTACTCCTCTCGTTGGGGAGGACTACAGAAACTGATTTAAAGAGCCCTTTATATCGTTATAAAGGGCCTCGTAGTCTGGACGGGTGTGGCGTTAAATCGGTTTAACGCTGCTAAAATCGGTTTAAACGTGTAGTGTAGACCAGGTCCTGGTCACATGCCAAGAAATACAGTGATTTTTTGTTTTTTTAAGTTACAATATTGTAGTATTAATCCTGCAAAATGCTGAGTTGTTGGGGCTACCTGATGGCAGTATTGGGCCCCATGTCTCACAATCTGGTACAGAACATTTGAAAACAGATTGATCACTCTTTTTAAAAATATTATTACTTGTTCTTCATGTAATGACAACCTATTTAGCCTTAGAAACCAATAGCTGACATTACAAAATGATCTTAGTCTAGGCAAATCAGGGAGAACAATCTTTTTCACCATATTGTTTTAAATAAGATTATTTATATCACGTTGGATTAGACGAGGGTTGGAGACTGGTTTTCCAATATGTATATGAATACTTTAACGAGTTTATTTCTATGAACCTAAATTATGCAAAGCCATCTTAAAAGCACTTTAAATGGCAAATGAGGTTCCTTTTACAGTATGCCATACTCCAGGATTCTCTTCTGCCAGTCATATCTGCCTCCTACTGCTCTATCTATACTTACAGGCTGAAATCCTAGCTCTGTTGAAGTCAATGGTGAAATTCCCATTAATTTCAGTTTCAGCTTTCATAGCTAGAGCAGAGGAGGCTTCCTGGTCATAAACTTACTTTTATTTCTTTGTTGCTTAAAGACCTAGATGAGGCAAGGAGACAGAGGTCTCAAAATAGGTACATCAGAACATTTTCCTCCTCCCTGAGAATCAAGGGCTATTGACTTCAATGGAGGAGTTGGCAACAAGTAAGTATTATTGCATATAAAAACCACTGTCTGAAAGAGAGGAGCTGTTGGTCTCATCTTAAAAAAGAAAAAGAAGTACAAAAGTGGCCACCAGTACAAAATCAGTATTTACCAACCAGTGGCACTGGGAACACCAAACTTTTTCCTTATACCTAAAATCCAAATTTAAGACTTGATCCAACTCTCATGGAAGTCAATAGGGAGATTGCAAGATTAGACCTTTAATGTGGTGTGAGAGAGAGAGAGATCTGCTGGCAACCATAGCCTTTTTAATGGCTTCCATCATATTTCTAGCAATAGCATTACACCACTGGCCACTCCCGAATGATCAAGCCTGGGGTATAATTGCCATTGATGCTGCCTTCTTTCAAATTAGCATTCCCCTCACCCCATATAACGAAGTAAATTGTATTAATTTGCTTGTAATTAAACTAAGGTGGATAAGTAGAAGCTTTCAATGCTACCATCTGTGGAACCAGAGTGTTTGTAATGGAGCTTTTAAAATTCATTATGAGAATAATTCAAATAGGAGTTTACACCTGCTATTGAGTGAGGTTTATTCCAGTTTTGCTTAATCAGTTTAATTCAAAAGCTGTGGTGACATTATCACCTTAAAAGAAAATTGCAGCCATTTTTGCTCAGCCTGGAAATCTGCAATTTCAAAAGGTTGGAAATGTTTGGCAATAAACTCATGCTATTAAAAAAAAAACCTGTTAAATGTAGGTCAGATTATGAATCTTTTACTCTCTTTAGGGAGTAGTTCCTCACATGAGAAGTCTCATTGACTTCAATAGAACTACTCGGGTGAATAATTGTTCACCACTGGGAATAAAAGATTCATAACTTGGCTTTTTATTTAACAAGATTTTATGAATGATTGTAAAGGGGGTAGCATCAATGGGGCAGAACCTCAGCTGTATAAACTCCACTGAAACCAATACATCAGCTGAGGACCTTCCCCAGACCTGGCCCCTTCATGAATGGATGTCCTGCAGGATATACTGAATTAATTATTGTCAGAGATTTAGTAGTAGTAGTTTTGGATAAAATAATCTGTCAACACAACAGCAATGAATCCATTTTCCCCTGACTGTTTACAAAAAGGCCTATACAAGAGGTTAATGGAGTTTGGAAGGAAAAGGACAGTTACCTGTTTCCGTAACTGGCGTTCTTCGAGATGCGTTGCTCAGGTGTATCCCACTATAGGTGTGCGTGCTCGCCATATGCACCAGTGCCTGAAGTTTTTCCCTTAGCAGTATCCGTAGTGGGGGAGCACCGCTGCGACCCCTGAAGTGTGGCCATAAAGGGGGCTGCGCGCTCCCTCCACCCTCAGTTCCTTCTTGCCAGACAACTCTGACAGAGGGGAAGGAGGGTGGGACGTGGAATACACGTGAGCAACACATCTCGAAGAACGCCAGTTACGGAAACAGGTAACTGTCCTTTCTTCTTCGAGTGATTGCTCATGTGTATTCCACTATAGGTAACTCCAAGCTATACCTGATGAAGGCGGGTAGGAGTTTAAATGTGAAGTTTTAAGGGTTACCAGGGCAGAGCACCGCCCTACCAAACCCGGCATCATCCCTCGTTTGGGAGACGATCGCACAGTGCGATGAAAGGGTGTGGACAAAGGACCACGTAGCAGCACTACAGATGTCCTGGATAGGGACATGAACCACATAGCCACATGGAGTAGCAATGCTGTCAGGTAGAATGTGGCTAGGTTGGGATGGAGGAGACGACCTTCCTCCTGGGAGAGGAGGTCTGGGCAGAGCGGCAGCCTGCACAGAGAGGCTGTTAAGAGTAGCAGTAGGGACCCATACCAATGCTGACAAGCCCAATCCAGGGCTATGAGAATGACCCTCGCCCTGTCTGACTTCACCTTCTGTAGGACCCTACCTGTTAAGTGGAAAGGGCGGAAAGGCATACAACAGGGATCCGGACCATGGGAGCAGGAATGTGTCCGATATCGCCCCCTCACCCCCTCCCGCTCTGGAGCAGAATCGAGGACACTGCCGATTCTGGTCGGTGGCAAACAGGTCTACGTGAGGAGCACCCCACTGTAGGAAGATCCACCTGGCTACCTCCTTGTGCAGGGACCACTTGTGCTGCTGGGAGAACACCCTGCTCAGGCAGTCAGCGAGCATGTTGCTATTGCCCGGCAGATACAAAGCCCAAAGAAGTAAATTGTGGGCTATACAAAACTCCCACAGGAGTTGGGCTTCCTGGCATAAGGCCTGGGAACACGTGCCCCCATTTGTTGATGTAATACAAGGCGGTCGTGTCCATAAGGACTCTGATCACCTTCCCTTGTATGTGCTGGCAAAAGGCCATGCACTCCAGGCATACAGCCCTGAGCTCCCTGACATTTATGTGCAGGGTCAGTTCCTCTGGTGACCACATGTCCTGGGTCCTGATATCGCCCATTCGGGCTCCCCAGCCCAGGTTCGATGCGTCCGACACTAGGTCTAGTGATGGAGGAGGCTCTCGGAAGGGGATACCCCGGATCATGTTGCTCAGGAGGGACCACCATTGGAGATCTGCCACCACCCTGGGCGGCAGCATGACCACCTTGTCCAGGTTGTCTCTGACCTGGGAGTATCAGGAGGCCAACAAGAGCTGAAGAGGCCTCATTCAAAGCCTGGCATGTTGCACCACATAGGTGCATGCTGTCATGCGGCCAAGGATTTGCAGGCACACCCAATGCCATGGTCACCAGAAAAGCCGTCACTGAGGCGATGAGAGCTTTGAGCATCTCGAATCTGTCCTGTGGAAGGGAGGCTATGGCCACCCAGGAATCCAGCTGTGCCCCTATAAAGCTTATGCGCTGAACCAGGATTAACGTGGATTTCTCCTCGTTTACCAGTAAGCCCAGACCTGCACAGGTGCTTAGCAGGACACTCATGTGCTGCTGCACCAGAGACCGAGATCGGCCCTTGAGCAGCCAGTCATCGAGGTAGGGAAAGATTTGCAGCCCGTTTTTACTGAGGTGGACAGCCACGGCGACCATACACTTTGTAAATACTCTGGGGGCAGTAGAGAGGCCAAAGGAGAGGACTGTAAACTGGAAATGGTCCTGACCCACCATGAAACGGAGGAAATGCCTGTGACTCTCGAATATGTGGATGTGAAAGTATGCATCCTGGAGGTCCAGTGCCGTAAACCAATCCCCCTGGTCTAGGGATGGAATAATAAAGGCCAGGGACACCATGCGGAATTTGCAACAAACGAGGAACTGGTTGAGATTCCGCAGGTCGAAGATGGGCTGGAGCCTGCCCTTCGCTTTCGGGATGAGGAAATACCTGGAATAAAAACCCCTGCCCTGGTATTCTCGAGATACCCTTTCCACTACTCCCAGAGAGAGGAGGCGCTCCACTTCCTGACGGAGGAGGAGGGCATGTTCCGGGACCCCGGACGGCTGCCCAGATGGGGGACAGTTGGGAGGGGTGGAAACAAACTGCAGCATGTACCCTTGGGAAATGGTTCTGAGGACCCATTGGTCTGATGTTATACCGGCCCATTGCAGTCGGAAGGCCAATAAACGGTTCATAAAAGGCAACTTTATTAAGTGGATGGGGGTAACACAGGCAACAGGCTCGGTGACCCCCCTCAATGAATCAAAAACGCTGTTTCCCCAGCTGCCTGGCCTTAGAGGTTGCAGGCCATGGGGCCAAACGGGATTGGCATTGGGACCAACACCTTAGTTCCCTCTGCCACTTAGGCTGGGGCTCGTATCTGCCCCAAATGAGAGGAGCAGAGGTTTGAGGCCTGGGCTTGTCCTTAGAGGAAGGGACGTACAGGCCTAGTGTCTGAAGGATGGTGCAGGAGTCCTTCATCCCGTGCAGACTGGTATCTGTCTATTCTGCAAACACGGCCTTACCATCAAACAGAAGGTCCTGCATTATAGATTGGAATTCAACCGACAACCCCAAAAGCGAGAGCCACAATGCCTGTCGCATGGAGACTGCAGAAGCCATCGTATGAGCGGCTCTGTCCGCTGCATCCGAAGCTGCCTGGAGAGCTGCTTTGGCCATGGCCGTACCCTTGTCGATCAAGGCCCAAAACTCCTTTCCGTCCTTGTCCTGGAGAAGGGGATCAAACTTAGAGAGGGAACCCCAGAGATTAAACTCATACCAGCTCAGCAGTGCCTGGTAGTTGGCCACTCAGAGCTGGAAACTCTCGGACGAATAAACCTTTTTTCCAAAGGTGTCCAGTCTATGAGTGTCCTTGTCTTTTGGTGTGGGTGCGGGCTGGCCATTCCGCTCATGGGTGGTGGACCAACTGTACCACCAAGGAGTTAGGAGCTGGGTGGGTGTATAGGTACTCGTGACCCTTTGTGGGGATGAAATACTTCCTCTCGGCCTTTTTGGAAATTGATGCAAGGGAGGCCGAGGTGTGCCAGAGGCCAGTGGTGATGTTGGCTACTCCCTGATGGAATGGGAGTGCCACACGCCCCAGTACCAATGAGGTGAGAACATTGAAGAGGTTATTGGAGGGCTCCTCCATCTTCTCGGCCCGAAGCTCGAGATTTGCTGCCACCCTCTTAAGCAGCTCCTGACGTGCCTTGAAATCCTCTTGGGAAGAGGAAGGCAGAACTGCAACTGAATCCCTCGGTGCCGAAGAAGTGGATGGTGCGATGCCTTCAGCCATCAATGGCATCATGGGCTCGACATCCGGAGTTGGTGCCAGGGGTTCGGTGCCCATGGTCTGATCCCGGTGCCGGAGAGGTGACGCAGGGAGGCCTTGAGAGGCTCCCGCCACGGAGCGAGGTCTCAGCTGCTCAGGAACCTGAGGCCATGGTGCCCCAGTGGCACCATTGTCCTTGCCAGGGAATGACTTGGAAATGAGTTGCCTCAGCGCCGGCAGGGCTGATTGGTCATGCGGTGCGGTGTGGCTCGGCTCGGGGAGAGACGGCTGCGCGCTGATGCTGAAATCCTGGAGGAACGCACAGTGTCATAGGAATGACTGGAGTGGTCTCTGTCATGACGGCTCCTGCCACGAGACTTCGACCTGGAGGAAGTCGAAAGGTAGATTTCCAACGAGGTATCTCTGGACTCCCTGCGGTGCCTGCGACCAGGGCGCCTCAGTGCCGGGGACTCTTGGGACGCACTCTGAGCATGGCCTCTGTAATGGCTGGCACTTGAGTACGAGCCTCGGTGCTGACGGCATCAAGACCTGTTCCTTTCGGACTGGCTGGAGGAGAAAGGGCGTCATCTCTTGTCACCTCCTCAACGGTGTTCAAGACCAGAGGAGTGAGATCTGCTCACTGAAGAGCCGGGACGCGGAGTCGATGTGCGTCATGGAGCTCTACTCAGCACCTCGACCTGGGAAGGTGCCTCGACCTCCGACACCTCCGGGGAGGGCTGATGGGCGCCCAAGGGCAGCTTTCCATGGGACTGGGGGCCCGACTGAGGTGGCACACTCGGCACCGGAAGCACCAAGTTATTGCACGCGGCCTGAGCTGCCTCTGGTGTTGACAGCATGCGTACTTCGGGCGAGACTCGCATGGACGGGAGTGGACTACTAGGCTCAGGAACCAACCCATGCAACAAACCTCGATGCCAATTCTGCCCACATATCTACACCAGCGACACCATCACAGGACCTAACCAGATCAGCCACACCATCACCGGTTCATTCACCTGCACATCCATCAATGTAATATACACCATCATATGCCAGCAATGCCCCTCTGCTACGTACATCGGCCAAACTGAATAGTTCCTATGTAAAAGGATAAATGGACACAAATCAGATATTAGCAATGGCAATATACAAAAACCTGTAGAAGAACACTTCAATCTCCCTGGACACACAATAGCAGATTTAAAGGTAGCCATCCTGCAGTAAAAAAAACTTCAGGACCAGACTTCAAAGAGAAACTGCTGAGCTTCAGTTCATCTCCAAATTTGACACCATCAGCTCAGGCTTAAACCAAGACTGTGCATGGCTAGCCAACTACAAAAGCAACTTCGCCTCTCTTGGTGTTCACACCTCAACTGCTAGAAGAGAGCCTCATCCTCCCTGATTGAACTAACCTCGTTATCTCCAGCCTGATTCTTGCTTGCATATATATACCTGCCCCTGGAAATTTCCATTACATGCATCCGACGAAGTGGGTATTCACCCACAAAAGCTCATGCTTCAATACATCTGTTAGTCTATAAGGTGCCACAGGATTCTTTGCTGCTTTTCCTTGTGTTAGTTACCACATGTTAGCTGATGTGTAGTAAGAAGACATCTTTTATTTCTAGTGAATAAAACGGCATGACTCTCCTTTGTACCATTCAGGAGTTATCAATGGGCCTTAAAATCGGTGTTACAGTACACACTTTAAGGGCCTTTTACGCGGCCAGTGTGATATAAATAGGACTTAATGGAAAGGAGAAACAGCCCCCTTGGTATTTAACCTTCAGTAAAGCACCATACCTTCACTGTTGGGTAGGTTGCATGCTATCTTGGTAGTTCTCCTTCCTTATTCTGCAAAGCTAACAGATACAAGAACCAAGAATTGCCCTAGATCTTATACCACTGACAAATGGCAGCTACTACATTGTTTGACATGGTGAGCAAGCTTACTAATTCCATAAGCAGGTTTCTTAGCCTGCCATTTATACCATATATATAAAATGTTTACTATTTTTTAAACACAACAGAATGAGACAGACATAAGAAGTTATTGCATTCATTTTCAACCTTGAAGTCACCTGCTCCATTAGCCTGACTGCCCGTCTTATTTGTATACGCCATCTGACATTTTCAACACTGATGAGCTGCTCACAGACATGGAATTTGGCATGCACCGCTTATTTCCACTTCAGGTTGGAAATGCAGAGCTGGTGTAATGCACAGGGACAGTATTAAAGGAAGAGAAACAGTCAGGGCTGAATTTAGGGGCAGACAAACCAGGAGACCACCTAAGGTGCTGGGCTTGTGGTGCTGTTTTTGTTGTTAGCGACAACTGGGGAAATTGAATGTTTGAAGTAAAATATTTCAGGTATTCCATATGTGGATATATTTTTCACTAACCTAGAATGTTCTGGACCTTTGTAGAATCTTGTGGAATCTTCCACACTTTCTGATAACTACATTTTCCTAGAACCTCCTAGAATGTTGTCTGCCATGCCCAGGGCCTCCTGGGGGGGGGGGAAGACGGGGACAAGTGGGGCAATTTGCCCCAGGCCCCAGGCTCTGCAGGGGCCCCCACAAGAACAGTTGAGGCACCCTCCCTGGCCTGACCCCACCTCCACCCCTCTCTTGGAGCCTCAGCACATCCAGGAATGTCCCTGGACAGCGCTGCAGTGTGGCTCTGGTGGGGCCTGAGCTCCTCTCCTCTCAGAGCTGCGTGGTAAGAGGGTGGGGCTGCAAGCTCCAGGCCAAGCGGAGGGAGCTCAGGCCCTGCTGCAGCTCGCAGCCCCACCCCCTTACCACATGGCTTTGAGCGGGGAGGAGCTCAGGCCCCACCAGAGCCATGCTGCAGCGCTGTCCAGGGACACTCCTGGATGCAGCATGCTGAGGCTCTGGGTCAGGGGGGAGCTGGGGGTGTGGGGCCTGGGAAGTTGGATAAGGGCAGGGAGTCCCAGGACAGTCAGGGGACAGGGAGGGGACAGAGGCTGGGGGGGGGGGCGGTCAGAGGACAGAGTTCTGGAGGTCTGTCAGGACTCATCGGGGGAGGGTGGATAGGGGTCGGGGCAGTCGGGACAAGAGCAGGAGTGGGGTCCCAGGGTGGTGGTTGGGGGAGGTGTGTCTCTGGGGGATGATGAGGGGACACGGAGCAGGGTGGGTCGGGGATTCTGAGGGAGGCAGGCAGTCCGGGGCAGGCAGTGGGTGGGGGTCGGATAGGGAGAAGGGCCAGGCTGTTGGGAGGCACAGCCTTCCCTACCCTAAAGCTCATTCAGGCAGTTTGAGGCTTGCAGAAGAGCCAAGCTGTTAGCTTTTTCCATTAGGGCTACCATCCCTTTTCACTTCTCAAATGCCAAATATAGTCTATATTTCATTTCAGTGCCACAGGGAGATTCATGTCAAGGGAGGGTAGCTTGATTTAAAATTAGTCACTGGGGGAGGGATCACATGAGAAGACAATATCCTACTCCACCTACCTCCTTCCCAAGCCTATCAAGGGAGATCCCCCCCCCCCGCCCCTGCATTCCCTGAGGCTTCAGTGGGCTAATTCAGTGGTTCTCAAACTTTTTTTTTACTGGTGACCCCTTTCACATAGCAAACCTCTGAGTGCAACCCCTTTCCCTTATAAATTAAAAACACTTTTTTATATATTTAACACTATTTATATATATGTAACATATTTGCTGGAGGCAAAGCGGGGTTTGAGGTGGAGGCTGACAGCTCGCAAGCCCCAGTAATAACTTTGTGACCCCCTGAGGGGTCCTGATTCCCAGTTTGAGAACCCTGGGTTAATTTAATTTTAGCACACTGTGTCATTCACATGCATGTGCTATTTTGAGCATTTCAATTTTCACAACATAGGCTGATCCCAGATTCTGGAACAAGCTCAAATGCTCAGTTCATGGAGTATGTACATAAGCTATACTATAGACAAACCCACAGTAACCGTCTCCAGTTTGTGAGGGACCCCATGGAGCCAGTCTCTAGGAAACAGATAAATGCATGGAGGTTAAGTCCATTAATGGCTATTAGCCAGGATGGGTAAGGAACGGTGTCCCTAGCCTCTGTTTGTCAGAGGGTGGAGATGGATGACAGGAGAGAGATCACTTGATCATTACCTGTTAGGTTCATGCCTTCTGGGGAACTTGATGTTGGCCATTGTCGGTAGACAGGGATACTGGGCTGGATGGACCTTTGGTTTGACCCAGTAGGCTGTTCTATGTTTTAATCTAAATGAACCCAAAGTTATGGAGACAGATATGAGTCAAGGAAGCCAGCAGAGTATCAGAAACCTGGAAAAATCTCTGACTGGATGGGCTTAGGCGTTTGGTCACAAGCTGAGGTGGTTCGAAAGTTTTGGATTTTTTTTAAGTAGAAGTTTTTTATTGTTTCTTTAAACAATCAAACACAGCAAGCAGCAAATATTTGGCCACACACTTCTGAAACCCCAAACCATGTTCAGGTTTTGGCAGACTAATTTCAGCTCTTCAATTAAAAAAAACACAACAAATTTTGAAGGAAAGCAGATACTGTCCGTGATTTTTTCTGCTTTTTAAAACCCCTAGTTTTCGATCCAAAAAAGTTTTGAAGGAAAATATTTCTCCAACCCTTTAATGAGCTTTAGTGCCTTTTAGTACTAGCTGATGCTGAGAACCAGTGATACCTTGTAAAGAAGTTTTCTCAAAACTGGATTTGTGCTGAGATGTGGAAGGTTTATTTTTCCCAGGCCCACGGGGGGGGGGGGAGCAAGTGGGCAATTTTGCCCCAGGCCCTGCAGGGGCACCCACGAGAATATAGTATTGGATAGTATTGCAATTTTTTTTATGGAAGGGCCCCGAAATTGCTTTGCCCCAGGCCCCCTGAAGCCTCTGGGTGGGCCTGGCCATGCCTCCACAGTATATAAGGGGCAGGGCATCAATAGTCAGTCAGTGAGATATAAGAGAGGCACAGCTGCGCTATTGTGAACTTGTTTTCATGGTGTAATTGTGAACATGTACTTGTGTTTTAAGACCTGAAGAGAGTAAACAGCAACAATAATGACATATTTAATGAGATGCCAGAGATATCTATCAAACCTCTATCTATGAAAGACTATAAAAGTAATACTTCTTTTGCCATGCTTAACACTAATGTTGATGTCTTTCTAAGACTTCTGAAGCTCAGGCTGACTAAAACATGTCTTTGATCACCAATGGCCGATGAAAGACTGGACATTGCTGGCTATTTTATCACTTGAAATGCCATTGGCCAATCTCTGGATCTGTGACATTGTGCTTCAGTTCGTGATGGGCAAAGGCAAGAAAAGGAACTGTCATAACATATTCCCAGATTTGGACCTTAGCGTCCAAAATATGGGTGTTAGCATGAAAACCTCCAAGCTTAGTTACCAGCTTGGACCTGGTAAAGCTGCCTCTACCCAAAAAATTAGTGTTTTGAGGCACTCTGGTCCCCCCAAAACCTTCCCTGGGGACCCCAAAGACCCAAATTCATTGAGTCTTACAACAAAGGGGAATAAACCATTTTCCCCCCTTTCTCCCTTCCAGGTGTTCCCTCCCTGGGTTCCTGGAGATATACACAGAAGCAAGCTCCGTGAATCTAAACAGAGGGACTCCACCCTCCCTATTCCAGTCCTGGAAACACAAGTACCGAGAGAGAGCTAATCTCTCCTCTTCCTCCCTCACCAGAGGGTATGCAAAGTCAGGTTAATTAAATCTAACACAAAGAGATTTTCCCCCCGACTTCTTCCTCCCACCAATTCCCTGGTGAGCTGCAGACTCAATTCCTGGAGTCCCCAGTAAAGAAAAACTCAACAGGTCTTAAAAAGAAAACTTATATAAAAAGAAAGAAAAGGACATAAAAATGGTCTCTCTGTATTAAGGTGACAATACAGGGTCAATTGCTTAAAAAAATATGAATAAACAGCCTTATTCAAAAGAACCCAATTCAAAACACTCCAGCAACCACACACCTGTAAATACAAAAAAAAAACCAAAACCCCTATTGTTTATGATCTTTCTACTCACAACTTGGAAACAGAAGATTAGAAAGCAGGAGACAGAAAAATCCTTCCCATAGCAGAGAAGGGACAGACACAAGACAAAGGACAACGAACTCACACACAACTTCCCTCCACCCAGATTTGAAAAAGTCTTGTTTCCTGATTGGTCCTCTGGTCAGGTGTTTCAGGTTTACTCCTTTCCAGGTAAAAGAACATTAACCCCTAGCTATCTGTTTATGACAGGAACCTTTTTGAACTAAAGGACTAGGGTTCACATTCTAAGGGCTTGTCTCCCCTTACTGGGGGACTGACGTGCATTTCATGGGAGAGTTTCTTCCATCCAATCCAGTGTGGTGTAGATACTGCAATAAGTTGATCTACAGGTCATCAACTCCAGTGACTTATTCATGTAGCTGGAGTTGGCGTAACATTAGGTCAACTTAGCCCATAGTGTAGACCTGCCCTAAGGCAGTCAACTACTGTCACACTACTTAATACTGGTCGCCCAGTGTTGGTGCACAGTTCAATTTCTTGTTCTTAGTACATTCAGTTAAGAAAACTTTTTAATTTTAAGAATAAGTTTAGAGGGAATGATTTTTTATTTGCTTCCATATGGCCTGAATAAATACAGATTTACAGATCTTAGTGTGAAATTTATCATCTTATATGACAGGACTAATCATGCAAATTGTGCACTGAAGTCAGTGAAATGGGCTATTTACATTGCCTAGTTCTCACTGAGCTAGTGCGTATGCCTAAACAAGTGGGAAAATCACACTCCTAGCTCATTATGTAGATTTAACCTAAGAGACTGAGGTGCCCAAATCCATACCCCAAACTCTCTTTTGAAAATGTCATTATGTTAGACCACCAAAGGTGGTAGAAAGCATCTAGAGCTGACCTAACTCTGCACCCACTGAAATCAATAGGGGAACTTTTAGTGAGCAATTACTTGGTGCACATGGACAGTTAGTGCACAGCCCGCTGAGCACTGTGGTATTACAACCCCAGGTGCCATGCACACAATATAAACACACAACTCCATTGAAGTCAGGGAGTTCAGAATTATGTCCCTATTAATTCCACAAACACTCCTTCCTGAGAGAGAGAATGTTTCAAAACCAAAAGTTTTGTTATATAATAATATTGTGGGGAATAATCTTCTTCTGAACAGATGAGGAGGGGAATCCAGTGCTAATTTCTATTGTAATATGGAATCTGCCACACAATTGAAACCTATAAATTGGATTTAAATTAGATTAATTCTAGTGTTTTCAACTATATAATAGTCCTTTTTTATTTGATATATTTAAGAAAAAGGATGATAAAATACCTGAGAGAAAATAAGCTTATGGAAACCAGCCAGTCTCCCAGAACAGCTTTAATTGACTTTAGCAAAGTGCTTCTACCACTTCGTTTTGTGAATGAATTCAGTCTAATAAATCTCAATGTAACTTTCAAAAGTGCCTACATCGCTCTGAAAATAGAGTATAGGAATTATCCCATTGACTTTGTCTGGGACTTAGCTCTTAAGTCTGTTAAGTCACTTCTCAGTGGTGCAGGGTAGAATTTTCAGAAATGTTTTCAGGCTATTCAGACTAAATTTATTTTGGATTAATCTCATCCTATTACTCTTAGCTGTCTTCCCAGTGAAGTAAGCCTCAACAATTCTTTTCCTTTCATGGCATTTCACACCTCAGAGGCTTATAAGCTGCTAAATATTTTCCCTCAGTGATTATCAACTTGGAAGACTGTGTACCAACATGATATATGCTATCACAATGCACCAGAGCCCATCTTCCTTGAAGCAGACTTTGCCCAGAAATTCACCAAGAATTTGAACCTGTCATGACCTGGGCTTGGTCAAAATGGCAGTCTCATTCCATCCAAAGATGGTGACTGTACCAGTTGTGAGTCTTATCAGTTGGACTATGTCCTACAAAGGCACACTTGAGATGATCCCAGGATTTTTTAAAAAGCTATTAAAATACAATGCACATTCTTTTCCTTATGAAAAGGTCTTTCTCGCCATGATTAATTCATAAAACAGCTGTGTTCTGACCATGCCTCCCATCTGGCCTATTATGGTAATATGCATGGAACAGATTTGATTCAAGCATCTCACACCAAGGCCCTGTAATCATATACAGTACCGTGGATAAGCAGATGAACATGTTCTGTCCATGGGCTGCCCGAGGGAAATGAAATCTCTGTGGATGAACCATAAATCACCACTTGCAAATGGATCTTTAATCAGAACATTTGAACATACTGCAGGAGATGTAAAAATTCAACTGCTGTTTATGTAATCCCTTTAACCCCTTCCTTTGCTTTTCTGTCATGGCAGTTACATTCATAAGAGGGTGATCAGCATCCTCTAGGAGTGCAGCAATATTCACTGGACAGGAGCTCTGCTGTTTCTTCTAACCTAGGGCTTGATCCTGGTAAGCACTGAGCACTCTCAACCCAGAGTGATTTCACTGGTATCTGTCACCAAGATACAAATCCAAAAAGTATTTAAGTTCCTAACTTCCATTCATTTCACTGCAAGTTAGTAGCCTAAACTTCTGTGGATCTGGTTCCTAGAAAACTAAGGGCCAAGAATTTATTGAGTTTCATTGGGAGTTTTCCCATTGACTTTGAATGAACTGACCTGGTGCATCACTCCTGCAACAAATTTAGACTCTGCCAGTTCAAGAAGTGGGAAGGATTCCTTCTTGTTTAACGTTGAATGGTGTTCTTATTCCAATAGGATAACTGATATGTCTTCTTAGTAACAATCTTTACATCCTGTGATCATACATAACAGGGCATGGGTCAAGACCTGCTTTTTGGGGGTTGCCAATAAAAAAAAAACTTGGTTAATACTCCTGAACTCACACTAAAGTTCCTGGTTTTATGTAGAACTGTTTAAAAATTGGATTTTTTTTAAATTTCATTGAAAAGAAATATTGTTTTATTTTGAAATGTTAAAAAAAATCCCATTTTGAGTCATGTCGACTCACCACTTACTTTTGGTTATATATGTCAGCAACTAGTTTTAAGTTTTACAAAAACCTCAAAACTTCGGTTAAGTTCACTGTAGGTTTCCTAGATTTTCTGGCAAGTCAGCGTCCAATTCCGAAGTGAGTTATGGCTTCATCAGAAACTCTGCACAACTCAATGGTGGTTTATGTGGTTACCGGGCCAGGATCTAGGGATAATGGTGGATGCAGCTTACTCAAGATACACAGGGCAACTCAAATGGTGCAAAACTACATATACAGAAAAATAATCAGAAGAGGGGGAAGAAATTTGTATGCACCACAAGGACATGAAGCGCTCAAGCCCAACTCTATGGTGAGAGCAGTGATAATTCTTTCTGACAACTTGGGTTCAAGTCCTAGTTTAAGTCCGAAATGACAATGAGTTTAGTCGGCTCAACCTATGTCCCTAGTGCAGCACAGCCCACACTGCAAATCCACCACACAATGTAATATGAGCAGCCACCAAACACTTGCACAGCCTTAGAAACCATTTTGCACTCTGAGCAGTTCTTCTGAAACTCTTGAGGAAAACAAATTCTCCCAGAGAGACCATGGAACTGCGGTGCAGTTGCTCATTATTAGACCTGGTTTCAAAGACTAATGGTGTCAACGGGGTCTTCACTGATATCAATGGGCTTTGCATCAGGCCCTCTGCAGCTGCTTCTCTCGCCTCAATGATGGAACGCGCCCCCTGCATCACTTTGCCAATTTATAGAGGTGAAACAGCCCTGTGTACCCTTTTCTCTCCATCCTATCCTCAAGTCCATCTCTGCACAGTTGCACACGGGGGACTTGCATCACGAATGCTGTCCAGTACTCACTGTGACCTTTCCAAGAGAAGTAGTCATGCAAGAGATGGCATAATTTTCCTCTGTAAGCAGCTAGGATAGGCCACAGGAGAAAGCTAACCTGTCTTTAAAGAGTTTAGTAGCTTGGTTACTTTGCTCTCTGATCTAGCAAAACATTTAGGTCCTGATTCAGCAGGGGACTGGCTTGAGACTATGGAAACAAACTCCCCCAGGAACCAGGGGACATTTCGCCGCCCCAAGCACGGCAGCATGCAGCAGGGGATGCTCTGCCGGTCGCACGGCTCTGGTTGACCTCCCGCAGGCCTGCCTTCGGAGGGTCCGCTGGTCCCGTGGCTCCACCGAAGCCGTGGAACCAGCGACCCTCCGCAGGCATGCCTGAGGGAGGTCCACCAGAGGCAGGCAGGATGCCACCCTTCGGCAACCGGCAGAGCGCCCCCCGTGGCATGCCGCCCCAAGCACGCGCTTGGCATGCTCGGGCCTGGAACTAAGGACCATCACAAACCTCACCACCTTCTGCTACAAATGGCAGGGACATTTCTTTGACCTTGCCTTCTCTAACATAAGCATATAAACAACATGTGTGTGTGTGTCTATAATTTTATTTTAAAAAAATAGCGCTGTACTGTCCATCTCTCCCCCTGGAGAAAGTATGAGAGAACAAATGTGGGATAGAAGATAATCATGTTGCTTAATGCATGACTGGAAGACTCTCAGATACTACTGTAAGGGACATAACCTCCCCTCCCCCCCCCGTCTCGTTGGATAGAGTTTTGCAACTGTTTATATGGGATTCTTGTCTTGCCACCAAAGCCCTTTTGGAGGTTGCTGTCACTGGTCAGATACTGTACCAGGGCCTTGATTAAAATAGTAAACTGTCCAGTCCCTGCTGCAGAGCCCCTGATATTGATATAAGCCTCTATAATTTAACATATAATATTGTAATAATTAAAAGCTTTTCGCTTTAATTGTTTTACAAGTCTATATAACCAGGCCTCAGGCTTTAGCTAAAATTAATGCAAGCTAAATAATGTAAATATCAGTATAGCCAGGCACTGGGTGGGGAGGAAACTAGATATGAAGAAACAGGGTATAGAACACTGACAAAAGAGGAACTGGGCAGGGTGACAAAGGGTCACTAAGTGCCAGCCCAGCTTCAAGCAAAATATAGCATGATAATTACTGCTTGCTTACGGTGACTGCAAGGTGGAGTTATCAAATAATCAACTCAGTCACTGCCAGAATGCGTGATATATGCAATATTCCAATAGATTTTGCATTATGTATTCACAATCAAGGGGTCACAAGACAGTCAATGTAATTGCAAAAAAAAGAGGACAATACCTGGAAATACCCCACAACTGAACTACAGTAAATAACCTGCTGATCTGCAATATAAGGCAAATAACTTGTGTAATCAATATGATGTTTTGCGGTTTACCCTTTATAACCTTGGTAAAATTGTGAAGGGAAAAGCAGCTTATCCCTTGCATGGGATTTTCGCTCTCTCTCCCTGTATGCATACTTGTACTCTTGTTATAACAATCAAGGTGTCTCAACCTGTCTGACCAAAATCGAATGGGTGGTGGTCTTTTCCCCAACAATTTGGTGCCGTGACTCAGATTCCACAGATGACCCCCCCTGGATTGAAGGATTGCGGATGGCTTCCTCCCACACTCCAGGCCCACCTAAGAGGTAATAGACCTTTTGAAATCTCTATTGTGACTTACCCCCAGGCTCCGGCTGGGGGTAAAGTCACAAGCTGGAATCGAACTTTTAACTTCAGACAGGCCTGACGCTCT
Source organism: Gopherus evgoodei (assembly GCF_007399415.2). Classification (NCBI taxonomy): domain Eukaryota; kingdom Metazoa; phylum Chordata; order Testudines; family Testudinidae; genus Gopherus; species Gopherus evgoodei. The sequence continues at coordinate 154,561,666 of NC_044323.1, read as the reverse complement.
CTCTCTAAGGTTCTTAAGGTTTTTCCAAGGTTTTAAAGTCTTAAGGTATCTGTCAAGGTTCTTAAGGGTCTTTCCAAAGTTCTTAGAGTCTTAAGGTATCTGTCAAGGTTCTTAAGGGTCTTTCCAAAGTTCTTAGAGTCTTAAGGTATCTGTCAAGGTTCTTAAAGGTCTTTCCAAGGTTCTTAGAGTCTTAAGGTATCTGTCAAGGTTCTTAAAGGTCTTTCCAAGGTTCTTAAAGTCTTAAGGTCTTAAAGGTATCGCCGGCAGCCCACGGATCGCACTCCTTTCAGTCCGGTGAGTCCTGATCCGCTCTTGGGCTAATACGCCCTGGGAGTTGATCGGGGGTCCCCTTCCTACCAGGATTGGTGGGGACCCGGGTTTTGAGGTTTCTTGCCTTGACAGCTATGTCAAGAATGTGCCTGTGTGTGTGAGGGCCAAGCGGCCAGTGTAAGTGACAGTTGTGGGAAGACGCCCCGAGCCTCCTGCGAAGGGAAAGCTCGTGACCAGGAGTGTCTCGAAAGCAAGCCCCACAGCTGAGCTTGGAGATACTGTGAAGCTCCCCAGCTGGCAGGCCTTGGTAAGTGGCTCTCCAGCTGAGGTGCGTGCATGTTTCCCCATCCTTTTTCCCTTCCCCTTTCATGACCTATAACCCTGTGACCGCTCTTCGAGTACTGTCTTGTAAAGGACCACAGGGTCCCTATCTTTGCCCTCAGGAGCCATAAGCTCCCTCCCCTTCTCGGAGAGAAAGGGAGCCCCAGGAAACTGCACCACTAACTCATTAGCTCAAGAGGCACCGTTGGCTTGAAGTCTGGTGCTCTGGGCAACGGAGAAGGCATGCGGGGACCACGGATTTCTTATAGGTTCCCCCTCCTTTTACCTCTTTCCCTTGTAGGTCTCCAGCCGTGGTTCTGATCCACGGAAACCTACCCTTTTTCCCCTGCCAAGGGCAGGAACGAGGCCATAGGTGTTAGAACTATGGCAATCCTATCGCATTCCTTGTGTGTGTGGCTTGTGTGAATGCGGGCTGAAGCAAGAATAGGGGAAGGGGGATCCAAAGGCATCCCAGTTCCTCCTAAAGGCACACCTGCTGCATATATGTATGTACATTATAGTCCATCGACGTGTAAATACTTAAAAAAAAATAAAATTGGTGTACCAAAAATAATCCAGAATTGCAATTTCCCTTAGAAGGAAGTTTCGATGTTGACAGGATTGTGCATCTGCAAGGTGCACTTGCCAATGCCGTACCACAGGGGCAGTTCAATGCGTATCTTAATTGGCATAATGAGACAGTAAAACGGCACCATGAATTACAAATAAGGGGTCTTAAGGACTCCCGAAAAAAGATAAGTCCGTGCCCAGGAAACTCAAAGAAAGCTAGTCCGGGTCCAGGGACTGTCGGGCCAGTCTGCAGCTGGTCCGGGAGCCCAGCAGCCTCTAGGCTGCCACCTTTATCCCCACCAAATAGTTTATATAACTTATTTATAAAACGTAAACTGTGGCCTCCACTGGTAGCCATTAATAAAGGGAAAGGTCAAGATACCTCTCACCCTCCCATAATTGTAGTCGCTAATCGGAAAGGCGAAAATTTAGAGGGTATTTTAGCTGTGGCATAACACTTTTATAGGCAAATGGAAACGGAAAAGGACAAGACGGAGTCTAAGTTTATGGCTCTGCACATTCAAACCATGCAGAACACTAGTAAAAGGTTGCCCAAACAGAGACAGGTACCGAGGACGAAAAGGGTAAGCCCCTGGTAAGCCTCCCACCTAAACCCGGTGCCTGCTTTTCGTGCGGGCAAGTAGGACACTGAAAGGATAAATACCCTCGTAAAAAAAAATGCTGCGCCTACTGTAAGCAGAAAGGCCATCTTATAAAAAACTGTCCCTCACGACCTCCTAAGTGTTTTCCTCGTCCTGGGAAAGTTTTGAAGTTCTGCTGAGCTTCAGTTCATCTGCAAATTTGACACCATCAGCTCAGGATTGAACAAAGACTGTGAATGGCTTGCCAATTACAGAACCAGTTTCTCCTCTCTTGGTTTTCACACCTCAACTGCTAGAACAGGGCCTCATCCTCCCTGATTGAACTGACCTCGTTATCTCTAGCTTGCTTGCTAGCACACATATATATACCTGCCCCTGGATATTTCCATTACATGCATCTGAGGAAGTGGGTATTCACCCACGAAAGCTCATGCTCCAAAACGTCTGTTAGTCTATAAGGTGCCACAGGATTCTTTGCTGCTTTTAAAAGTTAAAAGTTAACTCTGTAGTTATTAAACAAAATTAAGCAGTAAAACTAAGTACCAATATACTTTTACCAAAACACAAAACTAAACAAAAAAAAAATCCAAAGTTGTGGCTGCAATTAGGGCAGTCAAGACCAAAAGAATGGTTAAAAAAAAAAAAAAACTTACATCTGTTTTGGTAACAAATAGATAAAAACTGTAGTAAGTACCCCACACTAAGCCTTAAGGTGGCTCTATGTAATCAACAGTCATGTTGCCAAAGGGAAGCCAAAATGGATTGTGTTTTCTATTTTAGACCAACATGTATTCCAACGCAGAAGTTAAAAAGGTAAAAGCCATTAAAACTTAGCCTGGCTATAAAACAAATACAGGAAAATATGGGGAGTAATTTGAGTAATTCCTCAGTTTTACCTACATCAGCAAAAATATTTGTAAAAATGATTTATTCAAATGTTTAAATGTTGTAATTGCAAGACTTGACCTTGGACAAGGTCACAGACCCCCATCCCTTGAACATCAGAGGCCAATGAGGCTTTCACTCCGGTTAAGCATGTTCTGGCCCGAGCATTAGCCTTGGGCCTCCCTGCTTATTAAAAAGAAAAAAAACCAAAACCCTTTACTCTCTATTGTCATGAAAAGGAGGAAATGGCCCTAGAGGTCCTCATGCAAACCCACGGAAATAAGCAGAGACCCGTTGCATATTTTAGTTCCTCTTTGGACCCAGTAGCTGATGGCTTCCCTCCTTGTCTTAGATCTGTGGCTGCTGTGGTGGCCCTTGTAGAATCTTCCGCTACCCTTGTGCTGGGCAGCCCCTTGATTATTGCGGTTCCCCATGCTGTTATTGCTCTCCTCACTAAGGGGAAAATTCAACATCTCTCTAACTCCAGGCTCACTAAATACGAGATGCTTCTTTTAAATGCATCTAATGTTACCTTAACTAGGTGCCCTATGCTTAACCTGGCCTTTCTGTTTCCCGTGGGGGGGATAGTGAACCCCATGACTGTCTAACAGTAACTGCTGGGCTCTCTTCTCCCAGGCTTAATTTGGAGGACACTCCGCTTCAGATTTCTGAGTTATTTTATGTGAATGGCTTATCTCTTAGGAAAACCCTCGGGCCAGCTTGTAGCTGGCTATGCAGTTTGTGCCACCCACGGCCCGGTGGAAGCCTACTGTCTTCCAAAGACCAGCTCTGCCCAGGTGGCGGAACTGGTCGCCCTTACCAGGGCCTGCTCCATAGCTGAGGGCAAGTCTGTTACCATCTATATGGATTCCAGATATGCCTTCGGGGTGGTGCATAATTATGGGCAGCTCTGAAAATATAAAGGATTTCTTACCTCTGAAGAAGCACCCATTAGTCATGACCCTTAGGTTAATGCCCTTTTATCTGCCCTTTAGCTTTAGTCTGCAATTGTTGTTGTTAAATGTTCTGCCCATCAAAAGCCCTGCAATAATGTTATGTGCAAAAATGTCCTAGCAGACACTGCTGCCAGGCAAGCGGCCCTTTCTGGGTCTCCAGCTTCCTCTATAATTTTTGTCTTTGTATGCTGCAACCTCTTTCTCCAGCTGCGTCCACTCGTGACCTGGTGCTTTTGCAAGAATCAGCGTCTGAGAAGAAGAACAACGGTTGGAGACAAAATGGGTGTTCTCCACACCCTGAGGATGCCTTGTGGTGTACTCCAAATGGTTGCCTGGCTGCACCCCAGGCTTTGCTCTCCTACCTTGCTCACATGGCCCATGGTTTGGCCCGCGTGAGCAAAGAAGGTATGATTGCATCAGTGGTATGGCATTGGTATGCCCCCCAAAAAATTTCGATCATGGCTCAACAATATTGTAATTCTTGCCCTATTTGTCTGGCACACAACAGCGAAAAGTCAGTTCGGACTAAACCGGCAGCTCACCCCACTCCATGGGGACCTTTTGTAAATACTCAAATACATGGCTTATCCCCACATGAAATTCTCATGGCCCATAAAAATGCCTGTTTCCCCACCTCTGCTCCCCAGTCAAGTGAACTTGCAGTTAAATAATGAAACTGTTTTAAATTATTGCAGATCACTAATTCACCATGTCAGGTTTGTTCACTCACAGGTCCAATGCCTGATCCGGCAGAAACTGTGTGCCATCCCTTACAGCCTGGAGACTGGATTTATTTCAAGGTCCACCTGCGCAAGCGTCCCCTGAAACCTAGGTGAAAGGGTCCATATCAGGTTTTGTTAATCACCCATACCACGGTGAAGTGCCAAGGCTTCTCGGTGTAAAAGGATCTCACCGCCTTTGAACCCCACCAGCATACCCTGCAGCCCTGCGAATCAGGCACCAGGTGTTGAAGAGACTCATCATCCATCTAAGCCCTCTGCAACACCTAACACGCCAAAAAAAGGAACTAAGATATAATCTCAGAAACAGAAAAAAAAAAAAAGGAACTAAAATATCTCAAAACCAGAAAAAAAAAACTAGAGGGAAAAGGTTGTAGGACTACTGTTAAACTGTTCTTGCTGTGATTGGTCCAAAAATCTGCCATGGCACGAAGCGGGTTAATGCTCTCCCTTTGTTTTATTTGTGTAACCATGTTTCTTTTGTTACTTTTAAACTTGCTTCTTTTGTTATTTTTAAACTTTCACGATTCCTTTAAGTGTCTCTGGATGCCCGGAAGAACTGGTACTCCCGTAATACCACTCCATCCTACACCTGCGAGCCACCCTGAAGTGCCCCTAGACCTCCCATCACGTGAAACAAGACCATTCTCAACCCCGAAATGGAAAAGAACTGTGCGATCAGTGGCGAAGCAACCTGGAAGGAAGTCCCTGACTGTTAAGAATGTTAAAAGTTGGCAGTGGTATAAAAGACAAAACATTGTTACCTGGCAAGGAGGGACTTGTGGGGTGTACTCCTGGAAATGTGGGACAAATTGGGTTTTGGGTTTCATTCCCCAAGTGGCTACCTGTAAGTATGGCCAGGTACCATATCTGTGTCAAGTGCTCCCTGAATTATTAAATAAACCTAGCCCCTCTCCTCCGACTACTCCCCTGCCCTGCCCCATCATTCCCGTGCCCCAGTCCCGACCCAAAAGGACATCCCAAACAGCACTTCTGTGCCTCAGCCCCATTCCGATTTTAGCATAGGCATTACCTCTAGCATTTTATAATGGCCCAGGCCATCCCCTTCTGGCGATCTGTTTTCTTATTGCTCAACTAGGTTATTTTTTCAGTCCAAGGCCTCATTTATAAACGAGTGGTCGAATGGAAAACTTTTGAAGCCGTGTATATCAGCTTTGTAAACATAACTACTAACCCCCATGATCAACCCGTTAAGTCCCTTTACTTTGTACATAATTGGCGAAAAGATGTGGATTAAATGCTAATCCTTGGCCTATGTTCCACCCTTAATAAACGAGGTCCTTTTTGTTTCTTAATTACCCAAGTAACCAAATTTGTCACAAATACCCAAAGATTTTGCCCTTCTACAGTGTCCTTCGGTTGTAAAGAAACCCTTCCCCTGACTAAAAATATAACCTGCACCCTAATTCAATATACCCCCGCACATACAACCAATATAACTGCATCCAAGCAGGGCATTCAAGTGTTCAGCCAGCAGTTATGGTACGAAGCTACAAGTAAAGGGGATTCTGCAGGGTTTAAATGAACCATACTTAATGCTACTTTGGGAACTATTAGGTTTTCCTTACCCTTAACTCACTTCCAAATTGCTGCCACCCACCCTAATTGTTCCCAAGGAGCTGACCTCAGATTACTACAGCAACAGGCTTGGAGCCACTCCTCTCCAAAAAAAAAATAGGTATTACAGATACCCTATGGAAAGCGGCTAACAGTGCTGCCTCCGCTTAAAATATCTATAAGGCCCAACAGCATAAAAAAAGGGCCGCAGAACTTATTTCCGGGGCGCAGGTAATTGGGGTCCGGGCTGGGGTAGGTAAATTACATGTGATCTCCACCCTGAGTGTCTTTACCCAGGATTTGCTCAAGCAGATGGTTATTCGCGCTACGAAGGCTGAGAAGGCATTGCAGTGGGACCATGCTTGCTCCAAGGTACAGGATTTCCTAAATGTTCAGCTAGCCTCCATTCAAGACGACCTCAAGCACCAAACCTGGCCCACTGCCCTCACAAATGCCTCGGGCATGCCACCTAATTTATGGTCATGGAGACACACTTAAAAGTTTTCAGGGTGGAATTGCTGGCGCTCACAGTGTTCCTTCCAGGCTCATGGCCCTGTGAAAGGAGTGTAGGCCCCCACGTACAGTATCCTCCCAGGCTCTTGGGGAGGTTGTATGTCAGACTGGGTGGTCCACCGGAAGTATGGAAAATAAAACCACCCCACGGCCCTAACCAATTACTTATCGGTGCCACGGAAATAATGCCTGATCTTTAAATGGGGCTCGGTAACCTGTACACTTTTTGGCCTTTAGAACCTCCCCAGCTCCAATGCATACAAAAGCTCAAGCCTAAAAAAATAATTGTCACTGTGCAACAACATGTATGTTGGAAAGGCAAGGGACGCATAATGACCCTCGCCTCCCGAACCCTCATTCAGGCCAATAATAGCTGTGTCTATGTTAATTCCTCTATTTTGCAGGATGTAGCTTTCAATCTGGTCATGGCTTCAGGCACTCACGCTATACACTGGCCCACAGATAAATCATACCAGGTTTCCTTACAATTTCAGATTGCCTTTAACTGGGCATCTATAGTACCAAATCAATTTTATACGTTACTATCTCTTTTACCGGAGATCCAAAAAATCTCCCAATTACAAAACCAGTTCCATATCCTCAAAAACATGGGTCAAGCCAAGCTAAATACTTTCCAGACTGCCCATAGACTCACTACTCTTTGTGTGAAAACATATGTCCTTTGCCTAATTACAAAGGTCCTCCAGCCATCCCATGCTCATGGGTATCTCCTGTGGGCTCTGTTGGGGGGAGAACTATTATTCTCTATGTGTCTTTGTTTCTGCTGCTATAGAACCTATTGCCTCTGCCCGAATTTTACCCAACATCCCCCCACAATCATTAGCCCTAGTTTCCCCAATTTATAAAAAAATAATAATAATCATCCTTCTTATTTCAAAAATCAACACTTTAGGGACACCAACGCTGAGACCTTAATAACCCATGTTTAAAAGTTTGATGCCATAAAAGGCATCAAAAGAAGGGAATGTAAGGGAACAAACCCCGCCCCCCCCGTCTCGTTGGATAGAGATTTGCAACTGTTTATATGGGATCTTGTCTTGCCACCAAAGCCTTTTGGAGGTTGCTGTCACTGGTCAGATACTGTACCAGGGCCTTGATTAAAATAGTAAACTGTCAGTCCCTGCTGCAGAGCCCTGATATCGATATAAGCCTCTATAATTTTAACATATAATATTGTAACAATTAAATGCTTTTCGCTTTGTTTTACAAGTCTATATATCCAGGCCTCAGGCTTTAGCTAAAATTAATGCAAGCTAAATAATGTAAAATATCAGTATACCAGGCACTGGGTGGAGAGGAAACTAGATATGAAGAAACAGGGTATAGAACACTGACAAAAGAGGAACTGGGCGGGGGGACAAAGGGTCACTTAAGTGCCAGCCCAGCTTCAAGCAAAATATAGCATGATAATTACTGCTTGCTTATGGTAACTGCAAGGCGGGGTTATCAAATAACCAGCTCAATCACTGCCAGAATGCATGATATATGCAATATTCCAATAGCTTTTGCAATACGTATTCGCAATCAAGGGGTCATAAGACAGTCAATGTAATTGCAAAAAAAAAAGACAATAACTGGAAATACCCCAAACTGAACTTACAGTAAATAACCTGCTGATCTGCAATATTAATTACCAAAGAAAGGCAAATAACTTGTGTAATCAATATGATGTTTTGCGGTTTTAACCTTTATAACCTTGGTAAAATTTGTGAAGGGAAAAGCAGCTTATCCCTTGCATGGGATTTTCGCTCTCTCTCCCTGTATGCATACTTGTACTCTTGTTATAGCAATAAAGGTGCCTCAACCTGTCTGACCAAAATCGAATGGGTGGTGGTCTTTTCCCCAACAATTTGGTGCCGTGACTCGGATTCCACGGATGACCCCCCACCGGACTGAAGGACCGCGGACGGCTTCCTCCCACACCCCGGGCCCACCTAAGAGGTAAGAGACCTTTTGAAATCTCTATTCCCCAACACTACAGTGATGAGCGTGGTATAAGAACCTATACTGAATAGAAGGCACTTAAACACATGCCTAACTTTAAGCATAGGAGTAGCCCCACTGACTTCACCAAAGACTGCCTTAGAGTAGGCACATGCTTAAGCAACTTGCTGAATTGAGTCCTTAAACCAATCCTTAAATTTAAAGCCCACTGAAGTGTTTAAATACCTTGCTGGATTGAGGTCTCAAATGCTTTATATCTAACTATTAAAAAAAAATCCTGAAAGCACAGTCCATATTATTGAATAATAACATGCATTTCCACTTATGAAGTATGTGGAAGAGCTACTTGAACTTATTTCTTTTTAGGCTGTTGTCTTGAAAAGCAGATTTTCACACACCAAAATACACAAAACAAAACAAAAAAACCTTTGTTACAATATCAAGGCATTTCACTTTAAATTTCTTCTCACCATTAAAGTTTCCCAACATGTTATACTCCTAAAATAGGGTTGATAATGGAATGCCAACAGAATCTTAATTACAGCAGCACAGACTCCCCCATTTTAATGGGGCCCCTGCCTCCCTGCCCCCCCATTGCAATATGTATTAAGTAACACCTCAGTGAGACAGTATTATGCAGAAGAGCTGTCACTGCAAAGTGTTTTATTGTGCTTTGCCTGATTATGCTAATTCTATCTCTAACAAGCCACTTTGCTTTCATTCTCTCTCCCACTCCATGCTTCTCTTTGCAGTCAGCAAAGAGTGGTTGTTTTTTTTTAAATCAGGAATGTGAAAGCAGTTATGAAATAGAACATATTAAATGGAACATTTGTGAGCACTTTTTTTTCACACAGCATTCTGTATATTGCAGTAACATGGCTACAGTAAGTGGCAGATTCACCTTAGAAGCTATCTTTCTTCTTTTATTTTTAAATGGTCCCAACATTCTTTTTGAGTGAAGACCCTGAATACTTCTATAAGGGCCAGATTTTCAAAGGTCCAGAAGCCTAAGGCTATTTACCATTCTGTATGTCATTTCTGTGCACAGTCAGGCCCAGATCTTGCAATTGTATCTTTATTCACAACCACACAGAGCCTCATTGATTCCAAAAGGGCTCAATGCAAACATAAAAATCTAAGTGCAGGATTTTGGGCCTTAATATGATTTCACACCTAAACTTGGTATTAACATATGCAGGTAACTGACGTGGGCATCTACATGTCCCCTTTCTGCATGCAAACACCAAAATGAATGCACTTTGTAGTAACCACATGCACAAATGTAGGTGATGCGATCGCACACAGGTTCATATGGGAAACAGGGCTCCTTTTCTTCAAACAAGTTAGCCCTATTTCTCCATGAAGACCCATATTAATCAGGGCTGACTCTTCCTTAAGCACTGTCAGAGATAACTAGAGGAGAGAGTCAGAAAGCTGATGTACAGCTGGTCAGGAAAGCTGGTTGGGAAAAAATAGAAATGGTTACAAAACCAGTACATGTTTTCCAAAAGCTGATTTGGGTTTATTAATTTTCAGATCCCCAATCTGACACACCGCAGGCCTGATTTTCAGAAGAGGCTACTGGCATCGGGGTTTGGTCACAGAGACTCTCTTGGGACTGTCAGCTGACATGCTGAAATTACCTCTGAGCCCATTTTCCCTGCCAGTTTGGGACTCCAGAACCCTGCCTTGTTGAGCCAGACATGCTAGCCTGCTGCAACACAGACCAAGGGTCTGAACCACACCCCCAAAGCTGCAAGCTGTAACTGAAAAGCACTCAGCAGCTTACCTATCTCCAGGACCCAGACACTCAGTTCTCAGTGGGATCCAAACCCCAATAAATCTGTTTTACTCTCTATAAGCATATACAGCGTAAAATTAATAATTGTCCACCCTCTATAACACTGATAGAATTAGGTCCATGATGAACCTCAAAAGAGACTGGATTTTTGAGATTTGTTGCCCAAGAAACTATGCACTGTGCAAAAAACCATGACAACAATATTCAAAAATCCAGTCTGTTTTGAGGTTCATCATGACATAGCACTAATCATATTCCCAGTCTCAAGCTAATTAACATAATATGGTTGAACACTGGGGAAGTTCACTTTCAGTACACAGTCTTAATTAAAGAGGGGGCCTAAGGCATTTCAGATATCAAGTGATGAGCGCAGTATAAATACCTAGATTGGATGAGACCGAGATATTGAAACTCTCCAGTGAAATTCAGACTGTTCCAATCTATTGTTTTAGTTTGACTCATTGTAGAGCTAGATAATCTGATTCTGTATTCTGAACCCCTCAAAATTTAGGGGTGCTTGCACTGATTTCTCCCTCTTTCCCCTCCATTTAAAGACATCACTGGGCCAGATAAGATGAGAAGCTTAATACACAAGTCCAGGAGAGGCAAATGAGGCCTCTCTGATTCCCAGGCTGAATTTATACCTGATCCATTGGGGAAATTCAGAGCACTTTAGAGGCTGCTCTAACTGAACAGGCTATATTCTCTGTGAGACTACATGCCAGTTTGAATTGCTGTATCACAGATATACTCCTCTCACCTACACCAGTGTGTGAGGAGAAGGCAGCTGTTATAGGAGCCAGCAATGACTCTCTGTGCCAGCAGGTAGCTCATCCGTGTTGGCAGAATTCTTAGCTGAATAATCATGGCTAGTTCAGTGGATGGCACAAAGTAGCCTGAACAGGAGGAAATAATCTGCAATCCCTATGGTTAGGTTTGAATGTATACGGCTGAGTTTGCTGTCTCTTTATTTAATACTTTTATTCTCAGCACTGTTTCCCTCTCCTACTCCTCGCCCCCGGAAAGGGGCTTCCCGTCATATCCTGTACTGTGGTTTTATAATTTATATCCATTCCTCCCTCAGCGATACCAAACCTTCCCACTCCACTTGTTTATTGTGCAGAATAATATTGCCTTCATCTTGCCCTCTAAATCTGGTGATCTTGTCTGCAAATCATGTCTGCAAAATGAATGATAAACAGTCAGTGCCTAATAAATATTCATTTCCATGAGAGACTCCCAAATTAGCAAGTCTGATGTCATTAAACATTTAGACCTTTATTAACTGCTGCATTATGTGGTCACTTGTCAATACAGCTGTCACACCAAGTGCCTAAAGCTCAAATAATTGTGAATATATGAACCAATATATTGTCATATGTTTAAAAAATAATGATTCATGCAGGCAACATGATAATAAATATCCTCTATCCTTTGTAAAACATTCTCCACTGAGATGCAGTCATAAGGAGAGATGAAGGGTGGGCACCATTTTTTCCCATACAAATTCAAAAGCAAATTTTGATTCAGTCATGGTTCACAATCACTTGCCACCTATATTTGCACACTCGTGCTTTAATAGCACAAATACTCATGAAAAAAAGTGAATCTTAACTTCAGGATATTCTGTCCAAAGTGAAATACAGATTTCTTATTTGTTTGTACCGCTCACAATATTTGCAATTGTTGCTCCGCTGGTTTGTTACATTACCCACAGTAGGAGACTATTGCTGTGGCTCTTTAAATTAGATCCATGCAGCTCCATCCTGACTAGCTGGCTGTGATGCCTCTCAAACAAACAAAAATTGGGCGAAAATCCCCAATCACAACCCTCCAATGTCCTTTTTCTCCCCAGGTATCTCTGGTGGGTTTCCAGATGTTCCTCTACAGTTCAGGGGCAGAGTAAAAACATTCCAGCCTCATTCTCCCTGACCTAAGAGAAGTTAGCGGGTATCCTCCTCCTGTTAGTGTCTCTCCCGATTACAGTGAGGGAAGAGAGATTATATGCTGCCCTGCCCTCCTTCCTAGAATTTGTCTTGATTGGTTGAGAAAGCAGAACCCTGCCCTCTCTACATGGCTCCTAGTTCCACGCCCTAAACAAAATCCCTCCCACTCTGTTTTGAAAAAATTAACCCATTACTTCTCAAAAACAACTCTTGGCATCTTAGAATGTCCAACTAATACCCAAATATCCTAAGGCAAGATGGTTTAATTGGGCCCAAGTTTGCTCAAAATGTTTGCAAACCTTAAGCAAAAGTTTCACTAGACATCTGTTAAGCTTTTAAACACATCAAAAACCAAGCAGCTCTGTCACAGTTGTGCAGGAGGTGTAACCATTCACTCTACATGCTAGAAGTCAGACTTTTACATAGAGAGGATATCTGTCAATAAACTGAGGCAGGAATATACTCACATTTTATTATGCGTCCACTAAATGTCTCTGCCCACTGTAAGAGTTCCAGGCTACCACTAGTTGAAATTCTCTGAATTTCGATTTTCAACAAACTTTTTGTTGAATTTTGACAAAATCAAGTGATGAGTTTTCATTAAAATATATCCTGTTTTTCGAACACTCATTGAGCTTGTTGAAAAATTTTAATTTCAAATTTTTGTTAGAGGGTACATCAAGATTTCATTAAAAAAGAAATCCCACTCTTCAAACTATTCCAGAAAAAAGTGTGGTCCCTGGTAAACAAAAGGCAGACCTGGAACTCAAGCTGGGGGAAGTCTGACAGTTTTCATCAATAAATGTTGCCAATTTAAGTAGGTCTATGACTCTGTGTACCAATTAATCCTTGAATTTAGAAGTGCTTAAACTCTTGACCTGTATAGTATGATTATGGCCTCCCTAGAGGACATGTTCCTGGCTCATTTTCACTTTCAATGCACCATTGAAAGAAAAGAGAAAGTCTTGGCAGACCTCTCTTAAGAGCTAGCCTGAAAAATCAGATTGTATTCTGTCATGGGGGAGGGAACATATATAGAAGGATAAACCTGTTCTTGAAGCATTCAAATTAATTTCCCCTGGGGACAAAGGGAAAAATGTGTTCAAAACCTTTCTAAAATGTTTGAGCAAAATATCTTAATATTTCAGAAAGACCGAAGGATCCAGTGAAACACAGAACTTCTTCAAAATCTCCTAACTCAAATATCGTTATATCAATTACCCTCGTCTCTTCAGAGCATTTGGTGACATGGTGGAAGCAGCTGGATAAAAAAAATATTAAACCCAAAAGAGCTGCTGTAGCAATACCCTAAATTCTCACAGTGTTTTGAAGATAGAAACAGACAATGTTCTGAGGCTTCAGGCTTAATAATATATGGAAATATATCTATCTCAGAGAACTGAAAGGGACCCTGAAAAGTCATTGAGCTCAGCCCCCTGCCTTTACTAGCAGGACCAAGTACTGATTTTGCCCCAGATCCTAAGTGGTCCAGTCAAGGAGCTGAACTCACAATCCTGAGTTTTGTAGGCCAATGCTCAAACCACTGAGCTCTTCCTTCCCAACTTCAGAATGGGGAAATACAATGCTATCTGAGCAATCAATCTGGGTTTTAACACGCAGCAAGTAAGAGAAGCGGACACTGATTTCACATAGATTTTAAGTATAGCAGCCTTCCTTTGGGGTTCAGAGAATACATATGGGAATCAGGAGTTTAGGTCCTAATTTTGACTCCACCGCCAAATCCAGAGCAAGTAATTCAGTCTGTCTGTTTATGCCTCCTAACCTGCAACAACGTGCCTCCCAACCTCGCTGACAGACTTGGGCTAGGAGTATTGATACTAGCACTCTAAAAATAGCTGTGTAAAAAGCACTTTGAATTTGCAGGTCAGGCTCTGAAGCCCAGGCTGAGCTGCAACTTTCAAGTGCTGTCTTCAGAGCACTAGCATGAGACCTACTAGCCCAAGTCTGTCAACGCAGGCTGGGACGCTTGCTGCTGTGTCTCTGTTGCCCCTTTTTATAGTCTAGGTAGACAAGACAGAAAGGAGTCAGGAAGTTGTTGCAGCCAATCAGCACAGGGCTGAGCAAACCTGTAGATCATATGTTCAACCGGCGCTATTATACATACCTACCTCACTAGGTTATTGGTAAGAATCTACGTTAGAAGATCAGAAACTGCAATTACATTTTTTTTAAAGTAATTTGACTCCTTAGGGCAAGAATTTTAAAGATATTTAGGTGCCCAAAGATGCAGATAGTTGCCTAGCTAGTGGGATTTTCAAAAGCAGCTAGGCACCTAATATCCATGGCAAAATCCCAACAGGGTCCTACTTGCATCTTTAGGCATATAAATACTTATACAAATATGTCCTGACTCCCTATTTAAGCACCTAAACAAGTACACTGATTTTCAGATGTGCTGAACACCCACTGCATTAGAGGGAGTGGCAGATACTCAACACATTTGAAAAATCAGACATTCATTTAGGTGACTAACTTTAGGCATCTACATATGAAAATGATGGCTTTGAGTTTTATCTTCTGTGACTCAAGCCCTAGGGGGCTGTTGCTTTCACTTACCCTGCATTATACCACACAAATTACAGCCAAAGGAAATGTTCAAAGGAACCTCTGTGAAATGAAACTGCTATGTTTGACACCACGGTATTCAAATCCCTTTCAGTATTCATAGTTAACACACCAACGTCTCTATGATAAATCCTTGCTAACGATCTCCTCCCATTTCCAAAAGCCTGCCTCAGTTAGAACATATGGAAAGTCCATCCCAGCTAACTGGAGGCTGGTATTTAGTAGATTTCTGCAAAAAGTCTGTCTAAGGATTGTTATATTTACCCCCTCTATTATAACGGTAGAAAAAGTAGGTAATATTACATAAAACAGCGGCAATGATATACAGTGTTTCAATTAGCATCCTGAGGCATGAGACATTACATCTGCATGTCCTGGAGTGGATTTTGCCCCTTGAAACTAGATTTATACAAAACTTATCCCCTCTTTTCTGAAAAACACCAGGATTTTAATTTTAAATAATAATTTAAATTTGCATGACTAATATCTTCCTATCCCTGAAAAAGTAATTAAATCCAGGAGGATTTTCAGCTCTATTTCCTATTTTAGATTCACTCCAACATTCCTGACTACTCTCTACAGACTATCTTAGATACTTGCATAGCTCTCCATCACCATGATACCTGAGCACCTCACAATCTTTCACAAATTTACCTTCACAATTTCAATCTGAAGTAGGGCAGTACTATTCTCCTATTTTACTGAAGGAATGTGGGAGAGGAAGCAGGTTCTAAATCCCAGGCTATTACCCTAATCATGGGCCCATCCTTTCTCTCTGACCCTCTTGACTTTTCAAAAGCAGCTTTGACTTTGAAAATTCACTCCATACATTTAGTTGTGCAATGTCCATTTTTTCTCTCTTTCCTTTTTCTGGTCTACCTGAGTAACTAGGGCACACATGTTTAATAACCAGGTTTGAATCTGCAGTGGCAGCCACTGAAGTCAGTAGAAAACCATCCCTGTCACGTGACAGGGATATTAAGCCTCACAAAATATGACTGGTGCCAGGAAATTAAGTTTCCTGACTGGATTCCTTTCAAGCCAAGATTTGCTTGAAACAAGCAGTGGTTTGGGTTCTGTGGGAAGTGGCTAAGCTTCCTGATTCTCTGCCCTGTGCATCTCCAGCACCAGTGTTGGAATAGGTTACAGCAATCATAGAATCACAGAAGGTTAGGGTTGGAAGAGACCTCAGGAGGTCATCTAGTCCAACCACCTGCTCAAAGCAGGACCAACCCCAACTAAATCAAGCTAGCCAGGGCTTTGGCAAGCCGGGCCTTAAAAACCTCTACGGAAGGAGATTCCCACCACCTCCCTAGGTAACCCCATTCCAGTGCTTCACCACCATCCTAGTGAAAAAGTTTTTCCTAATATCCACCTAAACCTCCCCCACTGCAACTTGAGACCATTGCTCCTTGTTCTGTCATCTGGTACCACTGAGAACAGTCTTGATCCCTCCTCTTTGGCACCCCTTTTCAGGTAGTTGAAAAGCAGCTATCAAATCCCCCCTCATTCTTTCTCTTCTGCAGACTAAACAATCCAGTGCCCTCAACCTCTCCTCATAAGTCATGTGGGCCAGCCCTTGATCATTTTTGTGTGCCCTCAGCTGACACTCTCCAATTTGTCCACATCCTTTCTGTAGTGGGGGGGCCCAAAACTGGACGCAGTACTCCAGATGTGACCTCACCAGTGCCGAACAGAGGGAAATAATCACCTTCCCTAGATCTGCTGGCAATACTTTTACTAATGCAATCCAATATGTCGTTAGCCTTCTTGGCAACAAGGGCACACTGCTGACTCATATCCAGCTTCTTGTTCACTGTAATCCCCAGGTCCTATTCTGCAGAACTGCTGCTTAGCCATTCGGTCCCCAGCCAGTAGCAGTGCATGGGATTCTTCCGTCCCAAGTGCAGGACTCTGCACTTGTCCTTGTTGAACCTCATCCGATTTCTTTTGACCCAATCCTCCAATTTGTCTAGGTCACTCTGGACCCTATCCCTACCCTCCAGTGTATCTACCTCCCTCAGATGAGTGCCATCTGTAAACTTGCTGAGGGTGCAATCCATCCCTTCATGCAGATCATTAATAAAGATGTTGAACAAAACTGGCCCCAGGACCAACTCCTGGGGCACTCCACTTGATACCGGCAGCCAACTAGACATCAAGCCGTTGATCACTACCCGTTGAGACTGACAATCAAGCCAGCTTTCTATCCACTCATTCAATCCATACTACTTTAACTTGCTGGCAAGAATACTGTGGGAGACTGTATCAAAAGCTTTGCTAAAGTCAAGATAATCATGTCCATGTTTTCCCTATATCCACAGAGATAGTTACCTCATCATAGAAGGCAATCAGGTTGGACAGGCATGATTTGCCTTTGGTGAATCCATGTTGACTGTTCCTGATCACCTTCCTCTCCTCCAAGAACCTACAGGAACTGGCAACTGCCTCCAAGGGCACATATGCCAGCTAAGAACAGCCCAAGTGCAGCAGCACCTGCCATGATCTCTCCCTTCCTTGGCTCACTTCAACCTCAACACATCCCTTACATCAAGTCTGGGGTGAGGAATCATGTAGGAGCTGGCTCAGCCAACCTGAGATCAGCTGAGAGCTCTCTCCAACCAGGGAACTCTCAGCCTGCCAATATCCAAACCCTTTGTACCATGTGAGCAACCCAATGGACCCGATCTGTTCTTCCATCTCTCTTCTGAGTCATGCCCTTGTTACAGAGTCCAGCTTGTAAAGTATATCCTTCTTGTATTATATTATATAATATTTTATATTTCATATATATATCATATATCATATTGGGGTGGCCAAACTGACTGACCCTCTGAGCCGCATGCAATAATCTTCAGAAGTTTGAGAGCCGGGCACACCTGCCAGGGCTTGCAGCTTCGCTCCGCTCCTGCTGAAGCCCCAAATCTCATCAGGCACCTTCTGCACGGCTGAAGCCACTAGCCCCACCCCCTTGCTGCAGGGTAGAACCACTGAGCTCCCCGCACCCCAGTCTAGTAGGTGGAGAATAGGAAGGGTAGTGTGGGGGACTCCGCAAGCATGCATGCAGCTCACAAGCCATGGTTTGGACACCCCTGTATTAATTATATGCTAGTATATTATAATATATCATGCCATGTAGCCCCTCAAAGCCTTTCTGACAGCACCTGCTTTGTATGCAGACCACCCAAGCCCTGAGCCACTTACAGGAGGCACCACTGTCTCCATGGGTCAGACCTTACATACAAACACCAGTCACCAGCAGCAGTTTGTATTCTGCTCACCAGAGCCAAGTTCTAAAAGATTTCTTTTTTTTTTAAATAAGCTTGGCAAAATCAAAATAAAAACCTGAATCTTTTTGAAGTTCTGACACTTCAAGAAATGCGTGTTCCCTGAATGTATTGTCACTGCAACGCCTAGCAAATCCCCCTACTACCAGAGATGCTACATTTAAAGTTCAACAGCCTTCCACTGACACCTTGATTTGATGCAGAGCTACTACAAGAGGCTTTGAAATAAACAGAGAGAATGGTATATTGACTGCTTAAGACATGCCACGGCTTGAAAAATATGCCCTTCTCTTTGTATTTTCCTAGAACACTGGAAATTACTATTATTCACACACACACACACAGAAACTCTGTAGGCTTCTGTTTTATAGTTTTGCACAGCCCTGTACGAACTAAAGGACTGAGCCAAAGCCCATCAAAAAATCAATGGAAATACTCCCACTGATATCAGTGGCCTCTGGATCAGAACATTAGGCCTCAATCTTGCAAATACTTATGTTCACGCTTAACTCAATGACAGTGGGACTGCTCATGTGAGTTAAGTTAAGCACAGGAGAAAATGCGTGCAGGATCAAAGCAACAGAGATTGTGTGTGCATTTGTGTCTCTCTCTCTCTCTCTCAGCCTCCTCCCCAATACCCCCACCTAGGTTTTCAGACTTCATAAGCACTTACAGCTCAACAACTGGAGAAATTAGTCCTACAAAGTACCATCAATTTTAAGGGTGTATTATTGCCTGTTACATTGATTACATTATTCTTGCTTTATTTTTTCTGCCCACTTTTTAAAAGAATCAAAATGTAAGTCTTCAAAAGAAAGACTTTGTTTCAATGTTTGTTCTTTGTACCACTTTACAATTTTCTTTCACTGCCTGCTGCCTCTTCTCCTTCTTATTGAGTACTGTATTTTGACTACTGGATTGCAGTTTATAAACAAAACAATTGTAATAAACAGATTAAATGAAGAAACAAATAACTCAAGAATCACTGCGTATGTCTGTGTCCAACTAGATCTGTTTCTTTGCCTGGGCTGTTATACAAATTATCCCCTTTTAAAAAAGGACTGGTACCTGCATATTTAACTTTGAACCAAACTATCTCCAAGCTATAAATAACCAAATTATTTCCAACACCTGTAAACATTTATGATATTCCACCAAGGAAAAGAAATGAGACTGTAAAAACCTAACAGACCATAATCATTCAAAGCTGTAATTATGCACCAGCTCCATGTTCACAATTTCCTATTCCAACTGTAGCTATAGATATTTAAGCACCAGCGAATCTGTATCATAACACAACACTAAACTGCCCAAACTAACTGTCTGTCAGGATTAAAATAATCAGGCCTGATTACAGACTTAGCATAAAACAAAATACAGGGACTCAATTTTATCTCTGACGACAGAGAGGCAACAAGGATCCTCTGTATTTAATTGGAAGATAATTAGGCTCGGAAGGATTTGATTTCTAAATCAGTAAGTGTCAGTAAATGTTGATTTCACTATAAATACACACAAGGACAAAAATGATTTCCATCAATAACTGGTGAAATTTACAGATAGGCAAAGTAAGAAAAATGCTGCTTGAGTACATCAAGTTTGTTTTAAGGATATTTCCTTAGTATATTTTGACATGGGATGGTGACAACTGATGTTTTAACATTATAAAGGTTTACCTATTGAATTTCAATGTCCACTGTCATTAAATAATTACTACCTGACACTCCCCCCAATAATTTTGTGCAACTGTGATCATTTAAATCGATAAGATCTAAAAAAGCTTAAAAATAGGCACCAACATTATCCATCAACATATTTTTTAAAAGCCTGAATTCTGTCAAGGCCCAATGGTACTGCAAGTATTTTGTCTGCTGTCATTTGTGACACAGAACAATCACAGATGTTTTTTATTTATTCATATTTTTTGTAGGGTCAGATTCCTCACTGCCTTTCACGTTGTGCTCTCTTTTAGGTCAGTGCAAGTTGTATGTAAATCATTACCATTTTGATTTAGTTCATTTTACACTAGCCTGTGTGAGTGCACAAAAGCAATGCTAAGGGAGTCTATCCCTGTCATATTTGGCTCCAGATATCTGTAGAGGAAGGATGGTCCCATGGAATAAAGCACTGGGTTAGGACTGAGATCTGGGTTCAGTTTCTGGACCATACACAGGCTTCCTAAGTAACTTGGGCAAGTCACTTCATTTCTCTGTGACTCAGTTTCATATTTGTAAATGGAAATAATAATGCTCTCCCGTTCCCATTCCTTGTCTATTTACATTGTGAGCTCTTTGGGGCAAGGACGTGGTAACAGCCAGAAAGCTGCATGGATTTCAGATGGAACCTCTCGGCACTAACATAAAACAAGCAGTATCTTTACATTCACACTACCGATCAATCAGAATCAATCTAGGTTTTTGAAAAGACAAATCTAATTCTTTCTTTTTGGGATATTTATCTTTCTACTGAAGCTAAGGACATTTCAACTTGCTCTATTCTGTGGTTTTCTAATGTTCATCCTTTTATTGGTATTTTTTCTGATAAGAAAATGACAAAACAAAAAGAATGCACAATGAAGTTAATAGGGGATGAGATACAAGACACACATTTGGGTGGAGAATGATAGCCTAACCAATATCACAGTCAGCAATGAAAGATGATGATGTAATGTGTTTTTAGCTGAAAGGTATGTTAGCTGGTTCCCATAGCTTGCGAAATGTAACTTGTTTATCATTTTAACTGCGTAAAAGTTTTCACATGCATGTGCCTGGGACACTGCATGCAAATCATGATTTATATTCGGCAAAAAAGAATCCTTCCCTGTTAGGGAAGTGTCTAAAATGGTCATTCTTTTTTGTCTAAGTGGGCAAGAATTCTTCCTTGACCTAGTACTGTCTACACAGACACTTAGGATGGATTAACTACATAGCTCAGGGGTATGAATTTTTCACACTCCTGAGTGATGTAGCTGGGTCAATCTAATTTTCTACTGTAAACCAGCCCTCTGGAAAATTAATTCCAATGAACTTTTTTAAAGTGGATTAGTCACACTGCATTAAAATTCTGCATGGGCCACTCTTATTCAGAATTAAAGTGGCCTTAGTTCAGTTTATCTTAATCCACTTCCAAAGTAAATTAATCTAAATCAAATGAAGTCCACTTTAATTCTGAATAAGTGTGTCCACACAGGTGTTTAATGCAGTCTGAATAATCCACTTTAAATTTGCACCTTTAGTTACTTTAGATTAATTTTCCTTAGTGTCCCTGCACAGACAAAAACAAACAAACAAACTAACGAGGAGTCCTTGTGGAACCTTAGAGACTAACAAATTAATGTGGGCATAAGCTTTCGTGGGCTAGAACACACTTCATCAGATGTATGAAGTAAAAGATACTGAAGCAGGTATAAATACAGACTAACATGGCTACCACTGAAACCTGCATAGACAAATTGTAGAAGTGCTGTATGCTTGCATAGTGAAAACTGAACTTTCTGACTCTGAGTATGTACTTCATTCACACTAAAGCCAAACTGAATCAAGACTTTAATGATTATAGATCATCAGCGCCACGGGTTTTGTGTCTCACTTTAAGCTAATTCTTTCCAATATCACAAAGGACCTACGGAAACACACTGGGATGGAGATGGTCTAGTCTATCAGATAGACAGAGATCTCTACCATTTATCGAAAGACCAACAGCTCTTTCAGTAGCATCTCTGTGTTCATTGGAGTTTGGGGACCAGTTCCATGCCACTCTTGCCAAGTAGGACCTTATTCTGAAAACAGGCCTAATGATTGCAATGCATAAGGGACTGCTCATTGTATGTGAGCAAGGGGCTAACTCAGACCCTGAATGAGTAGTAAAACTATTCTTTCCATGTGGGGCAGGGAGTGCCATTTCATGGAACAAAATAGTTAAGTAGCACAGAAATTGCTGTCCTGTGAAAATGACGCCTCAAAGGACAAGCATAAATGAACAGAAGGGCACATATGCCACAATTTTATTTCTTAATAGTGGGGGTGGAAGGGAGAAAGAGTATCTCATGCATCAAAGGGCAGATGCAGACAATATCTGGGCCATTGACCACTTCTACTTATGACTGGTAATCAGGAGACTCAAGGACTCTCTGACCAATCCCCACATGAATGCACCATATAGCCTACTAGATTGTGCATCTGTCTTAGGAGACCATACACCAGTTTGCTCCCTACTCTTATGGCGCAGATCCAGGCCAATTCCTAGCAGCCTCTGCTTCTAAGAACTCTGTAGCTGGCTGATAACGGTTACTGCACACAGCTCTAGGGTGCAACCTATCATGATGTTTTTTGTCACTCTGTGCTGAGAAGCTTCTCCTGTTACTCATAGCCAAATCCAGTATGTTGTCAAATATAAGGTGAGCTCTCATTTGATCTGCTTCATACTTTAAGCATTGCAGAAATACTATTGCAGGCTGTGCTACCTTCTTAATGTCACGAACAACATTGTCACCTCAAGAAGCTTCATGACAGAGGAGATGCAGTGTTATCTAAGTGTTCTGGATGGGTGAGAACAGCAAGATATTAATATTTCACTTAGGGGATTATTGGCATAGATACTGAGGCTATGCCTTGAAACCTGAATAAAGGATTGTGGGCAGCTCTTCTTTACAATCAGTATCCAGCAATATGTCTCAAATTCAGCAGGTGGGTTATATAAGCACAAACTGTAGTAATTAGCAGGGGGGTAGAGTTTAAAAACTGAAAACCTGGCTACAGGTATCCGAAGGGGAGCTGCTGGCTATTGAGCACTTTGGAAAATCTGGCCCTCATTTAGGTGATTAAATGGATGTCGAGCTATTTTGAGCATCTGGCTCCATCCATGAGCACTGACCACTTGAGAATCTGACTCCATGTGTTTTTCCCTTGGGCTTGATTACTAAGTGCTAAGGTGCAAATTATATTTTGACACCCAGGAAAGGGCCATTTACACTGCTGGGATGTTTGTTGGAATGGGGCCTTAGTATATAATGAGAACCAGGGTCCTACTATGTAGTCATACACACAGCATTGTCTTTCACAAACCCAAAATGGCATACAGTTTCTTTTTCACTGAGATTTCATGTTTTTTTTCCACAGCAAACTATTGACTTCACATCATCCATGTAGAACATGTAATAATACAGCCTCGCTGATTTAGTTATATCATAGTCAGCATCCTCCAAAGTATCCATGCAGATAATTGTGTCCTTTTAGATATAATTTCCAATTTGTTGTAACAATAAGACTCCGCAGGAAGCTCATTTCTAGACTAGTATTACCTATCTACTCACTTAGGTTGAAATCCTGGCCCCAATTAAATTAAGAATAAAACTCCAGTTTATTTCTGTGTGAATAGGATTTCTATGTATAGTCTTGAGTTCACCATACATTGGAAACCCACAATAATAATCCCCTCAAAGAGAAAGCAGACTCAGTAGGCCTTCTGGCATAAGAGCAGGTGGGAAACACAAACTGGGAGGTAGACAAGCAAAAAGAATAGCACCAGGTGGTTCAGAAAATGAGGCACAACAAAAGAAGAGACCATAAGGGTAGACAAGATGTTTAGGTGCTCACAAGCACATAGCTACCGCATGGTAGGTTTTGCCCACATGAGGGCCTATCCTTTGTGTAAGAAGGCTAGTATTACTACAGTATAGTACTGACACTATCAGCTGAGTGAAACTGGCTAGCTTTAGCTGTTACAAGAGGAAAAGGGAATTAATGGAAGAAAATATCCTAGCAATGTGAAAATGCTTTAAGATGGTAACAATAAAAATTTTTCTCAGTAGCAGCCTCCCAGATAAAGATGTTCCAATCCAAGGCTATAGCTGTACTGTGTCAGCGATACACAAGGCAAAAAACTGCTCTCCATCCTAAATCCAGAAAATAATTAATCAGTGCTGAAATCAAGACCCCAGAAATACATCCTTACCAAGAATACCAACACTGATCCTGTCCATAGGTACCTCAAAGTAAAGTACATGGGCCTTTAGCATGTTCCGCTGCTCAACAAATTTGAGCTATTTCAAACCAAGGTGCAGCAGAGTTCAAACGTGTGCCCCTCACAAAGAACTTGCTCTCTACCCCTTCTCATTTTTTTGGCCAGCCCTTATTATGACTCGTTTTAGAAACGGTTCCTTATTTTTGTATATAATACAATACAAAGAAGAGCACAGATGGACTCCTTTTTCAGTCTTCAGCCATCCTATATCCCCACTGCCAATCTGTTTAATACTGCCAACTAATTGTGCTACAAAAAGACCTCAGAACAGATAGAAGCCAGAGCTTGAGGGTCATTGAACACCAGGCTTATTTTCAAATGTATCCCAATTACACAAAGACCTGGGCTAAGTAACTGGTGCTCAAGCACTGTGAGAATTCAGTGTTTAATAACCCTCAAAATTCTCATTTCTGTGTGGTAGCGTGGATTAGCGCTCCCCTACAGAGCTGCTCTGTATGCTGTCCAAGACCGCTTCTCTCTTTCTTAGAATCACAAAACTGGAAGGGACCTCAAGAGTTCATCTATTCCGTCCCCTGCACTCATGGAAGGACTAAGTATTATCTAGACCATCCTGACAAGTGTTTTGTCTAACCTGCTCTTAAAAATCTCCAATGATGGAGATTCCATAACCTCCCTAGGCAATCTATTTCAGTGCTTAACCATCCTGACAGTTAGGAAGTTTTTCCTAATGTCCAACCTAAACCTCCCTTGCTCCAGTTTAAGTCCATTGCTTCTTGTCCTGTCTTCAGAGATTAATGAGAACAATTTTTTCTCCCTACTCCTCGTAACAACCTTTTATATACTTGAAAACTGTTATGTCCCCTCTCAGTCTTCTCTTCTCCAGACTAAACATACCCAGCTTTTTCCCATCTTCCCTCATTGGTCATGTTTTCTAGACCTTTAATCATTTTTGTTGCTCTTCTCTGGACTTTCTCCAATTTGTCCACATCCTTCCTGAAATGTGGTGCCCAGAACTGGACGCAATACTCCAGCTGAGGCCTACCTGTCACTGTGTATGTTTGTGCCTTTGCATTTTATTATCCGGCCCATCCTAACAGCGAAAGGGGAGCAAAACAACTTTTCAAGATACTGTTGATGAGAAGCAGAGAGAACAGGCAGAAGAACTGAAGGAAAAAGACAATGGAACCCCAAGATACAAACTGATCTTTCACCTTCAAAGGCTCATGCGCTGCAAGACTAAAGTCCCAATTCATTAAAGTTCTTCAGCACAGGCTTAAATTTAAGGTCAATAGGGCTACTCCATGCTTAATGTTAAGCCTACACTTAAGCACTTTGCTGAACCAGGGACTAAGCGCCTTATATGCCAAATTCAAGCATACAAGATCTGAATAGGTACAAAAAATGAGATTCTGATGGATTTGTGCTCCTAAATCCCATGAGCTGTTTTGAAAATCTCAGTCCAATAGCCTTAGAACATTGGTATGTATGTAAGGTCTTCTACACTTCAAGCTACCTTGTAAACTCCTTGGAACCAGAGGGATTCATCTAATTGCATATTTACATAATTTAAAGACAAACAGAATGCGCACAACCTTGATACGTGCCTATACTTGTACCTTCATTGACAGAGGGACTAAAATTGCTTCACATTTGGATTGACTAGCTAGGAAGTCTTGCAGCTGATGATTTTAGGAACCACTCATAGAAAAAGGCAAGTCCAGGACTTTATTTGAAACATTAGGTCTTTGGTTTGCTCACCTCCTGCTTTAAGGGAAGTGAGCAACTACACCTTTGGTGAAAGGAAACATGGTCTAGTGATTGAAGGAGCTGGTACTGCCATCAGCAGAGCCTCCCTGTGTGGTGAGTTTATCCTTTCATTGCTGGTTATATCAGCTTTATGGCTGCTTTGCACTACCAGCATGGTAAAACCAGCCTTAACTCAAGGGAGAATCAAAGCCACAATCTACATACTATGAATAGGGTAAAGCTTAGCTTAGCTAAGGGGTGTTATTCCAGCCCCAGTCCATAGCACCAGCTTCTTCTTCTACTTAAACAATTCTAACCATCTTTGCTTTTAAGAAAGTGCATTAAAATTCAGAGGAAAAAATAGGTTTCAGAGTAGCAGCCGTGTTAATCTGTATCAGCAAAAGGAACAGGAGTACTTGTGACACCTTAAGAGACTAACAAATTTATTTGAGCATAAGCTTCGTGGGCTACAGCCCACTTCATAGGATGCATAGTGAAGTGGGCTGTAGTCCATAAAAGCTTATGCTCAAATACATTTGTTAGTCTCTAAGGTGCCACTAGAGGAAAAAAAATAGATTCACAAATTCAAAACTACCTCAACAGCAGATCACAAATAGTGCTGGGTAAATAAGTGATTTTGCTGGTTCATTGGCTATTCTGGAAAACTGAAGAATGAGAGCGAGAATAATTTAGGTTTGAATGTTTTGAAATTTTTGGCTCAAACAATGTTTGGGGTTGAAATTAAATCTTGAATGTTTTTAGGGTTTGTTTCTTACCCAAACAATTCAGCACAATCAATATAAATTCATAAAATGTTTCAGAATGACCAAATCTGCCTTTTTTTGCTGGGGGAAAAAAAGGGTTAGCTGAAAAAGTTCTGATCTAATCACAAGGTTCATAAAACCTTGCACTCTCTAGGCCGGATTTTCAAGTGCTCAGCACCCACAGCTGGAATCAGATTTTCAAAAATGCTTAGCACCTGACGTGCTAAGGTCTGGCCTTAAGAAACTTTCCCATCCCTCCACAGAAGAAAAATCCATGTTAACACCAAACCCTCTATATAGGACATCTTGGGACCGAAACAAAGCCATGACTTTATCTGTAGGACATTGACCCTATTAGCATGAATAGGGTGGTAAATAACTTTCTGAGTTGCTTCTCATAATTAATGTACCTTCAATGGTGCTGTTCAGTGACATTTCCACTTGGCCAACCACTGGTGCTTTTATGAATTTGTTGATCAACGAAGGTCTTTCGGAGAGTTAAAGAATCAAAAAACATCAAATAGAAATTTAAAAACACCGAAACAGCGACTTTATTAATATGCCCCTCGAAGCACAGAGGCGAAGAATTCATGCTTTGCCTTTGCAGTAGCATGACATTATAAATTGCTCCAACCCCCTTATAAAATCTATTTGTTGAATCATGCAAGAAAACAAGATAATTGTCTTCTCTCCACTATGATGCATTTAAGCTGGAGTGTTAAATCTGTTTGACCCAATATTCAAAATGGAACAAAAATATACATAACTCTGTGCTCCTAGGGAAAAGGGTATAATCCTTGTGCCTGGGTGGATGTGTGAGTGAAGGATTTGTTAGTAAAATTGGTATATCCATTAAAAATAATGTAGGATTACACATTTGTCTCTTTCCCCTCTTCTTAGTTCTCTTTCCCTTATTTTTTTCCCCATTTCATTTGTATGGTTATTTTTATTTGGTAAAACAGTAGCATGATGAAAAAGAATGGTCCAGTAGTTAGGGCATTAGCTTGTGCATTTTCAGATCCAGGGTCGATTCTCTGCACTTCCACAGATTTGCTGTATGACCTTGGGCAGGGCCGGCTCCAGGCACCAGCGAAGGACGCACCTGCCTGGGGTGGCCAATAGAAAGGGGCGGCAAAAAAGCTGGAGCTGGCCCTGACCTTGGGCTAGTCATTTAGCCTTTCTGTCTCAGTTCTTCATCTGTAAAATGGAAATAAATGCACTGTCCTACCTCACATGGCTGCTGGGAGAATAAATACATTGAAAGACTGAGGTGTTCACATATTTATGGTAATAGGGGGCCACATATTTAAGGGCCCCAATGTAAACATACAGCACCTGCCACATAGTTAAGAGACATCCCCTGCTCCAAAGAACTTGCAATCTAAATAAACAAGACAGAGGAGCAGTGAAAAGAGAAATAAAGACAGAGAGGTTAGTACTGTCCTGTGCATTTCATCCCTATTAAGTGCCATAGATCTTTGCCATACAGAAGAACCAGCTCCAAAGTACCTCCTAATTCAGGAATTGTGGAGATCCAGGATTTTGGTCTATTTATTTTAGAGATTTTGTTATTTTTATTTAGCGGTATAGTCAGTGAGAAGAGAAAAAAATGCAACCCCCCCTCCCCAACAACTACAATTTTCATCAAAAGCAAAAAATTAAAATATTTGGACTAGCTCTATTTAGCAGCTATTAAGTGATAGTGATAAATAATAACCATATTGAGGCTTCTCTTCCATAGGTACAAAAGTAGTTATGCACAGTTAAGCCAAGTCCTATAGCTAGGGAAACTCAGGCACATTCATTTCTCTGACTTAGCTTTCCCAGAATAAACCTTTCATGCAATCTACACATTCCACCTTTTAAGTACTCCTGCAGGTGGAAAAGAGAGGGAAGTTTGTTGGCTGATTGTTCTTGCTATTACATTGAAAGGCACTCACTGATAATAAGGGACATAAAAAGTACAGAATTTAGATAACTCAGTTAAGTGACTTGAACAAGGTCATAGTGAGTCTATTTAAAAGCTGGGAATAGACTTCAGATCTTCTAATCAGTGCCTTGTCCATTGGACCATTCAGACATGTGTTGTGCAAATTGCATCTCGGAAAGGAAACACTTGTCAATTGACCACTCTAAGTTCATATTTTAATATGACATGGATATTATTTAATGGTCCAAGAAATAGCAAATATTGCAGTTAAGAAGAATATCTTATTTAGATGAACTATGACAAAATCTAATTTAGTTTGTTTCGCTGCTGGCTTTATTGCTTTTTGCTGCTGGCTGGGAATGCAAAGCAGCACAAGATCCTAGTGATGACGCAATTGTCTTCATGTTAGCCATTAAGAGTTGAGATACCCTGTTCAGTACTGATGTGATGGTTGCCATCTTGGCTGATACATACGAGGGATTAAACCTGGGACCTCCAGAGCTAAGAGCATGAGCTGCTAAACCACAGCTCTCCAAAAATGGCTGTGACTCACATCCTCAGTGGAGGGGGACCTACACACACACACACACACAGCACACACAGCACAGCACACACAGCACACACAGCACACACAGCACAGCACACACAGCACACACAGCACACACACACAGCACACACACGTTACACTATTATTAGTTAAGCATAAACAATGGCCTCAGTGCTGTACGTTACACAGAAAATGACATAGGCTGGGATTTACAAAGGTGCCTAAAAGGATGTGGGTGACCTACTCCTATTGAATTGCAATGGAATTCATGTGCCCATCTCCTTTAGGCTGCTTTGAAAATCCCTGTCATCTTTCTTACCCATTGTAGTCAAAAGGAGCCTTCCTGTCGAGTCCATTGGCCTTAGCATCACACCTTAACATGAGGCAAAATACATGATATTTGACCCATTAATGGCCATCCTACCATACACCATGAACCTTTTCACACATCAAGGGGCTCAGAGTCCTATGGGGTACCCACAAATCCTGGATTTCCACAATTCCCCATTGTTACAGTAATGCTCAGAATGGAAGGCAATCAGCACCTGGAGGAGTACTCAAAGTGGTGAGAGATGGGTGTGTGGTAAAGTGGTCTGTATTGTTGAAGGGGAAGGTAGGAACTCCTCCTAGATTCTAATTGCAGATCTGTTTGCCAGTTTCCTAGGGGTTCTTAGAACAGTCACTTTCAGAAGAGCTCAGATTTTTAATTGCCGAGGACCCACAAATGGGACCGTAGCTCAGCACCCAGGAGCTCTCATTGTGACCCTCAACGGCTCAACTTGAAAATGAACTCAGCACCCAACACGACACATAAGCACTTTTGGAATCTCGCCCCAGCTAGTTGCCGAGCTCTTCGGAAAATTCTGGCCATAGAGTCTGATTTTCAGAGGTCTAGAGCACAAATTATTCTAGGAAGCCAAGGAATACTGTAGGGGTCCGCATCACAGAAATCAAGCCCTTGACCTTTCTGCCTTGGCTGTAAATTGGGGATGTAACAGTGACTGGCTATAGGCTCTGCCTTAGAAGTTCAAGAGCCTTTACCAGGGCTTTGCCTTGCATTGAGCACTTACTCCAGTCCAGAGGTACAACCAAATTTTTCTTAAGGAGGGGACTCAGAGCTCTTCCTCCCCTGCTGTATACCCAGACCTAAGGTCTCTCTCCCCATTGCTCCCCCATGCCCAGTCCTGTGCAGTCTCATGCCAGCTCTGCATCCAGATCTTCACTCTCCCTCTGCACCCAATCCACACACAGTCCCCTCCGGCTGCCCCACATACAGCCCAGAACTCATCCTACCCCATAGTCTTACCCAGAGAGGTGGTCAGGATGAAGAGCACCACCTCCGCCTGGGGCAGGCAGTTCTGGAGCCCCAGTTCTCCTCCTCCTCCTGCGACTCAGCTTCTCCAGGTAGTGCCAAAAGCCTGGATCCAGCCCTCCCACCCCCTGGGGATGATGAGTTACTGGTGCACCCTGCTCCACTTCTCTTCAGGGGTTGGTCATGCCCGGTGCCCCTGGACACCAGAAATCTTACAAAAGGGGAGGGAAGCAAGTCGGTGCATG
Source organism: Gopherus evgoodei (assembly GCF_007399415.2). NCBI lineage: Eukaryota > Metazoa > Chordata > Testudines > Testudinidae > Gopherus > Gopherus evgoodei. The sequence goes on along the minus strand of NC_044323.1, from coordinate 154,531,120 downwards.
GAGTTGCAGCAGCACTCAAATTTGGCCTACCAGTCCCATCATGCCAGCAAGGAGGGGCCTCCACCATTATGCCACCTGACTCTGGTCAAGGGCCAAAGGGGTTCCATTTACTTCACCTCTTCTCCAAGCTCTCAACTGATGCATATCCCACATCAGCCTCCAGCTCCTTGCAGATCTCTCTCAAACTCTTTCTCAATGTCAGGCAGCCCTTGTATTTCTGCTTTGATCACTTTCGCAGACCTGAATATGGAACTCAAAAACTCTTCTCTTTCACACACAGAAGTTAGTTAGTCCAATCAAAGATACTATCTCACCTACATTGACGGTCTCGTATCCTTGGACCAACACAGCTCCACCAACCCAATAACCAATCTGTTTTGTCCAAATAGGCTTGATTTCCACTTACATGCTCCCATCTCATGACCCTTGCTGTTATTTCCCTTCATGTGAGGAGGGAGTCTAAACCTGGCACAGGTGAGGTTCAGCCCCATCCCTCTTAAAGGGCCAATGAACCCAGTGACGAGGAATAATACTTCCCAGTGCATTAATTAATCCTAGCTAATGTTAAGAAAAGTTCCTAGAAAATCTGACTCCTAAATACACTTATCCAGTGAGAGAATGGATTCCACCATCACAGCAGGCACATATATTTCCCAGTCATCTCTTCTCCACTCCCAGCCCCCTTTTTCTCCATAAAATCATGTGTGTGTATATTTTAAAATGGAACACCATTAAAATCAATCATCATCAAACTACTAGGAACAATTCTGAAAAGTATGTTCCAGGCGGATATTTACAAATTCATCGCATTTAACAAGAAAACAACAGATTCTGAAATATTCACTGCAAAGTGTGAAAAAAAAAAAGAGATTCCAGTTGCTGTGATTATCCTAATGATCCTGTGCTCACTGTAATTATCTCTGGAACTTTCACAGCCACACAAATGCTGCATTTGGGCCACATTTCTGTTTTGCTTCCTTTCTTTTAAATGAGGAGGGAATAAAAGAAACAACTTTCTTGCAGATATAGTAATTATCACTGTTGTTCAGCTTCCTCCTCATTCAACAGACAATTTAAAATTGTGATTTTTACCACACAGCTTTGAACACCTCCAGTTCAGGGCAAAGTAGGGATGTGTGGTAGGGAAGAGAGTGAGTCTTATAGGGAAGGCTGAGTTAGGGAAACCATAAATAAAGCTCAAAGGGATAAATTTGCTTAGTTGGTACATAGGAATTGCTATACTGTCTCAGACTGATGGTCCATCTCCTTCTGCATCTTGTTTCCAACAGTGAGCAGGACTAGCTTTTTCAGAGAAAGGAGGAAGAAATCCTGCATTTGGCAGATGTGCAATAATCTGCCCCGTGAATGTCTGATCCTAACCTGTACGACTAAAGATAGGGTTAAGCATGAAGCATGAGGATTTATATCCCTTTTCAATTTTTTTCATTAATCTGTTATAACTTTTGTTATCCATGCACATTTCCAGCTGTTCTTTGAATCTAATGATAATTTTGGTCTAATTGAGATCCTGTGGCAATGAGTTCCACAGCCTAATCATGGGCTGTATGAAAAAAAAATGTTTTCTTCTATCAGTTTTGAATTTACCATCATTCAGGTTCATCTAATGTTCTGCTCTTCACATATTATGACACAAGGAGAACAGAAGACCCCAATCCTACCTTCTCCAGACCATTCATAATTTTTAATTACATTTCCTGTAATTAGTCTCCTTTCCAAAATAAACAATCCCAATCTTTTTGCTCTCTCTCTTCAAAAGTATGTCTACACAGCAAAAGCTGTCCATGGGCTAGCCTGAATTTAGCTAGCATGGGCAACACAGAAGTGAAGACCAGATAGTGCTGACTTGAGCATGGGTTGTAAAAGCCCAGCACAGACCCTGGATCTGTCCCCAGCTCAATAGTGCACACTGCACTGTCTTCACTGCTTTGATACACCCACACTGCCTGGATTCAAGCTGGTACAGGTAGGCCGGATCATGCCCAGATTTTGTTGGGTAGACCTACCCTTATGCTACGTCTACACCAAGGCAGGGGTGTGATTCCCTTGCTTGTGTACATATATTCACGCCAGCTGTCACTGAGCTAGCCCAAGTATAAATAGCAATGTAGCCATAGTAACTCTGGTAGTGGCAGCGAAGGCACAGCCAAGAGTACATACCCACTGATTTCAGGCAGATATGCACTCGGTACATCTCAAATGTGCCTCCACTTCTGCTACCCATGCTACTGCAGCTACCCTGCTATGTGTACTCCTGGTAGCTTGATGAGAGCTAATGCAAGCATGTGTATATGAGCAGGGGAATCACACACACAGAGAAAGCACTAGGGAGCAGGGATCCAGTGCTGCTGAATGCCGGTAAAGCAACAGAAAAATAAGCAGCTGATATGAAATTAATAGGCATTTGCAACTGAAGAACAGAGAGATTTTGCTGTGCTAATCATCCAGTGCTGATATGAGAAACTGATATCATCTCATAATTCAAATGTCAGGCCATTCTGCAGCAAGTGCTTCAAAAGTCTATGAGCAGCGCCACTTTGGATGCCCATTCAGACAGCAGCATAGGCTATCTACAAATAGTTTTGTAAAGCCAGTGGCAACAATCTCAATATCTCAACCCAAAATAGCAGCTAAGGGACTGGAGGGCTCAGTGGCATATCACCCACAGCTCCTCTGTTCAGTACGCATACTGCCTTCCACCTCAGTGCTTTGCAAATGGTAGTGAATTTGAGCCTTGCAACACCTGTGTCAGGATGGGAAGAATTATCAACCCCCAAACTGAGGTTTTCAGGACTCCAGTGACTGCTCTTACACAGGTGACAAATTACTCATGACACAATTATGGGAAGGAGCATGCTCTAGTGGACTGGGAGTCCAGAGACTTAAATTTTATTCCTAACTCTGTCACACTTTCTTCTCTTCTCCAAGTCTCTATTTCCCCTTCCGCCATTTACCTGTCTAGTCTATTTATATTGAAATCTCTAGGAAGAGACTGTCTCTCACTAGGACCTTTGCTACACACAAAAGTTGCATTGCTACACCGATATGGTTAAATAAGTACAAGTCCCTTACTGTGGATGTCGTTATATGGTATACATGTGCTTATATCAGTAGATCTTAGACCCATGCAAGAAGGGAAATAAGCTACACCAGTATAAGGTACCTTTACACCAGTGTAATCTTGAGGATATAAAGCTAGTATCCAGTATAGTAGGGATGCAGCATTACCTACTGGATTGATCAATGGGCTGGGACTCAGGAAACTAGGAACCTATTCCTGGATAAGCCAATAGCCTACTAGGTGACCTAGGGCAAGACACTTCAGCACTGTGTGCCTCAGTTTCCCCATCTATAAAATGGGGATAACAATACTGTCCACCTTTGGAAATCTACTGATGAAAAGAATTGTATAAGAGCTAGGTATTATCAGAAAACAAAATCAGGCCCCTGACAGAGTTTAAATAGTACAAAATCTTTGGGCTTGTTTATATGAACAATCAGACCACAGTAAGTTTCGGCATGAAGTTACCCTGCACTACCCTTCCACGAGCTAACTGTCCATGTGGACTCTGCTGACTAGTGTTAACAGTTAGTTATTGTGCTCTGATCTAGTCCTCTTTGGAACAACTTTGTGCATTAGATTTTGTGCATTAAGTAGGTCTTAACATGCATCAGCAAGGTGCACATGGACCATTACTCCACAGCAGACTAGTTCGGGATAGAGTCACACCTGATATAATAGTTCGTGCAGACAAGACCCATGTGTAGGTCAGGCTTAAGAGTTCAGCATACAACACAATGAGATTTTGGTCTCAGCTGGGGCTTCTGTAATACAAGCAACAGTAACAGCACAGTACAAAATGTTGAAGTGAACAGTTTACAAAGAACATATAAGGTACTGTTATTAATTATTGGGCAAAAACATCAAATAACTCCACAGAAATCAGGATCAGTTTGTGAACAATTTCATTAACTATGGGGAAAAAAAGAGCTAAATTTGCCAGATAATTTATTCGCAACGAATAATTCCACCAGCTGTAATAATAATACATAATTACATACCATACAGAGCGTTGTGGGTACTAATTAGTTAATGTTTGTACAGCATGTAAAATGTAACGTGCTTAAGTATTATTATTAACTGAAGAGTGCATTCAGTTTTACATTTTTTTAAACATAACTCAGAGCAATATCACCTACACTTTCTCTAAGAGGCATGATCACCTGATCCTATGTCATGAAATAAGACTCGCACCACAAATTAGGTACTAAGAAATAGCATTAACAGTTCCTTTGCTTTTGAGCAGATTAGGAATGAGATGATTTATGGTCACTCTAAAGAAATCCCTCTTTGATACAGAACTGTAGCCTTTATCTGATACCCACCAGATTTTACCAGCTCAAGCTAATCAGGTGGGGATCAGATGGGGGCTGATTTCACCAAGTGCTGAGCATCAGCAGTTTCCTTTGACTTCAGACTGGATTTGCAGATGCTCTGTATTTCCCACAATCACTCTCCTCTGAATCTTTGTGGCTCAACCCCTTATGCCTCAGATTCAAGACACAAGGATTCTTCTACCACCCAAAAAAAGCAACTGGCACCCTACAATTATTCTCATCTGACTGGTATCATTTGGAAGTGTTTGTGCAAAATAGCAACTGCATTGAGAGCAAACCGCATTCCTGCATTACAGTTGCAGTGATATTACTACCAACAGATTAAACCTGCAAATGGGAGCAGAGCAAATAGAACACAAGGAGGACACAAAACCTCCCTGTCACCAGGGGCGGCTCCAGGCACCAGCATGCCAAGCATGTGCCTGAGGCGGCAAGCCGTGGGGGGGACTCTCTGCCGGTCGCCGCGAGGGCGGCAGGCAGGTTGCCTTCGGTTGCATGCCTACGGAGGGTCCGCTGGTCCCGCGGCTTTGGCGGACCTCCCGCAAGCGTGCCGCTGAATCCGCGGGACCGGGGTCCTCCCACAGGCAAGCCGCCAAAGGCAGCCTGCCTGCCGTGCTTGGGGCAGCAAAATACATAGAGCCGCCCCTGCCTGTCACAACACAAAAGAGAGTATTAAAGGTTTTCAAGACACACAAAACGCCTATCATGCTGACCAGTTTTGTCTCATTGTGCTCCCCTATCAGTTTGTCCAGATCCAGCTGCTGTCTCTTGTCTTATACTTAGGTTGTAAGATCTATGGGACAGGGTCCGTCTCTTTCTTCTGGCATTGGCCAGCGCCTAGCACAATGGAGCCTGGTCTATCACTGGAGCTTATAGACACTACCACAGTACAAATAACAACTGACAGTATGAATGAGAGACTAAAGCTGCCTCTGGGGCTTTCACATTGTGCTGATTGATTGATCCTGTCTCCGTCTCCTTCAATTCCTCATTTTCCCACTTTACTGCCTTGCCAGTCTATTTTGGTCCTGTAATAACTCAAGAATGAACTTGAGATAATTAACATGACTGCTCATATTAACGTAGAAACTCCTCAGGAGTTTGTTCCAGGACACAAAGACTTGAACCCACTGAGTTCCAGTGTCATCCAACAATGTATTAAAATCCTAGAGTGAAATCCTGGGTCCATTGAAGTCAATGGGAGTTTTGCCATAGGCTTCAACAGAGCAAATAGGATTTCACCTCTAGAGTAGACAAGGTGTGGCTTATCTTGGCCAACTATGTGATAAAACTTCAACATGCTTTGTCTATATTAGGATGTTAAAACATGTTAAAAACACATCTTTCCCCTACTGCAGATGGGTCCCTACTGTTGAATACTAAAGGGATGAATATCAACTTTTGATTATCTAGCAGATTATAATCAGTGCACACTTCTTACAAGAACGCTATTGAAGAAAATCAGGACATATTAGAGGACGACGACGATCCAGTGCTTAGGACACTAAACTAGGATTTCTGAGACATGTTTCAAGTCATACTCCACCACAGACTTCCTGTGACTTTCTCTTAGGGGTACATCTATACTACTCGCCGGATCGGTGGGTGGCATTCGATGTATCAGGAATTGATTTATCACATCTCGTCTGGACGCGATCAAAGTATCTTAGTTCGACTTACCTGGCTGTCCTCACAGCAGCGAGTCGACTGGCGCGGCTCCCCTGTCGATGCTGCTTATTCCTCCTGCTCAGGTGAAGTGTGGGAGTCGATTTAGTCCCAGATTTGGACCTTAGCGTCCAAAATATGGGGGTTAGCATGAAAACCTCCAAGCTTAGTTAGCAGCTTGGACCTGGTACTTGCTGCCACCACCCAAAAAATTAGAGTGTTTTGGGGCACTCTGGTCCCCCTGAAAAACCTTCCCTGGGGACCCCAAGACCCAAATCCCTTGAGTCTCACAACAAAGGGAAATAATCCTTTTTCCCTTCCCCCCTCCAGGTGCTCCTGGAGAGATACACAGACACAAGCTCTTACTTTTATTAGGAAAGGCAAAGCCACAACCCCAGGTATATCTAAGTTTCAGTTTGCTTCTGCCTCCTCTCATACTTTATTAATCTTCTAGCGTCTTTGAGAAGGAACAAACATTCTACCCCATGCGAAATTTAGTGCTCAACCATCACAAAATAAAAGCAACAGCAGCTATTTAATATAAAAAGCTGTAATATCTCCTTCTGGGATTCCAAATGACATTAGAAAGTGCATCATCATCATAGGAAAAGGCATTTATTGAATAAAATGCCCACTGTATCTAAAACAAAAGTTACTCACTGGAAAATATCACAGATTGATACACTCCAGCTAATGATGCTAGATAGGCCAGGGCTTTCTTTTTTCAATTATGCAGAGGGAAGCAATACTAGTAGAAGTAATTCCATTTTCATGTCACTCTGTGTGTTCAAATATAGTTACCAACCACCAAACACACACAAGTTTGGTCCAGTACATGGCTAACATGGAGTTTAACCTATGTAGACAATGAGTAACGGCTATGGAGAGCTCACTAGAAGATCCAGATGAGAGATAGCATTGTCAAGGCCAAATGAAATAAAAAAAAGAATTGTGCTTGAGTCTGTCTGCAGCTCTGCATTCATTTTTCCTCCAGATTTCTCATTAATATGTTATAGCCATTGATGTAGCTTCTATTTAATAGCATCACAGCCCCTTAATACAGTGGCATAGCACCTTGATTGAGTTAATTAAATTGATGAGCATATTGCAGCATTTTACGAATTCAGCCTCCATCACATTCTCACCAGGATATCATCATAAAGCAATATGCTCCATCTCAGTAGGCCCCCATTATTGATCTTAGTTTCTTGGCTTGCAACCCTCCTCATCCCCATCCATCTTATGTGATATTTGCTGTGCTTAGATGGTTCCTTCTAATTTACCAGCAAGTAGGGGCCCCAGGTGACTCCAGTTGTGAGGAGGCTTTGTCAGAGGGTCTTGCCACTGCTACTCCCCTTCAGTTCCCAGAAAGAAAGGGGAGAGTAATGGCATGTTCCTTGTGTCTCAGCTGCAGGGAAGAAAGGGAAAATTATTTACTGAGGCTGCTACACACAGACTAACTTGGTGGTTTCCCCTGGCTACACTTGTTTCCTCTTTACTGCATGATGCATTGCAGGTAGGGTGACCCCTGTTCATTAGCTCCCTATTGTAGCAGCAAGGGCATATATGCTCCTGGTCCTGGCACAGCCTCATTGCTTTTGGGTCTGCGTTGTCTCAAGTTGCTTTTTGAGAGTTGTTTGCTCAGGACTACCACTCTGCCATTGGAACGCTCCCCGAACCAGGAACCAAATTGGGGGCAGAGGGTACGAAACACTACCCCACACCACCAGTCTTTCAGGGTTCCAGAATTGAAGCTTTCACTTAAAATAAAAAACCTCAAGCCCTTATGGTTGGGAAAAAAAACATTCAAAATATGAATCAAGCACAGCTGATGCACTGAGATCCGTACATTAACCAAGAGGCTGGATCAATAGTTTTGTGAGCCATGCAGTACCCCTGTTCATTCCCAATATTAAGTTAGATGGCCAAAGATGGTAATTTAAATGTCAAAATTGTTCCTCTACTGTGAGTGATGCCTTATTTTGGCTCCACGAGTGGGCGGCACTTAGGAGAGTTCCATCACTTCCACTCACACCCAGTCAAGAAAGAACCAAGCCCAAGGGGCACAGCAGAACCCACGTGTGCAGCAGTCCCCCACTGTATGGAAACCAGAGGTGTATGTGATCATAATTTGAAGCGCACCATATATTGTGAGTAGTACCTTTTCTGGCATGTCAAGTGGGTAAGACTAATTACAGTATCTTAAGTAGTCAGAGCTTAGAAGTATAACACTACCTTCCCTCCCCACTTCCTCAGTTCAACCTCTGCATGGATTAGTTGCTTTCGTAATCAACTCCTACATCTGGATCTTAGGTACTTATGTGGCCCTCATTACCAGAGTGCCTCACAATCTTTCATTTATTTATCCTCACAACACCCTGGCAGGTAGGGAAGTGCTATTATCCACATTTACGGATGAGGAACTGAGGCACAGAGAGGCTAAGGGGTTTGCTCAAGGTCACACAGCCGGCCTGTGGTGAAGCAGAGAGTGAAACCCAGGTCTCCCAAGTATTAAACAGACTACTCTAATCTCTGGCCCATCCTTCCTTTGTATAGCTGTGCTCCCACTCTAACACCGCTCCTTAAAGAGCCACACCTTATGGCCAATATTCACATTCATTAGCCACTGCCAAAAGAATCATTTATTTAAACATTTGTATTTATTAGGAGTAAAATCCCTCTGAAATCCTGCAGGAACACAGATCATATTCTGTCGAGGGCACGGATTAGAAAACACCCAGAGTAAAAGCCACTGTTCTCTGGTTCCTAAATTAAAATTAAGATCCAGAGTAGTTTACCTATTTTCCATTAGACGAAGTTTGTAACATCTTAGTCACAAATACCCAACATCAAACATGACTCAGAGGAAAACAGCATCCGATTAGATGCTGTAAATGACAAGCTTGGAGGAAATTCTAATGCAACCACAGGACATTGCAAAGAAAGCTGATGAAGTACGAGAAAAAGGACAGGTCATAGCTAAGTATATGTGTGTTTTCTAAAAGGAAGAGGGGGGTATATAATAGGCAGGATTAACTATTTCTATCACTGCTTTCAATTTAAACAATTCTTCCTCTCTGAACCAAAAAAAAGATCCATCTCTGGCCATTTTTAAATCAAAATGAGGGGTCACCTCCCCTCCTCCTCCCAAAAGATATGGTCTAGTTCAAACTGGAATTATTTCACAGAAGTTCTATGGTCTGTGTTATACAGAAGGACAAATTAGACAATCAGAAATCCCTTCTGGCCTTGGAACTTCTGAATTTACATCTTGCAATCCTAGAAAATTGGTGTTTTCTGAATTTTTTGTGCATTTTTATTGTCAAGTTTTTTATTATAATATTTAAACATAGAAATGGATTAACACTAATTCTATCAATAATGTTCCATCAAATATCCATCATTATTCAGGATCAGGCCCTACTTCCCTCCCAGCTTTAATGTCAACACATCTGGACTTCAATTCAAGATGGGGTGATGGTGTTTAGAATGCCGAGACTGGAAGGATACAGTACACGCAAACACCTGTGAAAGGGGAATAGGCTGAGCACAAGATTGGAAGCTGAAGTCCCCAGTTCCAGTCTTGACTCTGAGTGGATTGGAGTCCATTAATTCTTAATTAATAATTTCTTCAGCAAATTATGTCCATGAATAGGCACTTCTGTGGGGCTCTGTATGGACATATGGTTGTGTTTGCAGGATCTGAGCCTTTGAGCATGTCTATGCCGCCCCACAGTTAGATTAAAGGGTGTGAATTGCAGCGTGCAAAGTACTGCACAATACCTCCCTCATGTGAAGGCTCCAGGAGTGAACATAAAGGTCTTGAGTTTGCAGGGTGGGGCAGTGTAGACATGCTCTTTGTCTTGGTTTCTGACTGCAAAACTTGTTTTAAGAGCAGATCATGATTTTCTGGAATTTATTTCTTATTCCAATTTATTTCCCAAATAAATATTGTGACTGATTCTTGGTCTGTCAACTTCATGAGAGCAACTTGGGTGAATGTTCAAAAGCTGAGCTGTTTTGATCATTCAAGGCATTTGTGATGTTTCTGATCCTTGTATATTGCTTGTAGTTTTCCCCAATTCTCCCATGCTCAAACCTGATCAGGTAAAGTGCAGATCCTCCAAAGACTTATATAAGGTTTTACGCAGTCACATTGCTTACAGTGCGATTACTCACATGCATGTCCTCAAGTCTTTTCAAGAATCTAGACCTAAATCTGGAATATCAAATACTGTTAGATTTGTAAAACAAACACACCACATTGTCTCTAAATGTATTATACTCCTGTCTTCAGGAAGCTCTAATGATATAGTCTGCTATAAAAAAGTAACTCAATTTTTCTTTAAAGATAGGCTCCTTGGTTAAAAGTTAATGCTCCCTAGCCAAGAATTGAGAGCACCATGTGATCTGTGATAGTATGTACCAGTATTATGAATACTTTTGTGGTTTCCTAGTAACACTTGTTCACACTTGGCTAAATCAATAAGCAATCTCCCTGTATGTATATGATATACTGTAGCTGTGACAGGGACCAGATGGCTTATTCTATCTCTAATTGAGTTTAAGTATTTTATGAAATAATAATAATGAGAATAAACTGAATGCATGTAATATAACTAATCATACCCTCTCATGCCACCTACTACCACAATAATAAAAGAAATAGTAAATAATGCTACAACAACTCTGTGGCCAAGTAGAAAATACACAGTTGCTACCATGTTGCACATTGTGATCAGGCAGAGCCAGTGGTGATGGAACGCTTGTTCTAAAGGCAAAGGACCCTACCACCTAACTGAATGGAGACTCTTCATTAGCTGTTTGTCATACTGGGCCTACAATCCAGAACTGGGCAGTTACTACACCCAGTAGTAGTGAAGGTGAAATTCCTCCCAGGAACAGGGCAAGGTCTAAATGCTGCTTGTGCCACAACTTTACCAACTCAATGTGTTTTAAGTGGGACTTAGGATCTCTCCCTCTCTTATATCAAAGGGATTTCAGCTCAGGCACCTCCTGCTGGCCGTTTGTAAAGAGGACAGAAAGACTTACTTATATTTATAATGTATGTAATAAAACAGCACCCATCGAGTCCTCTGGGCACCCTTAACCCTATTTTTTTTTAAAGTAAAATGAAATACGCCGAGCCATCAATCCTCCCAGTGCAGCTTCTGTGAAAAGCTGCAAATTAAAAAAAAAAAGGCTTTGAAATTAATCAGCACTCCCCCACATATAACTGGTGACGCCTACAAGAACTTGACAACAGTTAGGTAGCTGTTACACTGACACTTCTGCTGATCATGGCGACCAATATTGTCTCATTGTTTCCTTGTGCTCCCCTGTCAGTCCTCCTCTTATGCATTGACTGTAAGCAATTTTAGGCCAGGGACTGTTTTTTGTTCCGTGTTTGTAGAACAACTAGCATAATGTGGTCCTGACCATGCATAGGGGCTCCAATGCACTACTGCAATATAAACAATAAATCATCATCATCAACCCAAGGCTCCCACAGCCAAACCTATCCAACACTTATTTCTTCATGTGCCGGGGCGGGGAGGGAGGGGAATTAGCCTCACACAGCGCCTTGAAGACTGACAAACTTGAGTTGTTATAGACTTGGAGAGGGGGTGCCCAAAGCCCTGACCAAGAATGCTCTACCAGCTATCCTTTCTCTGTTAAATGGAAGGGGTTTTAGCTCAGACATCATTATGTCATGGAGAGCTGATAGGATCCAGGCCTTAAATGGTACAGGTTTTGATAGGAGGTGTTAATGACATGCCCTAAACAAGAGTGTTTATTAAAGAAAACTGCAACTACAGACATGCTTCCACAGAGCTTAAGTTCCAGCTTTGTCTCTGCTTTTTATCAAGGGTCACAACCTGTTGGGAAGTCTATAAAGCACACAGACACATTTAATGGCTAAACGGTAGACTGCAAGTAAACACTATTGCAAAGCTTTGTGCTGGCCCTCTGCAAAGTGGTAAATTTCACCCCAAGGGCAGAATTCACTCCTACTGGCTTCAGTACAGGGTTTACAAGAGTAAGCCCTAGCACAGGCAAACTCAGATTAACCAAATCCCAACTATCTAAACTTCGTGTTATCCAAAAACCATATAGGTCCCTCTGTCCCCAATTTACATAGAAACTAATCTGGTTTATCCAAAATAACTTGGTAACTGGGGCTTAATGATAGAGCACTGGTCATCCAAGGATCTCAAAGTACTTTCTTACAAACACTCAGGGTTCAGTGAATGTCCTGGAAAGTCCATTATTTCCCAAAGCATGCTCAACTAAACTCCTATGATGGTTGCCCCGCTAGGTATGCACTATAAGTTCTACGACACTCAAATAAATAATTGACAAAAACATTCCTGTAACAGCGACATACTCCCCTGATTTTATTTTTAGATAGCTTTTGAATCATTTTATTAAGCAGTACGGAAAATGAGAACTGGCTAATTAAAATATATTGGCCACTACTTACAAGAAAGGCCTAAGTCCTAATAAAGTAAAATAAATAATATATAATAAAAATATTTTTTAAAACCAGCCTGCTCAGGTCCATAAAAGCTGTGGATGGTCAGAATAAGAGGAGAGTATCAATAGGGATCATCTTTTTAAAGAACAATCTTTTTTTCCCTGTACAATTATTTCCCTTTGAATTAAAACAACTTAGATGGCCTCCCTGTTTGAGAGAATGTACAGTATAGTTTATTTGATCTGTGCTCCCATCTCTAAGCAGATTCAGGCAATCAGACCATATGAAAGAGCTAAATGGTTCTCATTACTTAGTAATAGGCTTCTGGACAACGACCCATCAGACCACATTGAACACTGAAAAGGCAGATGTTCAGAGCTAACTTTTTCACATGCTTTTGTATTCTTTTCTCTTCTCAGTTGTAGCAGCAGGGAGAGAGAGAGAGAGATGCTTGATTTGAAAGGGGCAGATTTATTATTAGTTGTATTTCAGTAGCATCTAATGGACCCAAAGGAGATTGAGGCTCCTTTGTGCTAAACATTAGACAAGCTCCAACTAACAATCACTGCTCAAAAAAGAACAAGAGTACTTGTGGCACCTTACAGACTAACAAATTTATTTCAGCAGTCTCTAAGGTGCCACAAGGACTCCTGTTCTTTTTGCTGATATAGACTAACATGGCTGCAACTCTGCTCAAAAAAGCTTGAAGTCCAAATAGACAGAAGGTGGGAATGGAAACTGAGGCAAAGAGAAAGGAAGTGACTTGTTAAGGGTGACACAACAGGTAGTATCAGAGCTGAGAACAGAACCCAGATCTCCTGATTCCCGACCCAGTGCCCTATCAAGGAACCATACAGCCTCTTGGGTTTATATGGAAATTAATAACCTTTTGTGTTTAAAAACATGAGTCACCAATACAGGGCATGCCTACTTAGAAATATCTTTAAAAAAACAACTCTGTATGCTTTACACTGTAGTATCTGGAAGTTACCTTTCTTTCTTAGGTATTTATGTAACCCACATCACCATAATACCAGAATGTCTCCAATCATTAATGTATTTATCCTCAACATCCCTGTAAGGCAGGACGGTGCTATTATGCCATTTTGCAGATGGGGAACTGAGGCAGAGAGAGGCTAAGTGACTTGCTCAAGGTGACACAATAAGTCTGTGGTGGAGCTGGCTATTGAGTCAGGGTCTCCTAAGACTTAAGCCAGCACTGTAACCATTGGATAATCTTTCCTTTCTCCAGCACCCTAACCATTAAACAATCTTTCCTCTCTATCAAAATAACGACACCTAATTATTCAGTGACAAGTTACGTAAGCAATCGTGAGACCTGGGGACAAACCAAAACCTGAAATCCAAACGTGTCACTCCCACCACACACACACACTTTGGGGTTGTACAGAACTCAAAGCTAAATCAAAATTCTGCCAATGGCTCATATTTCTGTAGAGGTGGAAAAAACAAAAACAAAAAAACCCAAACAAGCAGGGAACGAGGGTACGTCCCTGATCCAGATTCAAGTATTGTAGCCTACCTATAGGACATACTATAGAAAACACTAGGAGAGGAGGAGCAGAGGTCACTGTCTGTGGGATCTAGGCTTCTCTTATTTTATTGTATACCAGTGCTTAGGCCAGTGTTTCTCAAACAGGGGTTGCTGCTTATGTAGGGAAAGCCCCTGGGGGGGCCAGGCTGGTTTGTTTACCTGCCCCGTCTGCAGGTCCGGCCTATCGCAGCTCCCACTGGCCGCAGATCACTGCTCCGGGCCAATGGGAGCTTCTGGAAGCAGCGCGGGCCGAGGGATATACTGTCTGATGCTTCCAGCAGCCCCCATTGGTCTGGAGCAGCAAACAGCTGCCCATGTGAGCAGTGATCAGCCGGACCTTGTACGGGGCAGGTAAACAAACTGGCCCAGCCCACCAGGGGCTTTCCCTACACAAGCGGCGACCCCAGTTTGAGAAACCCTAGCTTAGGCTTTGTCTACACTATGCAGCTTTTAGCGATACAGCCATGTCGAGAGAGCTCTCCTGCTGACAAAAAACTTCCATCCTCAATAAATGGTAGCTGTGTCAGCAGGAGAGTGCTCCTGCTGACACAGCGCTGTTCACACTGGTGCCTGTCATGGGCAAAACTTTTGTGTTTCGGGTTTTCTTTTTTTTTAAAAGCACCTCTGAATGACAAAAGTTGTGTCTTTCATTTGCCGGTGTAGACAAAGCCTTAGGCCTGGTCTACACTGTGTGTGTGTGTGGGGGGGGTGTCGACCTAAGATACACAACTTCAGCTATGTGAATAGCGTATCTGCCCCATCGACTCTGCTTCCGCCTCTGGCCGCGGTGGAGTTCCAGAGTTGATAGCAGAGTGATCAGGGATCGATTTTATCGCATCTACACTAGAAGCAATAAATCAATCCCTATAGACATAATAAAATCCATCCCCAATAATGTAGATGTACTCTTAGATATTATGGGTGGGGTTTTCTAAGGTGCTCAGGATTGGCCTAACTCTGTTCCTATTAAAAGCAGAAAAGAATCCTGTGGCACCTTATAGACTAACAAACGTATTGGAGCATGAGCTTTCGTGGGTGAATACCCGCTTTGTCCCATGAATCCAACAAAGTGGGTATTCACCCACAAAAGCTCATGCTTCAATATGTCTGTTAGTCTATAAGGTGCCACAGGACTCTTTGCTGCTTTTACAGATCCAGACTAACATGGTTACCCCTCTGATACACTGTTCCTATTGAAATCCAAAGAGTGAGCTATTTTGAAAATATCACTAGTTCTTAGTATTCTGTAAGTGTGACATATTCAATCAGAGGAAAACCAACGAATGAGAAAAATAGTGGTCCCATAAATTAGGTTCTACCCATTGCCAATCTCAAACATTAAAAAATCATGAATCACATCCTCAAGGAATCATAAGAGTCTCTCAAAAACTAATGAGATACAGGGCTCGTGCAAGGAATTTTTGTTCCCTAGGTGAAACTTCCACCTTGCACCCCCCCAGCTAACCCTGCCCCCCCGTGGCAGCTAACCACGCCCACCTGCCCCTCACCACCAGAGGAAGCCTCCCCCACGGCAGCTAACCCAGCCCCCCACCTCCGCAGCAGCTACCACCCTCTGCAGCTAACCCTGCCTGGGGAGCCCCCCCTCCACAGCAACTAACCCCACCCGTGCAGCCCCCCCATGGCAGTTAACCATGCCTGGGGAGACTCCCCGCCCTGCAGCAGCTAACCCCGCCTGGGAGCCCGCCCCAGCTCTTCCGCTGAGCACACCAGCGTCGCTCTAATTCTCCTCCCCGCCCAGGGTTGTGGGGCTGATTGGAGGAGACTTAGAGTGGCGTCTGTGTGCTCAGCGGAGGAGGCAGAGTGGAGATGAGCTGGGGCAGGGAGCGGTTCCCCTGTGCGCCCCCCCCATTACTGTGGGCAGCCCTCCCCGCCCCCCCGTCCCTGCCCCAGCTCACCAGGGAGCTGGCAACACAAGTTAGTAAGGGTGTGTCTACATCTGAAAGTTTTTCCAGAATAAGGCAGGGTGTGAAATTAAAGTGAAACAGTTATTTCAGATTAACTATGTGTAGACAAGCCCTTTGATGCTCTAAAACACCCCTCCTTGTCCTTCATTTCTAGGGTTGGAGAGGTATGAGAGGGTCTGGGCTGAAGAATTCTGAGGGGGGCAAGTTTTAACTATTTTGTTGCTATCAAGATATTTGAGAGCAAACAGCTGGAGAGTGTGCATTCTACTGTACATTATCAAAGGTACTAAGAGCTTGGGGCTCTATTTCTTTTACTGAGTTCAGAGCTAAATAAACTGCATAGAAGGTCGGAATGTGCATTGACTAAAGCAGGCGGTGTGTGTGTGTGTGTGTGTGTGTGTGTGTGTGTTGGGGAGGAGATTTAGTGAAGTTTATCAGATCAGACTGAACAGCCCTGTGGACTTGGCGTCCCCTTTGCAGCCACCAACCAGGTGCAAAAGCTGTGCCAGCCTCTCCACAGAGCAGTTCAATCCTGAGAGGGAGGGGGAAACTCAATCTATAATTCCTGGTGTCTCTGCTGAAGCACCAACCTGTTTTCCTGAGTGGTTTCTGAAACTATTCTTTATCTGTACTGGAGTAGTGCCTCGGAGCCCCAGTCACAGATCAAGACCCAATTGTGCTAGGCACTGTACAAAGACAGAACAAGGCAAAGATGGTCCATAGAGAAGCAAACCGAGACAAGCAAACTCTATCAGCACATAGTGCTGGAATTATCAGTCACTAGGACTGGATTCACACTGACAAACTAGATGTACAGTGATCAGGATCGGATTACCTTTCACATAAGCTCTCCAGACCCACAGCCACTGTTATACTGGTGAAAGTAAGATCAGAATCCTTCCTTCTACCTTGCTACGCTTCAGTGCAATATGTGGTTGTGTCTACAAGCCAATTCATAAGTGCAAATTGTGTTTTGCTGACATCTGGCCCCATTTCAAAAGGTGCTGAGTGCCCCCTGCCAGCCTCTGAGTTCTCCCAACACATCTTGACTTTAATAGGAGTTGATGGGGGACTCAGTGCATTGCAGGAGGTTGTCAATAACTTCCAGAATTGGGCACATAAACCTCCCACTGTGCCTGGACCTTTGTTCTCCCTAGGCTATTTTTCTGTTCTGTGATAGCTGCTAAATGAGTCAATCTTACCATATATATATGTTTTAAAAATAATATTTTGCCTTGTCCCTATTTCTTTCTTTAAAAAAAAAACAAAAACAAGTCAAAAAAAGGAAGCCTCTCTCTCTGGCACAACACATCCCTATGAGCATCAGAGGATCAGGAAAATCTCTTAATTGGCATGTTTCACTTCCCACCAGGGTGTGCTAATTAAGAGGATTCTACCAAACAGCCTGCTGTCTGGGTATCTGAAGAAATGGCTGTGCAGCCAGAGCAGGGAGAGACCTGGCGTTATGCCAAAGGCAGGCAGAGACCAGTGGAGATCCAGTTAAAGATATGCTTGTGCTTATTAATTAAAGGGAGACAGGGAGAGGTCTGAGCCCTAAGTTGTTCCTAGGATACTGGGCTAATAGGATATTAAAAGAAGAATGGACACCAAGACTGAAGTCATGTGGCTGCTGCAGAGACGCCTACTGGAATATGTGTTGGATAGACTCCAAGGCACTAAATCAGCTGCTTCCTCATGGCAGCGCATCCCTCACAGCAGAGATGGAAACATAGCGCAGCTAAAATAATAAGCACGAACAGCACACTGAACTGAATGGAACATAAATTGCATTGAATTTCCCACATTCTTTCTGAAGTGGGACTCCAGTGCCTCTAGGGCAGAATCCCTTCCCATGTTTTCCTCTCTGTGCTGGTCCACAGAGGATATGAGTTGCTACTGCACCCAGCTAAAGAACTTTATCCCAAGCAATAACAGCATATGCTTTTCAGAACCTATACATTGATCAACTGATCAGCCCAATTTAATTCCAACATGTCAGACAGGAGGGAGCCTGTCCTACAAACACAGGGGAAGAGATTATATTCAATACGGTAGTCCAAATTGTGTGTGTGTACACACACAGACACCTGTCTCTCTTTCTCTCTCTACACACACACACACACACACACACACACACACACACACACACACACACACACACACACACCAAAAACAAAACTACTTTCTATTAAATTCTGTGTGACTTTTGCATATGGGAGGAGGTTAAGGATGGGGACATAAAGGGCAGTATGGGAAATTTGGATGTTAGTGAATTAGGTTGAGTAAAGAGCCCACCTAAACTCCAGTTACTAGGCCCAATCCTGCAGTTTTAGCTAAATGGGTACACCCCGGCTCTAGTTCGGAGTCCTTTTCAGAAGGGCTGTGCACGTCTGTCAGAGTTGTAGGATCAGGACCTTTATTCTGTAGTAATAAAACAGGGAAGAACATGGCTGAGGTTAAGTGGTTGTGGTTAAGTATTAGACTGCAACAAGGCCCTGCACAGGAATTCAGAGATGAACATTCAGTGTCTGGCTATGCCACAGACTACCTGTGTGACCTAAGGTGAACCATTTAATCTCTCTATGCCTTGGTTCCCCATCTGTAAAATGAGGACAATAATCCTTCTTTTCTTGCTGTGATGGGGCAGCTGCCCCTCACAGGCAGGAAAGGGGTTAAAGGCAGCCCTAGGGAGGCTGCACTGGAGGCAGCCAATCAGAGAAGGGCTGAAGGGAGCAGCCAATCAGGGATAAGCAGGCCCATATAAAAAGGGAGCTGCAGGGCAGAGGAGGGCAGTTCTTTGCTAAGAGCCCAGGGAGAAAGGACTGTCTCTCTGGAGAGCTGAGAGAACTGCCAGCACCTTGGACAGAGAAATGTTGCTAGCAGGGACTCGGGGAGTGAGAGACAACTCCTCGCTGGCTGCTGGGGTTTTCAGGCTGAGGCCAAGAGGCAAGTGCAAAGAGGATGTTGGGGCCACAAGAAAGTGGCCAGACAATCGCTGCAGTAGCCACTAAGGGTCTGTCCCCCTGGTTGCACAGCAGGGACAGAAGGACAGTGAAAAAAATTGGCAGCATGTGACCTCCAGAAGAAGAAAGAGGAGCATCCATGTACCAGCAATGCAGATACAGGTGAGCAACCATTTTCATGTTCTCTCCACAGGTACTTATGTGGCGAGTGGACTAGATGATACATCTGAGGGAAAGGAGCAAAAGGAGACTGCATCAACTGGAAGGCATAAAATGCACTGTTCCAGGGATGGGGATTCTACGACCACCGCTCCCAAGAGAAGGAGGTGGGGGTGGTGGTCGGGGACTCCCTCCTCACGGGGACTGAGTCAGCTATCTGCTGTCCCAACCAGGAAAACCAAGAATTGTGCTGCTTGTCAGGAGCTAGGATTCACGATGTGACAGAGACTGCCGAGACTCATTAAGCCCTTGGATTGCTACCCCTTCCTGCTTCTCCACATAGGCACGAATGATACTGTCAAGAATGACCTTGAGCAGATCACTACGTGCTCTGGGAAGAAGGATAAAGGAGTTTGAGGCGCAAGTGGTGTCCTCATCCATCCTCCCTGTGAAAGGAAAAGGCCCAGGTAGAGACCGTCAAATCGTGGAATTCAACCAATGGTTAAGCAGGTGGTGTCGGAAAGAAGGCTTTGGATTCTTTGGCCATGGGATGGTGTTCCAAGAAGGAGAAGTGCTAGGCAGAGACAGGCTCCACCTAATGAAGAGAGGGAAGAGCATCTTCACAAGCAGGCTGGCTAACCTAGTGAGGAGGGCTTTAAACTAGGTTCACCGGGGGAAGGAGACTGAAGCCCTGTGATAAGTGGGATACTGGGAGGAAGCATGAGCAGGAGAGCACAAGAGGGGAGGACTGCTGCCTGATACTGAGAAAGCAAGATGATCAGTGCTTTATCCTAAGTGCCTGTACACAAATGCAAGAAGCCTGGGAAACAAGCACGGAGAACTGGAAGTCCTGGCACAGTCAAGGAATTATGATATGATTGGAATAACAGAGACTTGGTGGGATAACTCACATGACTGGAGTACTGTCATGAATGGATGGATGGATATAAACTGTTCAGGAAGGACAGGCAGGGCAGAAAAGGTAGGGGAGTTGCATTGTATGTAATAGAGCAGTATGACTGCTCAGAGCTCCACAGAAAAAACTGAGAGTCTCTGGATAAAGTTTAGAAGTGTGAGCAACACGGGAGACGTCATGCTAGGAGTCTGCAATAGACCACCAGACCAGGGGATATGAGGTGGGCAAGGCTTTTTTCTGGCAACTAACAGAAGTTACTAGATCACAGGCCCTGGTTCTCATGGGAGACTTCAATCACCCTGATATCTGCTGTGAGAGAAATACAGCAGTGCACAGACAATGCAGGAAGTTCCTGGAAAGTGTAGGGGACAATTTCCTGGCGCCAAGTGCTGGAGGAACTAACTAGGGGCAGAACTCTTCTAGATCTGCTGCTCACAAACTGGGAAGAATTAGTAGGGGAAGAAAAAGCAGATAGGAACCTGGGAGGCAGTGACCATGAGATAGTCAAGTTCAGAATCCTGACACAAGGAAGAAAGGAGAGCAGCAGAATATGGACCCCAGACTTCAGAAAAGCAGACTGTGACTCTCTCAGGGAACTGATGGGCAGGATCCCCTGGGAGGTCCTGGATGACTGGAAAAAGGCTAATGTAGTGCCCATCTGTAAAAAGGGAAGGAGGAGGATCCGGGGAACTACAGACCAGTCAGCCTCACCTCAGGCCCTGGAAAAAATCATAAAGCAGGTCCCTCAAGGAATTAATTCTGAAGCACTTGGAGAGGAAAGTGATCAGGAACAGTCGTCATGGATTCACCAAGGGCAAGTCATGCCTGACTAACCTAATTGCCTTCTATGACGAGAACTGGCTCTGTGGATGAGGGGAAAGCAGTGGATGTTTTATTCCTTAACTTTAGCAAAGCTTTTGATATGGTGTCCCACAGTATTCTTGCTGGCAAGTTAAAGAAGCATGGGCTGAAAGAACGGACTATAAGGTGGATAGAAAGCTGGCTAGATCGTCGGGCTCAACGGGTAGTGATCAATGGATCCATGCCTAGTATCATGCGGTCGGTCCTGGGGCCGGTTTTGTTAATATCATCATCAATGATCTAGATGATGGTGTGGACTGCACCCTCAGCAAGTTTGCAGATGACACTAAACTGGGAGGAGCAGTAGATACGCTGGAAGGTAGGGATAGGATACAGAGTGACCTAGACAAATTAGAGGATTTGGCCAAAATAAATCTGATGAGGTTCAACAAGGACGGAAGAATCCCATGCACTGCTACAGACTAGGGACCAAGTGGCTAGGCAGCAGTTCTGCAGAAAAGGACTTCGGGGTTACAGTGGATGAGAAGCTAGATATGAGTCAACAGTGTGCCCTTGTTGCCAAGAAGGCTAACAACATTTTGGACTGTATAAGTAGGGGTGTTGCCAGCAGATCGAGGGACGTGACCATTCCTCTCTATTCAACGTTGGTGAGGCATCATCTGGAGTACTGTGTCCAGTTTTGGGCCCCGCACTACAAGGAGGATGTGGAAAAATTGGCGAGAGCTCATTGGAGGGCAACAAAAATGATTAGAGAGCTGAAGCACATGACTTATGAGGAGAGGCTGAGGGAACTGGGCTTATTTAGTCTGCACAAGAGAAGAATGAGGGGGGATTTGATAGCAGCTTTCAACAAGCTGAAAGAGGGTTCCAAAGATAATGGATCTAGACTGTTCTCAGTGGTACCAGATGACAGAACAAGGAATAATGGTCTCAAGTTGCAGTGCAGGAGTTTTAGGTTGTATATTAGGAAAAAACATTTCACTAGCAGAGTGGTGAAGCATTAGAATGAGTTACCTATGGAGGTGGTGGAATCTCCTTCCTTAGAAGTTTTTAAGATCAGGCTTGACAAAGCTGTGGCTAGGATGATTTAGTTGGGGATTAGGTCCTGCTTTGAGTGGGGGTTGGACTAGATGACCTCCTGAGGTCCTTTCCAATCCTGATATTCTATGATTCTAAGTGGCTGAACAGCCAACTGTAGGTCCCCCAGAAGGGGGGAACACAGGGTGTGACACAGCCAGAGGGCTGTGTCGCTGAAGAGGACGCTGCAGTCCTTGGAGAGATGTGTGTCTCAAAGCAGGCATGATGGTAGTGAGGCACCACCTCAAGAGGGTGTATTTCCATGCAGAGCTAATTCCCAAGACAGCCAGTAGGAGGCGCCAGTTCCACCTTTTGTATGTCTTGTCTCTTCAGGTTGTAAGATCTTTGGGGACAAGCATTGTCTCTCACTATTTGTATATACAACACCTAGTGCAAGGGGAGGCCCAGTTGCAGTTGGGCCCTCATGGTGGTACTGTAATGCAAATAAAAATGATCATTATGAATATTCAAAGCAAGAGCTGGATACAAAACATGATGAAGCTTTTCAAGCGTAGGAAATCTTTTGCTGCAACATTTAATATAGCCTTGTAAAAGATGGGGTGATATCATATCAAGCGCTCTTAAAATACACAGCACCAAAGCAACTTCCTTTTCTAAAGATCCTTCCCATAAAGAAACCTGGCAGGTTCACGGACCTTCCCTGAGGTAATCAGCTGAGTCTCATAAGTAACCAACCAGAGAGGCCAAAAAGAGCGGGGGAGGAGGTGGAGAGACATGTTTCAGATGCTAAAACATCAAAAGGATGCAGCAGTAGAAATGAAAAATCCAAACTGACTCACTGGAAAGAAGACAGGTGGCAAGCAAAGCTTCTAACAGCTCTCTCTTTGATATTCACACTGTTGCTTGATTCAGAGATGGTGATGAAATAGTCCCAAGTAAATGCTTTAAAAAGGAAACAAAGCAGACCTGGCATCCACCTAATTAGCAATCAACAGAAGGAGAGAGGGAAAAAATCTAAGTGCTTACCTGAACAGAAATGAATACTATAGCCGCTTACTGAAACAAAGCACTGGCCTGATGTACAGGGATAACTCTAAGCCATCCGCTTCCAGTGAGATGGGGTGTATAAATATTGACTCAGTAAACATAAGAAACAAACAAAAAAAATAATAATCTCTTCCCATTCCCCAAATTTAAACTACTCTATTGACTCTAAATTACAAAGGTTACAGCTTTGTTTCTGTGGGCTATATAAGTCTACATACAGACTAAACACACATGTATCCAATGAAGTGGATATTCACCCATGAAAACTCATGCTCCAATCCGTCTGTTAGTCTATAAGGTGCCACAGGACTCTTTGCTGCTTCAACTAAACACAGTAATTTTCACTTTGGTCTTATTCATGGCTATTATTACTTCACTTGAATCTTTGATATCATAGGACATATACCATGTAAAGTGCTGTTTACTCTCTCTCTCTCTTTTTTTTAATATTATGGAGAACGGATGGTCTTGCAGTTAAGGCACTAAGCTGTTTCAACATTTTTCAGCAAAAAGTTTTGGTTCAAAATGACTTTGTTTTGAAATTTTAGTTATTTTATTTTAAAAGTAATACAACATTAGAAAGGGTCAAAATTGAAAGAAAATATTTCAAAATTATCAAAATGAAACATTTCAAATTGTCTCAAACATTTTTCCAGATTAATATTTTGTGTTAATTTTTTTGAGATTTTGACTTTTCACCCCAATTTGGGATGGGAAATTATTTAAAAATCTCACATTCCCAATTTGGGATGGGAAAACTGATTCCTTCCCAGTTTCCATTCTAAATGATGTAGGGTGCAAGTTTTTCTTGAAAATCTAGGTCCCAAGTTTTAACCTTTTGGCTTATATTGTATTTATTTCAATTACAATCCAAACCTACACCTCTAAGAAATATAGGATAATTTGTAGCCGGTGCAGCCTAGTTTGGCTAAACCAGTAGCAGACATTACTTCTGTGAGCTCATTCAATTGTTTTATGACTATAGATTATTTTGGCATACTTTATAAATTGTGGGTGCATTTATAAATACCTTAATGATGAATAGATATTTTAAGAAATAGATAAACAATTGTTACAGATTCTAATAGAATCCAATTCTATATGGATTATAGCCAGCTATAGCATCTTCCTCTTGATGTACTTGTTACCATCTTTAATATATACTGTTCATGTATATTAGGACATCTATAAATCATTTATTAATGCTTAATGTATATTGGGGTTAATTGCTATATAGCATGAGGAAAGAATCCTTTCGGTTAATGATACGCTGGCTTCTGTGCCTATCAGGTAGCAGTGAATTTGAAAAATATTGTACTTAGGAGATCATGATATGAATTAAAAAAGAGCGATTTTCTCAGTCAATGTATATTTCATTTTTTGACAAACAAATTCTTTGTTTTTGTAAGCACAACGAATTTCATAAACAGAGAGTAAAAACTTTAACTATGGCCCTAAACTGCTATGAAGCACTTTTCATATGACAGAAAGACCCTTATTGTGGTAAGACAACAAGACTTTAACTAAGGGATACATTACGCATCCACAAAAGAATTAAACCCCGGATCACTCTCGACAGAGTTGCAGTCCTGAACAAAGCTTATCAGACAGTAGCATATGGATAAAGCAAAGGCTTGAGAATTTAATTTGATGCAAGTGAAAATAACCCGGCTTCTGCAGAACTCTAATTTAAAAAACCTTAAATTAATTAGTTCAGGGGAGTCGAAATCAAATTCTCCTTTGTTACCATTGAGCTTCCAAGTATCTTCAAAGATATTTGGCAGCAAAGTGTGTACATTCCAGGCTGTATCATCTTGTAGGTAAGGTTTAGAATCTCTGTTGGCAAGGAACCCTAGATATAACTGAGCAGAAATTTAGCAATTTAATTTAGGGTGCTACTAAAAGAAGGTATTCATTTATTAACTCAATTCCCTCATAATAAGCACACTTAAAACTTAAATGTTAACACCATTATACTAAGGAGCAATCATGCTCCAGCAATTAAAACACTGGACTGGGAATCTTGTAAGCTGTTTTCTGTTCCTGGCTTTGCTACATATTCCCTGGCAGCCTTCAGCAAATCACTGAGGACAAGATACTCAAAGATATTCAGGCTCCTTACTTCCATTTTATGCAATGGGAGTTAGGAACCTAAATACTTTTGAGGACCTGGTCTCATTAGCCTCTCTGTACTTCAGGTTCCTCTGATAATGGGGATAAAATTACCCATCATCATCATAGGGGAGTTCCAAGAATTATTTCATTCATGATTGTGCTAGAGCTGGGTGAAATTAAAAAATAATTTCACCTCAAAAGCATTCTTGATGGAAAAAAATTCAACAAAACAAAAAGTTTCGTTTTGGTTTTTTTTAAAGAAAGGATTTTGTTCCTGACCCTCATTTCTCTCTATTTTTCCATTGAGAAACAAAAGAAAGGAAAAACAATTAAACAAATGCTGAAAACATGAAATATTTTAAACCTTTTTTTAAAAAATTCTCTTTCAATCCAAATTCCATTTTCAGGAATGAATAAATAAATAAATAATTGGCCAAAAAAGTAAACTAATTCTTGTTTGTACAATTCTTTCAATTTCTCTAGTATCATTTGTTCAAGAATGCTTAATTTGTATTATCTGAACATATTATACATTGTTAAAGGAATGAAAGAACCTATCCCACAGAGTGGGATTTTCAAAAGGGTTCATGATTGGCTTAACTCTGCTCCCATTGAAGTCTATGGAAGCTTTATTATTAATGTCAATGGGAGCAGTTAGTTAGTTAGTTAGACCAGTGCCAGCTGCTTTTACAACCCTACCTATAATTCATTTGGATCACAGTTTTCCACAAGAGTATTAGATATGCAAATACAGGCCTGGAAACATGATGGAACTCATTCTGAAGAAAGTAATCCATTCTGGCCTGCAAAATTTGCAGCATCTGCAAGGCTGCCACGTGCACATGCAAATATGTATGCAATGACATGCTTTACACAAATGCAGACCTAAAGGTGTGACCTGCCTACAAGCTAATTGACAAGTTTGGAAAATTTGAGCCAAGAAATCCAGAAGCAAAAAAAGGTGGTGTGCTCATTTGAGCAGGAAATAGCAAATGCATACCGTACCTAAGCCATGAATTATTTCCATGACATGGTACTAATAAAGTGCAGACACTACTGCTTGTATTACTCTGCCTATAGTCAAGGAGAAACCATCAAGATTCAAGATGGCTCTGGGGAGCCTTGCCATTGCAATTTTCATAGGTAGAACAGAAGGTCAATCCCTGTCTCTCCCCCCGCCCCAAGAAATCTCTCTGTGGTAATGTCTAAATGAACAACTATGCTGTTAAAGGCTGATAGCTTTGATAGGAATCTCTGTCCATACGACGGCACCACCAGTCTCTCAGCACTCCATTGGCTCTCAGTTTATTTCTACATCCAAATCAAACTTGCCCTCATTTTTAAAACCCACTGTGGGCCTCATCTAGCCAGTCTCATGGACATAGTCTCTCTTTACTCCTTTGCGTGCTCTTTCAGCAAATCAACATCTGGCCTCCTCCCTTTCCTTTTGTGCAGTATTGCCACTCTTGGTGCAAGAGCCTTGTTCTCTGCAACCGATAGAGTGTCACACCTGCCCTGCAGGAATGCTTAGTTCCAGTGCAATACTGTTGCTTCGAACCATGTAAGAGTTAGGGTGACCAGATAGTAAATGCGAAAAATCAGGACAGAGGTGTGGGGTAATAGATGCCTATATAAGAAAAATCCTCAAATATCAGGACTGTCCCTATAAAATCAGGACATCTGGTCACCCTCTTACTAAGAGTAAACATTAAACTCAGTGGTTTCAGGCCCTAATACAAAACCTAATGAAGTCACTGGATCTCTTTCCTTGGATTTTGATGGGTTTGGGATTAGCCCTCTATAAATTATATTGAATCTCAATTTTGTTTTACTCTACACCAGTAATTTAAATTCTCCATCCATGCACCTGACTGTCTGCAGAGGCGCTGGAACAATTTGTATAGTGGGGGTGCTGTGAGCCATTGAATCAAACCATAAATCCTATGTATAATGGAAACCACTTGAAACCGGGGGTGCAGCACTCCCCCCGCCCTTAGTTCCATCACTTCTGACTATCTGGGTGGCTTCTTTATATTATTGTAGCATCTGATTGCCTCTATGGCCATAGCAATATTCGTAAGGTCATAAAAAAATATTCAACCCTCCTCCTTGCAAATGCTGTGCCTTATATGCAACATATTAAATCCAGGTGCCAAATGTGTCAGGGTGACACATTGTTTGCCTTAAATAATTGTTTTCACTTAAGTCAACACATTTCTGATTTCAAATTAGACTTTTTGAATGTAAGTGGCAGGTGTAAATCACAAATTCACCTCCCATTTCTATTCTGCTGCTTTTTAGTAAAAAAATACACACACACACTCATTGTGAAATAACTCCCAGTGTTTTGGACTCACTCTCTTACCCACAGCGTTCAGATGTGTTTATCAGGGGCTCATTCAGAAGCTTGTATTTGTTCCTTGATTAATAGGCCATCATAAGAGCCTTCTATGCTTGAGAAAGGTGCTCCAACACAGCATGGAACATTATTTGACTCAGGCTGCTTTTAACATCCTTCTTTCTTTCTTTCCTTTTCATATTTTAAATGTTGGCCTGGAGTCAAAGTTGCTGCTGAGGCATTAGTGCTGGAGGAAATGTACTGCTGCAATTGTGGCAGCATTCTGTGAAGAGACTGCAGAGGGCATGGTTCAGCAGAGGGAAAACTTCCAGGTAAAGGCATGGATGTTGGACAAAACTGCAAGCCTTACAGATGCTCTCTTCCATAGGGCTAGGAGACGAAAGCTGCAGTTACACAATGGTAAAAATAAAAGCTTGCTTTAGACAGAATCGTGAGTGTAGATGGGAAAGAAGGAAAAGAAACATCCTACACCACATCTAAGGCGGAATTCAATAACCAAAAACTTATATACCTGAAATAATAAGCTTGCTGCTCACAATAAAGGTACTATCATTGCATAGATGGGAAATAGTACCATGCTGGGTTTTAAATCAAAATATTGCTATTATCAAAAAGAAAGATGCAGCAGCAAGGGGCTTCCTTATTTCCCTTGAGCAGAATTCAATTGTCCTACTAGTTTTTATAGATATTTAATAATTATTTAAGATAGCAGAGGGGATGAAATATAAAGCGGTTGTGCTAACGGTTTGTGTATCAGAAAGGATCACAGCTGGTCTTCCATGTCCCTGTTTTGGGCAGGTGAGACAAGGTCAGAGGAGGAAAAGATAATGCTTCTTGGGGAGGGAGAGTCATTTGTGTCATGTGTGTTGTCTCTGTGACACACATTTTAAGGGAATAAATTAACTATTACTCTTTAGCTATGAACTAATATGCTGCTTTTTAAAGCAGAAATGTAAAACTTAAGATTGGAAGCTCTCTGGGGCTGGGACCATCAGTTTGTTCTTGTTTGTACAAAGCCTTGCACAATTGAGCCTTAATCTATGACTAGGGCTTTGAGGCACAACCACACTACAAATAATAATGAAAATAAATAAAGGTAATTACCTTTTTAAGGCTTAAATTCCAACTAGTACTACCGAACTGATATGATTTGTCGTTTGATTTATATATTTTTAAATGAAGATTGATTTTTCTACAGAATGGAAATTTCCAAGGAAAAGGTTCATTTTTTTTTTTTTACAACAAAAATGGATTATTGTTTAGAGAAAAGAAACTGGAAAAAAAATGGGTTTTCAGTTTTCAATTCCAGAAAACTAAATCCTATTTTATTTTGGGGTTTCCTTTTCTTTGAAGAAAAATCTACCACTTTTGAAGAAAATAAATTGTTGAAAACCTTTTCATTTTTGTTGAAAATTTTATGGGAACAACAAATATTTTCTGACCAGCTCTGCTATCCAGCACATAGCCTCCATATATACTGAAGAGGGCTCTGAAGGGAAAGCAACCATAAATTATAATAAAATTATAATATATATAATTTGGGGAAACAGACACACAGAGGGGAAGTGACTTGTCCGAGGTCACACAGCTGGTCAGTGGCAGAGATGGGAATAGAATCTAAATCTGCCAGTTCCAAGTCTAGCGTTTTATCCATTAGATGATGCTGCTGCCCCTGCTTGAGGCCACGGAAGAACCTCAAGTTCCAAAGCTCTCAAAACTCTTTCCACAGCAAGGAGGTGGGAGAGAGAAGATGGGAAATTTTATGCACAAGCAGATGTTCCAGTTGACCCCTGTCCCACCCCCAGTCACTTCAGAGCTGCTCACTTGTTACAAACCTCTTTTACAGGCCCCTCAAATCCATCCCATTGAGTTCTGCTTCCAGGAGGAGACACATTTGAGGAGACACATTGCTGAGTACAGTTTACCTATCAGTATGATTTCACTCTGGGGATCCATTTAATTACACGCATCCCAGTGAATTCCATTTGGACAGGGACATGCTAGAAGACAGAATGCATTCCCACATACCTACCCATTGTCCTTAAATAAGCAAGTGCTGGTATGCACACATGCAACAGAGAAGTGGTACCAAACTCAGCTTTCCTGGAATACACACACAAGCACTCAACTGATTGACAGAGACAACTGAAAACTGCATCATCCCTGGTATAGGTTTTCAGAGGATGAAAAATGCCTGCCCGCCTTGTTGCAGGTGATACTATGATTATGTTCAGCTATGTAGGAAACACGGTGGGCGTAAAAAAAAAAAAAGCCATAAAAATAAAGCCATAAAACAATGTAATATATACATTTAGTTGGATATAATCCCAGAAAAGTATATGCAAATATCTGATGCATCATTTGGTTTTTGTGTTTGTGGATCTGCAAAAAAAGAAAAAAACAAAAAAAATACAAAAGAGAGCAAAAAACATCTCATAAAAGTATGAACGGGAAA
Organism: Gopherus evgoodei; assembly: GCF_007399415.2. Classification (NCBI taxonomy): domain Eukaryota; kingdom Metazoa; phylum Chordata; order Testudines; family Testudinidae; genus Gopherus; species Gopherus evgoodei. Next base: position 154,501,207 of record NC_044323.1, on the reverse strand, counting down.
AGGACCCAATCCTATAATGACTTGAACCTCTTTGATTCCCTGTGAGAATGAGTGGAGCTCCACAGCTGACAGGATCCAGCCCCAAAATTGTACTTATGTCTTGGTACCTGAAGTTATAAAGGTTTCTGCACCATCATCATGTAAATGTTATATATGGGAAATTTTTCAGAAGTAATGAAGTGACTTAACATCCTGAATCCCAATTTCTTGATGTAGCAGGCTTCATTAAGAAGTATCCATAAAAATAACTGTCATTTGCATAGAGGTAGAGCAGGTCTATATGCAGGAGACATTTGGAATCCAGAATCCTCATGAAATAAGGCTGGCAACAGGCTGTTTCTTCCCCTCCCCCAGCCAAGAATTTCCCATTTTGATTATAAACTCTTTGTAGCATGGACTGTGTTCTGTTTGGACAGCGTCATGTTAACTGGGCAGTGCATCCAAGTGGATAAGGCACTTTCTTGAGAGTCAAGAAGTCTGTGTTCTAATCTGGCTCAGCTACTCACCTGTTATGTGACCTTGGAGGAGTAATTTCACTTCTGTGCCCTCTCTCACCCTTTGTATTGTCAGTTATTTAGATGTCAACTCTTTGAAGCAGGGACTGTCTCTTATAGTGTGTGTGTGTGTGTGTGTGTGTGTGTGTGTGTGTGTGTGTGTGTGTGTGTGTGTGTGTGTGTGTGTGTGTGTGTGTGTGTACACAACACCTAGCACAATAGGGCCCTGATTTTGGTTAGGGCCTCTAGATATCGTTGCAATACAAATAACAAGGGTGCCTGGAGCCTAATTGGGTCCTGAGTGCTCTTATGAAACTAATACGTATAATAATAATCCCAAATCCATGAACATTCACAGATCCTGACAGGCTACATTTTTTTAAACAAAGAAAAAAAAAGTAAATACATTTGTAGTCTCTCCTATAGATGCATGCTATAAGATCTGCAATTATTTTGTTAAAAATATTCCAAACCTTGAAAGCAAGTTGTATACTAAGTCCCTTTCCAATTATCCTCTTCATAAACTTTGACTATCTTCAACTTCCTGCCCATGGAAATTTAATGCTTTACAGTTCTGGCATTGCAAGAGCAACGTTCTGCATTGGTATCCTTATGACCTGCTTCCTGTATATTGTTGGGCTATCAGATACTATTTAAATCCTATTTCTGACATCAGATCAGTTTAGATTTTAATCTGCCTCTGTGTGCTGGGGTACGACGCGGGGATCCAGGTTAGAAAGAGGGATTTTTTACTACAGGGCAAACAGCACTCTAGGCACTTTACACACCAATATAAACAGGAAGTCAGAACCCCTACACAAGCAGCCTTGGGTCAGGGGGCGGTGTGGCAACATAACAAAAAGCAAGAGGATGGACAGTTTAACCCATTTTTAACAGTGAGAATGATTAACCATTTGAACAAACGACCAAGGGAAGTAGTGAATTCTCCTTCAAATCAAAACTGGATGCCTTTCTGGGAAGATATGTTCTAGTCACATATAAGACATTGGGTTCAATATAGGGGTAACTAGGTGAAGTTCTAAGGGCTTGTGTGCACAGGTGGTCAGACCAGATCAAATTGTCCCTTTTGGCCTTAAAATCATAGAATATGAGAGCTGGAAGGGATTTCAGAAGGTTTTCTAGTCCAACCCCCCGCTCAAAGCAGGACCAATCCCCAGACAGATTTTCACTCCACTTCCCTAAATGGCCCCCTCAAGGACTGAACTCACAATCCTGGGTTTAGCAGGCCAATGCTCAAACCACTAAGCTATCCCTCTATGAATCACTTATTTTTATCAGAGTGAATTGTCCCCTCTTTTGGTCTTCATTAGATGTAATTGAATAGATAATGGAAGATATTTTCTTATTCATGTCTCTTGGTTGCTATTGTCTATATAAAAAGTTCTTATCTGGATCAACAATGAGAAGTCTAATCGCTGATCTATAATAGTAAAAAATAAAAGAAAGAGCGGACTTACCTCTTGAAGGCTAATGAATATAATAAATGTGTGGGGATCAATAATAAACAGCACAAGATGAATCTGGCAGGGTGAAACTGTTTTTTGCACGTTGGACTCTCAGTACATGGAACAAATAAAGACAAAATACGAAGGAAAAAACAGATTTTGTTTACAGAGGCAAACTTGAGCTAATGTGAAATGCCAGTAACTTGACCCCTGGTCTGATTTGTACAGTTCATGTTCCAAATGGGGAAATACAAGAGCTACCTTTATTTCCCCACTTCACTTTGCATGTGACATTGACAAGGTTTTTTTTAAATCAAAAGCCTAACATATGATTTAGAGGTTCTGGGAAAGAAAATGATAATGTTGGGGAAAGGAACGGATTAGAAAGTCATTAAAATCATGCAATTTTACTGCACTGCAGAAAGTCATTGGAGAAGGCAATTGAATTGTTGAAAGCCAGTCTCGGTTACATCTGAATGCAATGTAGACATTTTAAAAAGAATAGGCACCATAATAACAGACTAAGACAAAGCAGCCCACATCAGACAGACTTTGACCGCAAGAACAAAAAAACAATTTGATAGGCATCTATCCAGGGTCCAAATTATATTACATTAAACCCTAGAGACAGACCCCCCAATCAAAATCAGGGTCCCATTGTGTGAGGTGCTGTTTGTGCACAAAGAAAGAGAATCTCTACCTCAAAGAACTTGCAGTCTAAATAGACAAGACCCAGAAAGGGTGGGAGAGGAAAAAAAATCTCAGAGGGGAAGGGGGAGATCTTCAAAAGCACAAAGGGCAGTTTAGGTGCCCAAGTCCCATTGAGAGTCCATGGGAGTTGGGCATCTAACTCCCATTTGTGCCTTTGACCGTTTAACCTGACGTGACTTGGCCAAACTCACACTGCAGGCTAATGGCAGCAAACAAAGCTGTAAACAGGGGAGTTTCAGAGGGAGTTTACAGGGGGAGGTTGCGGGGGAGACTAAGAGACCTAGACAGAGGAACTGACAGGCTAGCTAAGGGAGTGGATGGTGGTCTGCCTGCTGGTGGTCTGTCTGGTGCCTGTTGGGGGTTTGTGTTGTGTTGTGTTTCTTGGACTACCAGGTTTTAGGTGGGAAGGCTATGACTGATACAGAGGTAGCAGTGAAAGACACAATGAAGATGACTGGATGTGGAAGCTGCAGCATGTACATGATCCTGGAGAAGGTACCTGAAAAGAGTTTTGTCTGCATGAAGTGCTGCCTGATAGAGCTGATGGAAGAAAAGATCCAAGGACTGGAAATGCAGGTGGAAACTCTGGTCGAGTTTAGAAGGGGGTTTGAGCAGATCATGGAGCACAGACACAAGGGGGCTGAAGGGATAAGCTCAGACTTGCAGATGGAAGCAGGACCAAACAATTCTGAGGAGAGACTGCTGGGTGAGGAGAGTGGACGGTGGAAGCATGTGACTAAGAGAACCAGGCAGAGGAAAAGACGGGCCAGTGAAAGAGAATTAGAACTCAGGAACAGGTCTGCAGAGTTGGAAAATGAAGAAGGGGCACAGCAGGTGGTTGCTGAAGGAGAGAGGGCAAGGAAAAAGAGAAGAGCTGCTAGTCCTACAGGAGGAGGGGAGAGTCAATGGACCAAATATAAGCCCCAGGAGGATTGCAAGGATGAATAGGAATGGAGAGGAATTGCAGCCAGTGGGTGCAGGGGATAGACCGGAGAATCACACTGTCACCAGGAAAAGGCAGGTCTACGTGATTGGAGACTCCTTACTGAGAAGGATAGACAGGCCTGTAACTAGAGCTGATCGGGAGAACAGAAGGGTGTGCTGTCTGCCGGGTGCTAAGATACAGGATGTGGACCTGAGGCTGAAAAGGATCCTAGCGGGAGCAGGAAAGAATCCGTTGATTGTCCTTCATGTGGGAACGAATGATATGGCTAGATTCTCACTGGAATGTATCAAGGGAGACTATGCCAGACTGGGGAAGACACTTAAGGAAATCGAGGCTCAGGTGATCTTCAGTGAGAATCTGCCGGTTCCTAGAGAAGGGCAACAAAGGTGTGACAAGATTATGGCGATCAACAGATGGCTTAGGCAGTGGTGCTATAGGGAGGGCTTTGGGATGTACAGCCATTGGGAAGCATTTATGGACAGAAGACTGTTCTCTCGGGATGGACTTCACCTGAGTAAGAAGGGAAATAGACTTCTAGGATGGAGGCTCGCACGACTGATTAAGAGAGCTTTACACTAGGAATTTGGGGGAGATGGTTGGGAGATGTCCAGGAGATCTCCATGCCGGAATTTAACCTTGAGAGGGAAGAAAACAAAGTAAGAGGGGATACAACTGTGGATAGAAGAATTGACATAAGGAGGAAGGGTAGTGTAGATACCACACTAACAGGTGATGCTGGTGGTAGAATGACTGTGCCTAACAGGGTAAAGAATGTCAGTGAAGCCAAACTGCAAAAATTAAGATGTCTGTATAACAATGTGAGGAGCCTAGTTAACAAAATGGAGGAATTAGAGCTACTGGTGCAGGAAGTGAAACCAGATATTATAGGGATAACAGAAACATGGTGGAATAGTAGTCACAACTGGAGTACAGGTATTGAAGGCTATGTGCTGTTTAGGAAAGACAGAAATAAAGGCAAAGGTGGTGGAGTAGCATTTACATCAGTGAGGAGGTTAACTGTAAAGAAATCAGAAGTGATGGAATGGAGAAGACAGAGTCTGTCTGGGCAAAAATCACACTGGGAAAGAAAGCGACTAGAGCCTCCCCTGAGACAGTGCTTGGGATGTGCTACAGACCGCCGGGATCAGATTTGGATAGGATAGAGACCTCTTTAATGTTTTTAATGAAGTAAACACTAATGGGAAATGTGTGATCATGGGAGACTTTAACTTCCCAGATATAGACTGGAAGACAAGTGCTAGCAAGAATAATAGGGCTCCGATTTTTCTGGATGTGATGGCAGATGGATTTCTTCACCAAGTAGTTGAAGAACCAACAAGAGGGGATGCCATTTTAGATTTGGTTTTGGTGAGTAGTGAGGACCTCATAGAAGAAATGGTTGTAGGGGACAACCTTGGTTCAAGTGATCATGAGCTAATTCAGTTCAAACTAGATGGAAGGATAAACAAAAATAGATCTGGGACTAGGGTTTTTTGACTTCTCAAGGGCTAACTTTACAGAATTAAGGAAATTAGTTAGGGAAGTGGATTGGACTGAAGAACTTCTGGATCTAAATGCGGAGGAGGCCTGGAATTACTTTAAGTCGCAGCTGCAGAAACTATCGGAAGCCTGCATCCCAAGAAAGGGGAAAATAACCATAGGCAGGAGTTGTAGACCAAGCTGGATGAGCAAGCATCTCAGAGAGGTGATTAAGAAAAAGCAGAAAGCCTACAAGGAGTGGAAGAAGGGTGGGATTAGCAAGTAAAGCTACCTTAGTGAGGTCAGAACATGTAGAGATAAAGCGAGAAAGGCTAAAAGCCATGTAGAGTTGGACCTTGCAAAGGAAATTAAAACCAGTAGTAAAAGGTTCTATAGCCATATAAATAAGAAGAAAACAAAGAAAGAAGAAGTGGAACCACTAAACACTGAGGATGGAATGGAGGTTAAGGATAACCTAGGCATGGCCCAATATCTAAATAAGTACTTTGCCTCAATCTTTAATAAGGCTAATGAGGACCTTAGGGATAATGGAAGGATGACAAACGGGAATGAGGATATGGAGGTGGATATTACCACATCTGAGGTGGAAGTCAAACTTGAACAGCTTAATGGGACAAAATCGGAGGGCCCAGACAATCTTCATCCTAGAATATTAAAGGAAAGGCGCATGAAATTGCAAGCCCGTAGCAAGAATTTTTAATGAATCGGTAAACTCAGGGGTTGTACCGTACGACTGGAGAATTGCTAACATATTTCCTATCTTTAAGAAAGGGAAAAAAAGTGATCCGAGTAACTATAGGCCTGTTAGTTTGACATCTGTAGTATGTAAGGTCTTGAAAAAAATTTTGAAGGAGAAAGTAGTTAAGGACATTGAGATCAATGGTAATTGGGACAAGTTACAACATGGCTTTACCAAAGGTAGATCATGCCAAACCAACCTGATCTCCTTCTTTGAGAAGGTGACAGATTATTTAGACAAAGGAAATGCAGTAGATCTAATTTACCTCCATTTCAGTAAGGCATTTGACACGGTTCCACATAGGGAATTATTAGTTAAATTGAAAAAGATGGGGATCAATATGAAAATTGAAAGGTGGATAAGGAACTGGTTAAAGGGGAGACTCCTACGGGTCGTACTGAAGGGTGAACTGTCAGGCTGGAAGGAGGTTATTAGTGGAGTTCCTCAAGGATCAGTTTTGGGACCAATCTTATTTAACCTTTTCATTACTGACCTTGGCACAAAAAGCGGGAATGTGCTAATAACGTTTGTGGATGACACAAAGCTGGGGGGTATTGCTAACACAGAGAAGGACCAGGATATCATACAGGAAGATCTGGATGACCTTGTAAACTGGAGTAATAGTAATAGGATGAAATTTAATAGTGAAAAGTGCAAGGTCATGCATTTAGGGATTAATAATAAGAATTTTAGATATACATTGGGGACACATCAGTTGGAAGCAACAGAGGAGGAGAAGGACCTTGGAGTATTGGTTGATCACAGGATGACTATGAGCCGCCAATGTGATATGGCTGTTAAAAAAGCTAATGCGGTTTTAGGATGCATCAGGCGAGGTATTTCCAGCAAAGATAAGGAGGTGTTAGTACCTTTATATAAGGCACTGGTGAGACCTCATCTGGAATATTGCGTGCAGTTCTGGTCTCCCTTGTTTAAGAAGGATGAATTCAAACTGGAACAGGTTCAAAGATGGGCTACTAGGATGATCCGAGGAATGGAAAACCTGCCTTATGAAAGGAGACTCAAAGAGCTTGGCTTGTTTAGCCTGGCCAAAAGAAGGCTGAGGTGGGGATATGCTTGCTCTTTATAAATATATCAGAGGGATTAATATTAGGGAGGGAGAGGAATTATTTAAGCTTAGTACCAATGTAGACACAAGAAGAAATGGGTATAAACTGGACACTAGGAAGTTTAGACTTGAAATTAGATGAAGGTTTCTAACCATTAGAGGAGTGAAGTTCTGGAACAGCCTTCCAAGGGGAGTAGTGGGGGCAAAAGACATATCTGGAGTTAAGACTAAGCTTGATAAATTTATGGAAGGGATGGTATGATGGGATAGCTTAATTTTGGCAGTTGATCTTTGATTATCAGCAGATAAGTATGCCCAGTGGTCTGTGATGGGATGTTGGATGGGATGGGATCTGAGTTACTGCAGAGAATTCTTTCCTGAGTGCTGGCTGGTGAGTCTTGCCCACATGCTCAGGGTTTAGCTGATTGCCATATTTGGTGTCGGGAAGGAATTTTCCTCCGGGGCAGATTGGCAGAGGCCGTGGAGGTTTTTCGCCTTCCTCTGCAGCATAGGGCATGGGTCACTTGCTGGTGGATTCTCTGCTTGAGGTCTTCAAACCACAATTTGAAGACTTCAACTCGGACATAGGTTAGGGGTTTGTTACAGAAGTGGATGGGAAGGGTTCTGTGGCCTGCTTTGTGCAGGAGGTCAGACTAGATGATCATATTGGTCCCTTCTGACCCTAAAGTCTATGAGTCTATGAAATAAACCTCAAGTCTCAGCCAATGTTCTAGTCACTAGACTATGCTGCCTTCTAGATCCACAAACAGAGGGTATCCTCTGGACATGGATAGAAAGGTCATGCTGCCTCAGTGGCACCATCAGTGACCCCACACCAATGGATCTACAATCCATGCTGAGGCGGGGGTAGAGACTGGGCAGCTCTGGGGGAGGAGTTAGTGGGACGGGTGTGGGGCTATGGTGAATATACACCATCGCACTCCAGCTTTGCACAAAGTTTCCCTCCAAAAGATAACACCTTTATCCCCATCATCTCCTAATCTGAACCATCTATGGTTCAGCTCCATAGCGTAAATAGCTGAAACTGCAATGTTGTGCCTGCTTTCCCTGGAAGCCGAGACATATTACCAAGGTTGGTTTCACTCAGCACAGGGATAGGCTTCCAGTTTGGCAGAAGAATATAATACTCAAATGAAAGTTCCAGGATTCCTATCAAAACTTATGCACAATTCTACGAGTGAAGTGACCAAAGGGATGGGAAAGGGTCACTGGCCTAGTCAGAGCTGTAATAAGCAAGGCTCAGTCAGTCAGAAGATCCCTACAATGGCCTCTCTTCCAGAATGAGGGCGCATAGAACATGACAGTTTAGGTATCTCACTAATTTTTATCTTGACCAAAGGCAGGGGAGCTACCCTACGGTTTATTTTCGCATCTGCTCCCAGTAGTTTCAATATCACAATAGTCAGCAGACCAAAAGCCTCACTGCGTGTGCCTTCCATCATATCACTTCTCCTTGATTGGTAATCGCTGCCCCCTTTCCCCCAGCTAGCCCTGTGCCTGGTTTGGAGGTAAAGCTGTGGAAATGTATAATACTCTGAACATTATGCACAGGTAACTGAATGGAGGGCTTTAACCCTCAAAAAGCTGGAGATGCATGTGCTATTTTCATCCCTCCATCCTCCTCCTCCTACCTTGCTGCTCTAAGTTATGCAGCCTGGTAATGTCCCCGAACGGTCCTTTATACAGGCAAGATGTTCTGGTCATGCCCCTGAATGGGTAAACTTTGAAATGGCAGATTAAGCCAGTTTTATGGTTACTTTGCAACATTGGAATGGCAAAAAAGGGCCATAGCAGGGCGCTAAAATCTGGCCCTAAGTTCTTCCATGAATTCAAGCCTAGAGCTCAGAATGCATTTCAGAGGCACAGGGCAAGTTGCCTTGTTTTTCTTTGCAATTTTTTGACCTGTCCACTGTAGCCTGATCTACAGATTATGTATTAATTGTATTGATTACTGAAGAATCCCCAGTTATCACTTTGAGGCTTGTCAGATTCACATCTCAAGATCAGGCCTAGTATTATTCAAATTATGATATAGTTGGGAACCCCAATGTGCACACTTGCAACACTCACACTATAGGTATTCTTCTATATTTACAAATAGTTGATTAATACATTTAGCATAGTCACAAACACTCCGACTCAGGAAGGTAGGTAAAGACACAGAATGTACATCTGCACCTCCATAGGTTCACACTATCCCTTGCAGCACAAACTGAAATGTCAGCCATCATCTTCCTCATCCTCATCACCTTCCCCCTCACCACCATCAGCCATCATTCTAGCACCTCCCACAGACTACATTTCTCTCCCTACCGCCCACAGGCTGGGATGCAACTTGTGTATGATAGGCTAGTATATTAATTATCTGAACTTCTTGTCATATATATCAATTCATTGCCATGGCATACTTGCGGTTGGATGTTCTTTCCCAAACTTTCCAAAAGCTGGTGTTCACTCACATTTCTGTAGTTGGATGATGTCATTATGCACAAAATTTCCCTAACACTCTATTTCCAGTTCTCCAAAACTTAGGGGTTACCGTTGAGTCATTTATCTATGCCAAAACGCACAGGCCTCAAGCCTAATGCCAAGTGCTGAGGCTAATGTCTTACAGGATACAGACCTGTAAGTTCCTTCTATGATTGCTGAATATAATAAAGGCAGATTATAATGAAGGCAAGCTAGCCCTATGGGATATGAGTGTCTGTACAATACTGTTCAGCAGTCATGTCAGCAAAACAGTTTTGCCATCACCCACCTAAACCATAGCGCTTAGCACTGTGGCAGGAAGCAGGGACTTTACTGTTTCACACATTTTGAAAAATACCCCACTGCGGGCTGGATTTAGGTGGAACAGCCGAACTGATGCAGCTGCAAAACTCTGGCGTCCCATGCCAACGGAAGGAAACCATTGTAGCCTACACTATGCTCAGTTAAAGACAGCTCACACATTACAACCAAATGGCGCAAATGGTGACCACTCAAGGTCCCTTCCAGTCTTATGATTCTATGATTCTAACTAAAACAATGAGGAGTTTGGTGGCAGCTTAAAGAGTAACATTTATTAGGGCATAAGCTTTTGTGGGTAAAAAACCACACTTCTTCAGATGTATGGAGTGAAAATTACAGATACAGGCATAAATATATATTGGCACATGAAAAGAAAGGAGTTGCCTTACAAGTGAAGAACCAGTGTTGAAGGCCACATTAGTCAGGGTGGATGTGGTACACTTCCAATAATTGATGAGGAGATGTCAATACCAAGAGTTTCTAACTGGCATTTGTAAAATGTCTGTGGATGGCAAGGCATAGAACATGTGCTGAAAGCTCAAGTTCCAAGCAAGTATACTTTCCAATGCTTTCTTCTCTAGTCTAGATAGAATGATATGGTGAAAACCAATATTGATCAAAAGTGAAGGAAAAAACTTTGTACAGACCCCAGGCCAACCAAAGCTGCTTGGGTTTCATGTAACTCTCCCATTCTGTCTTCGCTGGAAAAGAGGATGAGGATGATAGCAGCTCCGACTTGTTTCCTCTCTCTCTACTAATATGGTTAGAATGCTGGTTCCTTCTTTGCCATTTACAACAGGGTGGATTAGGTCCCTCCTCGGGTAGAGGAACCTACCTGTGAAATCCTGATCCTCAGTTCTTCTCGTCATGCAACCTGTCAAATGAAATGGATGACGCTGACCCTGAACATAAGTTGCCTCATTTTGCATAGTGTCCATAAAGAACAATGTAATTGCCCAGCTTTTAAGAAAGGCATTGTTGATTATTTCAGGACAATGAAATAACAGTCAATATATAGAGTCTGAACTAGGAAGGACTCATGTCTGATATACAGTTGAAACAACAGTAGTTTTGCTTGTCATTCATGCCAAATTGCTTCGGGGAGGGGGGTATAGACTATTTATAACCTGTCAAGTCTCTAGAAACTACAATTATGATGATTTAATTAACACATGGAGAGGCTTCAGGCAATCACATCACTAAATTTTAAAAGTAGCACATTTCAGATTCATGATAATTTAAATCACTGGATCTGAGTGGTATTTTCCCGATTTTTCAAACTTGGTTCTCATTTTTTAAAAACAGCTCTCCCTTACACTCAATGACCTTCAAAATCCCAAATGATTGTTCATAGCTCTGATTTGTTACTACCCATCCATCTAATTATCATTGTGCCTTGATGGACGATTTAAAAGAAATCAGGGCCAGCAAATTCCTGCTCTGCTTCTACTAGCATTTGTTAAGCGAAGGTGCTGTACGTAGCTGTAATATTTGGAAAAATCAGGATTAAGGTAAAGTGGGGAGCAAGGTGTTGTGAGTGAAATTCCCCTTTGTGAAGAGAGCTTCACAGGCACCACTCCAGTGATAATAGCCCTTGTGCTGGTTCTCTGCAATTGTGGGATGGATCTTCAGATAAACAAGTTAAATGGACATACAAGTGGGAAGAGCGGCATGGTCCCTGGGCTAGGACACTGCAAAGGGTCTCTGAAAAGTTGTGTTCTATTCTTGGTTCTGCCACTGAGCTGTTGTGTCACGCTGGGCAAATCATGTTACCTCGTGTGTCTGTTTCCGTTGCCATCCTGTGTCATTCTTGTTTATGTAGATTGTAAGCACTCCAACTGCAGGGAAGGTCTATTATTATATGTTTGTACAGTGCCTAGTTTAATGATTTCAGTTGGAGCTTTTAGTCAGTACCATAATAATAAGTAATAGTAATAATAGTATAATTAAGCTGAGTTTTTGTCCAGTGCTTAAACTCATTACTAACTTTTTTTTATTAACTTTCTATTGCAGGCTTGTTAAATAGCATCTGAGGAGTCTCTGTCTTCTGAACTAAAGAATCTCAATCCATCAGTAACTTGTTTACTGAAACGGCTAGAGTTTATGTCAGATATAACCAGGCTTAGGGCAGAAATTTCATTATTTTTGTCTCATCTTTTGCATAAACTCAGGATGAAGGCCTCTCTTTTAATAAGATCATACAATGTGCTCTTTTGACAATATCTTAAATCAGTGATTTTCAACATGGGGGTCTGCAAACTATGTCTAAGATTTCGAAAAGTTGTCCACACCTCCATTTAAAATGTTTTAGGGGTCCATACAAGAAAAAAAGGTTGAAAACCACTGTGTTAAATCTATTGATCATACTTGAACATTTTTGCACGCTGGATAATTTCTTTGTTTCGCCTGTTGCAGTGAAGTCAAGGACACACAACACACCCACAATAAATATAATATTCAGCACGGACAGTTAAAAACTTGCAAATCAGGCGAAGGTTTCTAACCATTCGAGCAGTGAAGCTCTGTAACAGCCTTCCAAGGGGAGCAGTGGAGGCAAAAAAACCTAACTGGCTTCAGAACTGAGCTTGGTAAGTTTGTAAAGGGGATGGTATGATAAGATTGCCTATAATGGCATGTAGCCCACTGACAACTGCCAGTAGCAAAAATCCCCAACCGCTAGAGGGGACACTAGATTGGGAGGGCTCTGAGTTACTACAGATAATTCTTTACCAAGTGTCTGGCTGGTGGGTCTTGCCCATATGCTCAGGGTTTAACTGATATTTGGGGATGGGAAGGAATTTCCCCCACAGGTCAGATTGGCTGAGACCCTGGGTTTTTTTCTGCCTTCCTCTATAGCATAGGTTACTTGCAGGTTTAAACTAGTTTAAATGGTGAATTCTCTATAACTTGAAATCTTTAAACCATGTTTTGAGGACTTCAGTAACTCAGCCAGAGGTTAGAAGTGGGTGAGATTCTCTAGCCTGCAATGTGCATGTGATCAACTGGATGATCATGATAGTCCCTTCTGACCTTCAAGTCTATGAATCTATAACATTCTGTAGTGTTGTTTAAACTTGGATAGAGAAAATTTTGACTACTACTGTAATGACAACAGAACTCGACAATTCTGGAATCAAAATCAAAACTCAGTTTTTCAGTTTACTTTCCCCTCATTTAATTCTTCTCACTCAGAGAACACTTATTTACATGCACACATACATGACAAACAATAAAATTCCTTACAGACAAATGAAGCTCTTTCTCCCACAGGCTGACAAAGAAGAAGGATAGTTATTTTAATTTCCATTTTTAAATTCTTAGGATACACTCAGATACTATAGAAAGGGGAGACATTTAAATAAGAGAAAGAAAGAAAAAAAAGGATTACATGGCGATGCTCTGTGCACTTACATTTCACCTAGTTAAAGAAAGAAAAAGACAATGATTTTTAAGAGTACTAGGATCATCTAATTTAATTTTTTGCATAACACAGGCCATAGAATATTACCCAGCAAACCTTTGTAATGAAGGCTCGATCCATCTACAGGCAACTGTAAAGATTTATTTTGTTTATTTTAAGGATGACCACAGTCAATACACACATTCTCGAAGTTCAACCCTATACTTCATGTCAAAAGCACTCAGGTAAATAAGGGGCTTAGAGTGGATAGGGGAAAAAAATCTCATATCAGTTAGCCATGATTTAAGCAAGCAAAGTTAGCAGTTGGAGAGTAGTTGGACTAGTACGGTTCCACTGGAGACCAGCATTCAGAGATGCTGTACCTGGAGATGGTGGAGCTACATCACACTGAATGAACTAACATCAGGAAGCATCTTGCCAGTTCCTTGCCTTTCTTCAGCAGAGGAGACTAGAGGATGGAATGTAACACTGAACTTCTCCCCCTCTCCCCCGGGCCTTTTGCCTTCAAGCTTGACTTAAAACTAGTAATTATCTCTTTACAGCAGATGGTAGTGTAAAGTAAAAGCAGGCTGTTGAATCAAAATGAGCAGGTTGTTCCTAACCATATGCTTTGATCGAAGGAGAAGCAATGAGATAAATATGAGACAGGTCAGCTTTTCAAAGCTTTCTTGCTTAATTTCAGCTGCTTGGGTATTTGCCTAATAGCTTACTGTACCGAGAGCAAAATTCAGCCCAGGTTCTGTGCAGCTGTCCACAAATGCAGAGCCAGGTGTTGGAAATGAATGGAGGTTATAGTGAAGCAAAGGGCCTTAATCCCTCCTCTACAGCTCAGGGTACGTCTACACTACAGGATAAATTCGAATTAGCTTAAACCGATTTTATAAAACAGATATTATAAAGTCGATTGTGCGCATCCACACTAGGCACATTAATTCGGTGGTGTGCGTCCGTGGTCCAAGGCTAGCGTCAATTTCTGGAGCGGTGCACTGTGGGTAGCTACTGTAAAATAAAGTTAATAATAAAACTAACGTCGATTTGCATCCACACTAACCCTAAATCGATATAGTAATATCGATTTTAGCGTTACTCCTCTCGTTTTGTAGGAGTACAGAAATCGATTTAAAGAGCCCTTTAAATCGATATAAAGAGCAGTGTAGTGTGGACGGGTGCAGCGTTAAATCGATTTAACGCTGTTAAAATCGGTTTAACAGCGTAGTGTGGACCAGGCCTCACAGGGGATCAGTCCAGGTTAACATTCATGTGGCACTGGTTCAGGAGCAGACAAATCTAGGGCAGTTGAATGGTAGGGTGGCCAAACAGCAAGTGTAAAAAATCAGGGCAGGGTTTGGGGGGTAATAGGAGCCTATATAAGAAAAAGACACAAAAATCAGGACTGTCCCTATAAAATCAGGACATCTGGTCACCTTACTGAAAGGTGAGGGAGGTGATAACCTGATTCAAAGATAGACAATTGTGGCAGAAGCAGATGAATGCAGCATTGAGTGTGTCATAACTGAAAGTGTATAGGAGTGGAGGCTGACCTGTGAAAGGCCCGATCAAAGATACAGGAATAGCAAAGCTGCACAGGGCTTTGTAGGTGAAGACAAAAATTTTAGCATGAGTCTACACTGCAATTAAAAACCTGCAGCTGGCTTGGGCTCAGACTAAGGAACTGTTTAATTGCAGCATAGACATTCAGGCTTGGGCTGCAGAGCCCTGCAAGATGGGAAGCTCTCAGAGTTCAGGCTGCAATCTGAGCCCGAACATCCTCAACTAAACAGCTTTGCAGCCCAAGCCCCACAAGCCCGAGTCAGCTGTCACAGGCCAGCCGCAGATGTCTAACTGTAGTGTAGGCACACCCTTGGATGAAGAACAAGGAGTCAGTATCAGAGGGGTAGCCGTGTTAGTCTGGATCTGTAAAAGCAGCAAAGAATCCTCTGGCACCTTATAGACTAACAGACGTTTTGGAGCATGAGCTTTCGTGGGTGAATACATGCATCTGAGGAAGTGGGTATTCACCCACGAAAGCTCATGCTCCAAAATGTCTGTTAGTCTATAAGGTGCCACAGGATTCTTTGCTGCTTTTAAGGAGTCAGTAGTCTGATATGGTCAGGTCTGGATGATTATTATTATCTGTATTACAGTAATGCCTAGAGGCTCCAACCAAGATTGGAGCCCCCTTGTTGTAGGTGCTGTAGAAACACATAATGAGAGAGTCCCTGCTTCAAAAAGCGTACAGTCTTCACAGATAAGACAAAGGGTGAGAGGAGAAACAAAAGCATGGACAAGATGTGGCTTATGGTGCAGGTCAATGGCAGATCCAAGAGTAAAACACCCATGACCTGAATTTTTGATTCTTCCTGACAAACTCCCCATAGTTTGGGAACACTTAAATGTAGGGATTTGGCCTAGAACCACCTCTATTAGGAAGATGTAATATATGCCAGTGTTACTGAACTGAAAAGGAATTTGTTTTGTATGTCACTGATAAAAGAAATAATTTAGAAATACCTTTCTTTGTTTCTTTATTTTTAACTGAATATAAAATTAATGAAAGGAGCCAAGTAGACAGGCACTGAGACTAAGGAGGTGGTATGGGGTGGTAGATAGAGCTCTGGTCTATGACCGAAGAACACTGAGCTCTATTTCCGGTTCTGCCAGTAGCCTGCTCAGTAACAGTAGGCAAGTGGTAACACTTCTGCACCCCAGTTTTCCTTTCTATAAAATGGGGATAATGCTACTTACGTAAAGTGCTTTGAAAGCTACAAATAGGAAGTACTATATAAAAAGTAGGTATTTTATAGCTATAGAACAGATACAGAATGGGCAACAACTAGTTTAAGAATCCACACAAAAGTCTTGCCAACCATGCGCTTTGCCTGACTCAAAAGGATCACCTGCCACAGGCAGTTCAGACTTCATGGCCACAGGGTCCTTGATCTCTGTGCTGAGACTGTCTATATCAGGAATTATCAACCTTTGTCTTTATGAGACGCCCCGCCAACATGCTATAAAAGCTCCATGGCCCACCTGTACTACAACAATTGTTTTTCTCCATATAAAAGCTACAGCTGGCATTTGGGGGTAGCAAGCAGGGCAATTGCCTGGGGGCTCACACCACAAAGGGCACCGTGAAACTAAGTTGCTCAGGTTTCAGCTTCAGTCCCAGGTGCTGGAGCTCAGGGCCCCGGGCTGCAGGTCCTGCATGGTGGGGCTTCAGCTTTCTGCTCCGGGCCCTAGCAAGTCTAACACCAGCCATGCTTGGCAGACCCCCTGAAACCAGTTCGCAGCCTCCCAGGGGCCCCCGGATCCCTGTTTGAGAACCACTGGGCTACATGGCAAATATATATTTAGTCCTCATTATTCCCAGGGACTTGAATATTTGTAGCTGTCATATTTTTAAGACTGAGGTATTTTTTCTTTTCATGTACCTTGTTCTAATGAAACCACTTTAACGCAATGCTTAGAAACCATCTCCCTAATCCAGTTTTCAGTTTTGTTTTGTTTTTCCCCCTTTAAACTACAGGGGACTTTCCAACAAGTTCAGATGATGCTATTAGGAACCATTGTTTAGGTGAAGTAATCTTGACATCAGAGATACTGACTTAAATCACAAAGCTTTTAGGGAGGATTTAAAGCATTTTGAATCACTATGAACGTCCAATGCCCTACCCAATGACATTTCAGCTTACAAGATGGGCTTTATCAGAGGTTTTCAACCTTTTTATTTCTGACCTCTCCCCTCCCCCAATCCCAACATGTTATAAAAATGCCATGGCCCACCTGTGCCACAACAACTGTTTTTCTGCATATTCAGAAGATCAAAAGCCAGGGCTAGCATTAGCCCAGGGCTCTACTCCACAGGCATGGCAGCTGATTATAGATCATCATCCCCTGGCCTTTCCATCCTCCCCCTCATCTTGGATATGCATACACAGTACCTTCTTTTCAGAGAAGTATTCTCAGCAAGAATACTGCTGAGAGCTTCACCAGTTAGAGCTTTTCACTTCCGTGCATTCTCCCCATGTAGCTTCATGGTAACAAGGCAAAACTAACTCATTACAGAATCCTCCCACATAGGCTGGTACTCCCCAGCCCCCAACTTCAGAACTTCCCTCCCCAATGATAGCTGTAAACTTGCTGCTAGGTAAAGTGGCAGGAGCTCCTAGGAATTCACTGGGAATTGATCTATTTTGTTTTTTTGTATACACAGAGAGGGCTACAAGCAATCTAGCTTATTTGGCTGCAGCACAGACAGATGTGATAAAAGCTGATTAGTGTCTAAAATGTTTACCACTGCAACCCATCTGTGTTCAGTCCTAAAATACCTGTCTTGAAATGTCCAAGTATCAGGAAGTCAATGGTGCTCTAAACAAAGGATACAGGAATTTTTCATGGCAAAATGTTTATCTATAATATGGAGAACTGATCACATATTTATATTATGTAACTTTTGCCTGTAACTCATACAGGATATGATCTACAGATATCTATCAATAGATAATTATCACACACATCCAGAGCTGAGTTTTGAACCCTGGAGTCTCAGCTTCAAAAGTCACATGACTACTACACTTGAGTTAGAAGAAAGATTTTTTAGCTGGGCACAGCTGTTGATCCACAAAGAGGATAAGGGACCCACCTATTAGGACAACTCATTCATGTACAGAAAGACAGCACATTGCACAATGGTAGCTCAGAATCAGAGTTTTAGATGGGGATCTCAAAATTGTCTCAGTCAGAAATACTAACCTGTTAACAGCCCATTTCCAAGTGGCCTGCTGTTCTGGAGACCTCTGCTGGAACGTGCATGTGTCTGGGACACCATTGCTGCATCCCTCATTTGGAAGAACTATTCTGCAATCATCAGGTGGGAATGGTACATGGGAATAACATGAAGCAAACTTCAGCTCGGTTTGTTTTTCTCATTTTCCTGAGAAAGGTAAGGCCCCAGTTACGGCAACAGCAGGACACTACTGTCCATGTTCCAGTCCTTGATGTTAAGGGCATCAGCAGAAATGTGGTCCTGTTAAAATTTCACCACTAGTTTGAAGGCAAGGTTGGGTACTTTCTTTATTGCTGGTGGAGTGCAGCCTCAGTTTGGATGCTGACGACTCACCCTACATGGATCATGAGAAAGGTCTGAAACTTTAACCTTCATAGCACAGATCTTTACTGCTTGAGCTACAGAACTAACTCTCTCAATCAGAAACCGTAATAGACTTCTCTTCCGTGGACCAGCCAAAGAAAGGAAGGATGTCTTGTCTGTTACACACAATCATCGTTGCCACACTATGAGAAGCAAATGTTAGCCTTTGGCATGGTACAGGTTGTAGAGAGCTCTCAAAAACATTCCTGGGAAGGACAAGTCTCCTGATCCTCCTATGAGGTCTGTAAGCCACATCTCCTCACTCCAGAAGTCAAACTCTGAGCTATACTCAATAGGCCTTCATGTATCAGAGGGGTAGCTGTGTTAGTCGGGATCTGTAAAAAGCGACAAAGAGTCCTGTGGCACCTTATAGACTAACACAAGTATTGGAGCATAGGCTTTCGTGGGTGAATACCCATTTTGTCAGATGCAAGCTTATGCTCCAATACTTCTGTTAGTCTATATGGTGCCACAGGACTCTCTGTCGCTTTTTTCAATAGGCCTTATTCTCATTGACACCAAGCCCCCTTTACACCTCACTAGCAACATACAGAAGCCATAGAATGGGTGTAAATTACATTTAAATTCACCTCACACTGGCAGGAGCGATGTGGAGCAAATGGGCCATAGTGTCAGTAAGTATCAGGTCCTGTATGTTATTCAAGAACTACATCTGAACAATACTTCCAGCCACAGGACACGTGCTAATGAGCTTGTGTGCATTCTTTACAGAAAGCACTTTTATTTTTAAAGGGAAAAACAAACAAACAAACAGGTTCCACAAATTTCACCCTTCTTCTGTGAACATTTTCCCTCTATCCTGAGCTGCATCATGGGCTTAAAATGGAAAAAAAAATGACTTAAAATACTGGCAGCACATCACAGGCTGCAGCAGAGAGAGAGGAAGAAGTGGCAAGAGAGAAAAGGATGTGAGAAATGAAGAGAGCAAGCTGCACAATTCCACCAACACAGAGATTTTTCATGGGTCCCATGCAATGATTATAATAGGAGTGTAGGTAATTCTGTTCTTGGACAAAGCTTTTCCAGTACAGTGTCCTATCTGTTTCATCAGTCCTTACCATGTATAAAACACGTGGTATTTCTAGTACTAAGAGGGTGGATGATTATAGGAAGAGAAACCACACCAGTGATTTTCCTCTGACCACTGCAGGAATGTTTGATAAGTAGGGTAGGATTTGGAGTACTTTGAGAGCTGCATGTTATTTAATTGTCAACCTCTGATTGATAAATACTGGCAAGAGCTTATCAGATGCAACATTGTTAGACAGGAAGGTTTGCCCAGTGGTCAGGGTACCACTATGAACTTGGGACACCTGGGTTCAAATTCCTTGCTCCACCACAGAATTCTTGGAGTATCCTGGGCAAGTTATTGTGTGCCTCAATTCCCCATCTGTAAAATGGGGAGAATAGCACTAGCCTCTCTCAAAGGGCTGTTGTGAGATTAAATATCATGAGGTGCTCATATACCTCGCTAATGGGGCCCATGTAAAGTGCCGTGGTCTTCTCTCCAGAGCCTCACCACTAAGAAATGGTCTCTCTACTGGATGATATCTGTAGTATCAAGCCTTTTCCTGTGGGAAGAGGCATAGAGGTGTCTGCCATAGGACACCATCTTGAGCAACTTCTCCTCATGCATTTATGCTTTAAAAAAAAACCAAGAAACTCTTCTTTGCAATTGAAGGCCCCATTATTTCAGACTCGCATTTTTCATTCAGCTTTATACAAAAGGAAACAGAGTGGGATTTCCAGGGGCTCAGCAGTGCACACAGTTTGGGCCAGATTTTTAGAAGAGAGTTCAGCTCCCACTTAAATTCCTCAACAAGGGCCTAATGAGATTCTCAAAAGAATTCTACACCCAGGAGCTGCCAATGTGGGACATATGGCCAGATGGTCAGTAGCTTGCTGAGCACTTTTGAAAATCTGGCCACTTACTATGATGCTTAAGCAGGAGCTGAGCTCATTTAAAAACATGGCCTCATTTGTAAACACTGAGCAACTGAATATCTGGTCCAGAGCATGTATAACTACAGATCCCTCCCTAGTATGTTGTTGACATTCTAATGCATAAACTTCAATTCTCAAAGCACCAATTCCTACAGCTGGGCCAAATCCTGAGGACTTTTCCAAGGCTTACCCTATCCTCACCCAGATGATCTTCCAACCAGTTTGAGCCTGAGATCATCTGCCTGCTGCTGTACCCTACAAAATTAAATATTCTCACCTCCTTCATATAATCCAGCACTTATACATCGAAACATTTTTCACAGGAAATATTTCATTAAAGAAAACCACATTATTTTTCTCCTCATTCGATTTCCTTATGCAAACACAGAGCCTTTTCAAGAGCATCTGCATTCAGCTGGAAGTGAAGTTTCACCATTTGCACTAGTGAACATGACACATGCAGTGGGGAAGGTGGCAGGCTAATCATAATTAGCAGAAAAAGACCAGGAGGCACAACAGTTGAATGGGGATGCAAGGAACATAAATTCATTATGTCCATCCTCAGATAAGCCAACAAATATTAATCATAAAGGGAATTATCATCTTTGGTCATGTCTGGAATGATGCCTCAAATGGGTTCCAGTATACAACACAGCCTCCTTGCCCCAGTCATTTCTTGCTCCTCTCATTTCTATGCCGTTCTCTAGGTATGCAATACCCTTCTTGTCCCATTTCCCCAAGCCACTATTCTCTCTGCAGTCAAGCCCTTGCTAAAGTTTCCCTCCACAAGAAGCAAACAAACAAGAATTAAGAGCAACAATTGTTTAAAGCTCTACAAGTTATTCCTTTCTTGGGGTTTTCCATCATGTTCCATTTTCTGTTTTATGCCATGATCCTACAAAGGCACATCTTTTTCATGATATATGTGAGGAATCTCACTGATGCCAAGTTAAGCACACATTAAAATCTCTGCAGAATTACCACCTCAGATTGCAATAGGACCCTAATATTTGCGTTTTATATAAAACACTGTTGGTGCTTAAATAAATAGATAGTAAATTTCACTAGCATGTCAACATTTCCTTCTGAATTAGGCTTAAAAGGCACAGGCCCATAGTGTCTCAACCTGTGCGCATGCATTAGGATTCTTATAGTGAATCTATCCTTTCCCAATGGCAAGAGAAGAGGAGATAAAATTCTGGATAGGTATTATTTAATGTGACTGGTTTAGTATGTATAATTGAAAATGACAAATGCCTTGGGATTTCACCCCAGTGAAAGGCACAGCAGCATAATACAGATGATTATCTTCTATCTGAACAGGTGGATTTGTTTGTCAACTGATGAAATGTGGTTAGACTCCAAAGAGAATGTGTAAAAGTGGTACTGTGGGGTTCTAAGTCAGTTATGTCTCAACGTTTTCCACATCAGCTGTGCTCAGTTTACAATGAAAATATATATAAAACTGCCGCCTTGCAAACTTGCCCTGAGATTCATAAGTCAAGTTGGGTTCTTCCCTTCTCAGACATCACTGTATGTTGTGCAGGCCAAATGAAGCCTTTATTTACTATCATGTGACCCCAGAATCTTAAAATTATTCCCCTTGTGACACTTAAGCAGTCCTGTGTGCCTTCAATGGGCTAAGGAGGGACATGGATCAGAGTTCATGTTGTACTCCCTCTATCACCACGAGCCCGGTCAAGCTAATGCTTCAACCAATGGACCAAGTTTGGTGATGAATCCCGGTCACATGCCACCCAAGGCACATTGTGCATAAGCTAAGAAGAAAAATGGGATAAGATCATCTACCTCACTGGAACTCCGGGAACATCTTTCTTGAAGATGCACAAGAACGAATAGACTCAAGTTCACTCACTGATAGCTGCATTACCATTGCATGGCTAACAGGAGTAAAAAGCAGTGAAGTCTTGGTTTTGTCACCAAAGAAAGCAGAAAGGTCTCTTACATGGTGGGGCAGACCTGATGAGGCTATTTTTACATAAGAACTTAAACTTATCTTTAAAAATAAGATTCTTTACTCTTTACAGAGGTTTTTGCTAGGCAGAATTAGGTTGGTTATTAAAGGTTAATTTCATTCATAAGAACATAGGAACAGCCATACTGGGTCAGACCAAAGGTCCATCTAGCCCAGTATCCTGTCATTTGACAGTGACCAATGCCAGGTGCCTCAGAGAGAATTAATAGAACAAGTCATCATCATGTGATCCATCCCTTGCAGCTCATTCACAGCTTCTGGCAAACAAAGGCTAGGGACACCATCCCTGCTAACAGCAGATGATGACCCTATCCCTCCATGAACTTATTCCTGCATAGAAATCCTGCACTAGGCCTGCATATATCACTTATTTTTCAGAGGGGTAGCCATATTAGTCTGGATCTGTAAAAGCAGCAAAGAATCCTGTAGCACCTTATAGACTAACAGATGTTTTGGAGCATGAGCTGGCTGACGAAGTGGGTATTCACCCATGAAAGCTCATGCTCCAAAACGTCTGTTAGTCTATAAGGTGCCACAGGATTCTTTGCTGCTTTTGTATCACTTATGTTATGTCCAATAGATTGCCTATTTCCAGGGCTAAAATGCAACTTAACTGGCACACAGGCCTTGTGTTAAGTATCTGCACAGGGCGTGAGGCGCAGTAGGTGAAGAAACTTCTGCTAGAAGTGGGTTTTTTGTTTGGTTTTGTTTTTTGTAGCAAGGTTCCAGCTCAAAATATATTTGCATGGGACATGTTACGTGTATCATAATACAGTGTGGCTGATCAAATTGCCTTTTCACTGTAGAGGTGTGAACAGTAGCGTACAAATGAGAGAGATGAAGTATGTACACACACAGGTGCACACTGCAAATGCCAAAGGAAGCTAGCTGCAGCCTGCTAACAGAGTGGTATGAGCCAAAATTATAAGCCTCGGCAGACAGCTAAATGGAACACTTTGGGCCAGGTGTAACCAATTATATGCCACTGATCCCAGTGGAGTTGCACCCATTTATAACAGGTTTGAATTTGACTCTATATTTGTAAAACTAGAGGTAATTCTCCTTGTTTCACTTAAACAAACAAACAAACAAAGACCATTTTGAAAATGTGGCTGTGCAATTTACTTCCCTATTTGCAAGATACGTTTCTGATTCTGTACATCACTTAAGAATATGCACTGCTTTTAGAGTGACCAGAAAGCAACTGTGAAAATTCAGGACAGGGGGCGGGTGGTAATAGGAGTCTATATAAGAAGACGACCCAAAAATCGGGACTGTCTCTATAAAATCGGGCCATCTGTCACCCTAACTACTTTAAGCATATGCATAGTCCTGCTGAAGTCAATGCATCTCCTGATCTGCTTCATTGCTCTGCTACATTAGGGCCTAAATGAGTACCCAGGTGCCATGTGTCAGTGCCAGTTATGTATGAGCAAATATGGAATCTTTATCTGTAGTTTGGCTGGATGTGTCTAATTATGGGCTCCATACAGCAAAAGCAACAAGTGACCCTGCAGAGCCTATACAGCCCTAGCCCAGGCTTGGAAATCATCTACTGACTCCCAGTGTTAGAACATGCCAGCACATTCCTCAAGTTATAATGCAATGAGATAGTTAATTCAGCATTTCCTTCCTGCAACACACACATATTTTCAAGTGTGGAGATGGTTGCTTTTGCTTCTGAGGGTTTTTGGAGGCAGACAAAGATTTACAGAAAAAAAACAGTAAAATCAATATAAAAAGTTAAGCAACTTCAATGTGTCCTTAAAAATAGTAGCACTTTATTATGAGAACTTGACCTTCTTTTTCCTCTCAATCTTTCTTCTTTGTGAAAGCTGAACTTGAGCACAAGGAATGAGCCAGTCAGACCTGTGGGAAATGACAGCCCAGAGTTATGACTCTCTCTCCTTTACAAAATATGAGTCCTTTCAGAAGTATATCTGCCTGAGTATTTAATTATTAATAATATATTCCATTCCCATTTCCCCCCAATTATGAAATCTTTTATTGCTTAAGATACTATGATTTTTATTTCCAATTTATAAGTACTGCAGGGTGCATATCCACCCTTTTACAAGTGGAACCTGGTAGCTATGGAGACGAAGAATGTTCAATCCAAGCTGAGGACAGTATTTCAGCAGGGACTTATGGATGCTACATGTGTCTTCAATGATCAGGTGCTTTAATGTCTCCCTGAGTCTTCTGTACTAAAACAACTAATGTTCAGTAAGTTGTTGTGCAAATACAGGGCCAGATTGCCAGTAACGGTAAAATGAAGTAGCTCTATGGATTTCAATGTAGCGTCACTGATTAACATCAGCTGATTATCAGGCCCATAAACTACATGGTCTATCTTGCAAACATTCACGTGCTTTACTCACATGAGCAGAAGCACCAAAGCAAATTCACCTGAAGTCAGAGAGTAGCGCTCCCTGGCACTAGGTGCTACATAGGCAATAACAAAAAGGCAGCCCCTGCCCCAAACAATTTACAATCCAAGTATAAGACGAGAGATGATAGCGACAAAAAGAGATGTAAGAAACAGAGAGATAGAGCCCATGAAAACAGCAAGACATTAATGATCAGCAGGAAAAGCAGCAGCTGCTACACACCAGTTGCCCAGCCATTGTCTGGTGTGTTATTGGCATCACAACACAGGTGAGCTTTAAGGAGAGATTGAGATTAGAACTGTTCACATGAACAAAGGTTATTAATGTCTTTGGAAGAGCATGACCAATGTGATTAACTGCGGTCAACCCTTTGGATGGCTGAAATAACAAGTCTCATCATGAATGTAGGGCAAGATTTTCAGCCTAGCTTCACTGAAGTTAATGGATCTACACCAATTTACATCAGCTAGAGTCTGGCCTGTTGATAGTTCCTCTACCAAACTGACCGTGGATTCTCCTGTGACATTGTCCTCTTTAATACTCTTCAAGACTGGATTGCTATTTAGTGGTTAAAAATATCACTCATCCAACTAAGCAGGAAAAGCTGGCTAACATTTTCCCTCTTGGCCTTGTAAGCCGTGACTTCCATTTAAATGGTCCTCAATATACAGGGTCAAATTCTGCTCCCATTTATATACGTTCAAATCAGAACTAACTAGTTATTCCAGATTTGCAATGGTGTAACAGAACAGAATTCAGCCCAAAGAGCATAATATTCATAAAGGTCCTACCCTATCTTATATCCAAAGGGAAAACTATAGGTCAGATCCAGAATCTGATCCAATATATCTACACTTTTCCAGTGCACACATTTAGGACTCAGAATATTCTCTAGTACCTAAAACACAAAAATGGTTTCCAGGAATTACAGCGCCAGATCCTCAGCTGATAAAAATGCATGTAGTTCTACTGTAGGCAGTATAGCTGCATTGACTTACAGGAGCTGAAAATCTAGCTCACTATGTGAGACTGCATTTAAAGAGAGTGCAAATGTTGCAGTTAAATGCATTTGTATAAAATGTCATTACTGTTTATATGCATCTGAATGTCTATAGTTTGATTATCAGTTATAAAAGCCTTCTAAATGCAGGATAAGATTTGAAAATGTGTTGTCAAAATGTCAATATGTTGCATTTGCCATCTTTTATAACAAACACTGGAAAGGCAAATGATTTTAAAATCTTGCTTAAATTATTTTTCTTAGCAAAGCAATCAGTTGTATCAACCAGATACTAAAACAATGTATTGTAGGCAGGTGACCTCTGTTTGGTTTATAGCAGCCTCACCATGGCCTGACATTCTCTCAGCCTTTAATTTTGCGTTAAGATCAACTTCAGCATGAAGAAATTATGCCATATAAGCCCTGTGTTAATTGCCAGAGAAGACCCACACCTTTCAATTTCTATGCCATGATTTCACACCAGTATAATTTATTTTCAAACCTAAAACGACTTCAGACTTATAGCATCTGCTATGCACTAATGCCTTTATAGTAATTCCTTTGATTTCAGTAGGCTTTGAATCAGGCCTTAGAGGTACCTAATTCTCCTCTGAGTTACTCTGGTGTAAATAAAAATGAATGTCACTGAAGTTAATGGAACTACACTGCTATAAAACCTGTGAGAGAACAGAATTAGACCTTGTGAGTCAAATTGCACTCCTAGTGACCCCAGTGCAAACCCAGAGTATTTCCACTGACTTCAGTCGTTTTCCACTGGTGTTGCTGACAGCAGAATTTGCACTTGCTTTCTCAATTAATTTTGATGGCAATGATGGATATAACAGGTCATTCATTTTCAGCTGGGATGTTGCTCTAAGAAAAATAACCATGAATCACAGCCTTTCACTTTTTCTCATCAGCGTCTTTTAGGCCAACATGCTCCAAAAGCAAGTAGTGATTTTGGATGCCCAACTTGAGACACAATAAAGCGATGCTATTTTCAGGAAGTGCAGAATAACTAGCCTCTAAAAATCAGGCCCTTGGAAAGTGTCTCCAGTTGGTCACCAGAATCACTATCGACTTTTAAAAATACTTGGCCTTAATCTTTAAACATGTGTGGTTGCCAAAGAGACTGGCCAAACTCTATTCTGATTTCAACCTGACCCACTGACATCAGTGGAAATATGAGGGATGTGAATCAGGCACAACACACACTTAACATTTCCTGTTCAGGTCTCCACAACAACAATGGTCCGCCATTGTTTTAATACCAGTAGAATGCACACAACATTAAGTTACCAAGTATTAGTTGCTAATAGGACACACTGTAATTGCCTAAATCTTTTTTACCAAGTATAAAGGAGCAGTGGTGATCAAAAGCAATGCCCCTTTTTATTTATCCCTGTTCAAATAATTACAGAAAATATCTATGACAGCTCAAATTTAAGCTGACAAAGTTTAAGAACATAGGACACAGACGATGGCTATTCCTGCCTGTATCTACCAAACGCTCAGAACCAAAGTGACAACTGGCGTAAGAGGGTAGAACTCTCTTGACCACAATTGAGGTGTATCCACTGAAAGTTTACAGCAAAAATAGCAGGCTCTTGCAAATGTATCTTTTGACTTGGGTCTTTTTCATGACCCCAGTTCAGCAAAGCACATAAGCAAGTGCTTAAATCCATCAGTATTCAGCAAAGGAGTGCTTAACTATAATGGTGCCATTGTGCTTATATGGTCTGCTGCATCAGGGACCAAATGTGGAAATGTTAGTAACAAGTTTAAACAGCATCATCTTTATGAGTCCATTTTTGTGATGTGATCTGGCATAAACTCGGATATAAACACTTTTTTAGTCCATGCACTAGTCCATCTGCCCTGTCAAATAGCAGGTGCCTTAATCCCCTCCAAATTAGGGAATGACTCCCGTAAAGCCAATAGAGTTACACCAGTGTAAAATCGGTACATGCAAGAGGAGAATCGGGCCTCAGATGCCTTTAATATGGCTGTTTATTCCAACTTAATCTCACCCTTGAATGAACTTCTTTCAAGTTTAAACTATTGAAAATAGCCACCGTCACTTCCCTGATTGTTGTAATTTAATTAAATAACCTTTCACACTGGGCAAAGCCAAAAGAAAAAAGGCTCATTAATCTTTCTAGTGATTAGAAACACCTCAAGAGCTTCAAACATTTACCTCTCCTTCTCAGCAGCTGAAATGGTTTTAGGAGGATCATGGTTCATACCTCACATTCCCTGGAGCCAGAGATGGTATATGTGCAGGGCCCAGATCCATTAACTGATACATCCATGGTCTCAGAGTTTGTCGGCTTGTAGTCCACGTAATACTCCTGTAAAGGGGAGTTCATTTGCCTTTCGGACTCTCTGGCCTTTTTCCTGCGCCTCTTCATGAGAGAGTGTTGCTGCAGTTGTTTCATGCTGGCTGGGTACCGCTTCCAAGACACATAGATAACCAATAAAATCATAGCCACTGAAAGAAAGAGGGCGACACTCCCAGCAATGATTTTATGAAAGGAAACATGCTCATACTCTGGTTCTGCTCCAGGTGTTGGTAAGTCTGGAGAAGGAGTGGGCATCACAGAGGTCATTTGATTGTTTTCCAGTTTGGAAATCGTAGGTTTGGGGACAAAGAGAGGTCTCTGGGGAGTTTTAGGTGGCTGGTATGATCTTTCAGTGACCACAACCTGGATTTCGGCACAGATATTATATGTTTCCACAGCATCGCTCACCTTTTCGCCCTGGATTTGCTTAGGGCCCGCGCATATCATAGTGCTTTCTTTATTTCCCTTGAAATTCTTAAGCCAAGTAACAAGAGGGCAAATGCTTCGAGTACATTCCCACATATTTCCGGACAGAGTGATGGATATTAGTGAGATCCATGCATTGACAGTCTCCTGAGAGATGTTGGTGAGTTTGTTGGAATCCAAGTTCAGCTTTTGTAGGTTGGGCAGGCATTTGAAGGTCCCAGGTTCTATCCCAGTGATGTCATTCCCCGATAAATCCAAGTTGTGCAAGGAACTCCATGTCCATGTTAGCCCTTGGTTAATAGACCGGATCCTATTCCATTGCAAATAAATAGAGCGGAGGTTGAAGAGGCGTGGAAAGTGGGCAAAGTTGATCTTCGAAAACTGATTGTGCTCCAAGTGGAGCTCTGTTAGCTTCAAGAGGCCAGCAAAAGCATTACGGGATAAACTCCGCAGACGGTTGTAGCCCAAATCCAGAAAATCGAGATTTCGGCAATCTTGAAAAACTCTGATTGGCACAGTTTTCAATGAGTTTGACCGCAAGTGCAAGATCAAGAGTTTGCGAAGGCCCTTAAATTGCTCAGATTGCAACACCTGTAACTTGTTGTAAGAAAGGTCCAGATTGCGGAGATTGGGGACCGAGTGAAACGTTTTGTTGTGCAGATGGGTAATTTTGTTGGAGCTCAGAATTAATTCCTTCAGCCGACGGATCCCCTGAAACGCATCCTCATCTACGGAGCTGATGTAATTATGATCAAGATAAAGCCATATGAGCTGATTTAGACCTGCAAACTGATTTGATTTAAGCTTCTGGATGCTGTTGTACCGTAGCGATAAGCCTTGAGACCCTCCAGAAATATTCTGAGGGATATCTCTGAATGCATGTGATTCACAGTACACAATTTTGCCATCACATCTGCAGTTCTTGGGGCAAGCTCGCTGAGCCCCTGCGAGCATAAGAAACAGCACCGTAGGCAGTAGCACTAACACCACAGTCATGCCTCTCAGCTGCTTAATTAAATGGAAACCTACAATATTAAAAAGAAGACAAATGTCCATTGTAAAGCTATTAAAATAAATCATCAGCAGATTACTAACGTCAATGGGGTTTCTGCTAAGGCATTAGTGGTAGAGAGTTGATTTGAAGACAACCTGTTTGGCTCCTCTCTTGCAATGTTTGTTGTATAAATGTCTGTTTTTTTTGAGTTCCTATCCTACCTTCCCTCACACCCCCACCGCTCTTGTTATTCAATTACTTTTGTGTGATTTATGACCCCTTCGGATGATTGGGAACCCATTTGCTAGTCACTTGTTCTCCTGTACATCAGCACTCTTCGTAGCTGGTACAGCCTTATCATTAGAAGCTGAGGCTTTAGCAATACACGTATTTGTCAAGTCACTGTGCTGAATTCACTGTACTATTGGAAAAGGAAATGAGAGACAGCTTCTGGTAGTTCAACAAGTAAAATGTTCCTCAATAAACCCAACTGCATGTAAATCTTTCATAGTCCAGTCCCAAACAATTAATATAAAATAAGAGCTACAGCAAGCAGGCCAATATATAATAAAGTTTGTCCCTTGCCTTTAACATGGTGTCTTTATTGCATAATGGAACATTAGATGTAAGCATTACCGAACAGCATTCTGAATAATACTTCTGCGACTGCATTTCAGTGACTTCTCATTTCCATACATGTAAACATAACACAAACATATATGTGTATCTATCTCATATAACGTCCATACTGGACCAAGATATCATGCTGATAGTTTCATTAACATT
Organism: Gopherus evgoodei; assembly: GCF_007399415.2. Lineage (NCBI taxonomy): Eukaryota > Metazoa > Chordata > Testudines > Testudinidae > Gopherus > Gopherus evgoodei. The sequence goes on along the minus strand of NC_044323.1, from coordinate 154,471,002 downwards.
CATATGTCATGATAAAATGATCATGATTAAAATATATGTGCATATTTATTCATGCATAACTAACCAATATATAAATAGATAATACTATATATGGGTAGATTGTATACACTGTATGTAAATATATATACACTTATATAGGAATGTTGCCTTAAGAGCAGCAAAAACTATGAAGTTTAAAGAGTGAAACTTGAATCTGAATCCCCCTCCTCTCTGCTGCTGATTTTAATCCTTTGCACTTCAGATGTCAGACTGGTTATTCGGTAATAATGCTGTTATGTGAGCACAGTCACATTTTCTACATTGTCTGAATAATCATGAGAAGAGGTATCAGAAAATCCAACACACACACATAGGCGCGCACACTTTCTCAAAGGTTGTAATAATTTTGGGACCACCAGCTCTCTCCAGAGTTGTAATCTTACTCACAATTAGGCTGCTTTCTTCCATCAGGAGAATTTATTTCCTCTATAAATAGTGGCTTTATTATTTGTGTGCACATCTCTCTCTCTCACACACACAAAGACACACACACACACTCTCTCTCTCAAATACTGTTCTGCAGTTATTTGCTTTTATGGTCCAATTTTAAACCAAGAGGCAATCAGAGCAAGAATTCTTAATCCAAAAAGCCCCTATGTGTCTCTGCCTTTCACTTTAATGGCTAGGTTTTTAATTTAAATCCTGATCTTTCACTATTGTTTATGTGCCAACAGCAACACAGAAATATGTTTGAGCTATTATAGATTGGAGTGAGAGTGGGAGTGATAAACCTGTCACACTTGAAAAAATAAGGCTGGCAAATGACTGCTGGAAATCTAGCAGCTACGTTAGGGATATCTTTTCAGATATCCAGTGAGCCGTCTCAAAACCACCTAAAAAACAAAATCCATTACCCCTCCCCCCACCACACCCGCTCCTCACAAGCTGCAAAGTGTTAAACATCCTTCCTGACAGCCTGCGTAAGAGATCTACAGGCTTATTTAATATGAATATAAACCCAGAAGAAATCCTGTGTACTTATCTATGTATGTAGAGGTGTGTGGGTGGATTGTATAGATTGTGAATGTACTTTGCACAGTCCTTAACTCAGTGCATGCATTTAATTAATTACATATAAAAACACTGCAGGAGGAAAGAAGGGGGAAACATGATCTAAAAATATAATAGCAAGTACAGTGAGTCACCTGGCAAAGAAATGCACTGCTGCTGTTTAGATTGTTCTCCCTCTTGTAACAGCTAATAATCTGACTGAAAAATATACTGTACAGTTACAACTGTGCTAAGAAGGATTCAACAAAAGTTCACTTACCCATCCTTTTGTCATCCACAAATATGTCCCCTTTTTCTTCCTCCAGCTGATTTCTCCTCTGTCTCACTCTTGCTTTTGTGTTTTGTTTTGTTTTTTTAAATTGGTCTCATTTCTTTAAACCATTGCAACCTTCATGTCACAGCACAGCTGCCAGTCACATCACCACCATCCAGCGTGCATGCCAGTAACCCACACAAAGTTCCCTAGAGAGGACAAGCAAGAATTTTGGGGATGAGGGAAGGAAGGGATGGGGAAGGGGATGGGGGTGGGGAAGACAGGACTAGGGATGGGGGTACAGAGGAGATTGGGCGGGACCCTAAGCTCTCAGAGCCATTGTATAAGTCTGTAGAGAACCGACAGCATTAACTGGCAATCTGCATGTAAAAGCAATAGCACACCATGAAGGTAAGCCAACTTCTCTGGGAGGAATAAGAAAATCTTCGCCGGTACCTAGCATCCCTTATTCTGCTGCCTTTTGCCATTCCCAGACACAGCAATCCATCTTCCAGCTCTCCAGTTCTTGAAGCAAACAGGCCTCCTGCTCTGTATAAGACGAGCCCAGTTTAAAAGCTATGCAGGATAGGTTTATCCATTTAGCTGGTCAGGATTAAAGTGTTTTGTAGCTGTGCTGAGAGGCAGCTCTTGTCTAATTCAGAAGGCTTTCCAGAGAGTGATGATGCTCTGGAGCTTGTTGGTGCTAATGTTCTAGTTTGCGATACGCTGAGTGCCCTCCACTGGAGAAAACAGATCGCACATTAAAGGCATGAACAAGTGATCCTGTCATTGCTATGCAGACTTTCCCCTTTCAGAAAAGAAAATTAAAGACACAGATTACTTCTCCCCCCTCTTGTCCCCCACCCCATCTCCCTGCCTAAATTATTAAATGTTGATGCCATGGTTTTCTTGCAGTGACTGTAAAAGACTAAATAAAACACCTGTTTCCTGCATATTTAGCAAGCTGCATGCTCTAAAAAAAATCCTTCTAACCTGAATATTTTTCTTGTGCAAATTATAAATTGTTTTATTTTCTTTATTCAGCAGGGGAATAGGTGGGGAGGGGAAGGAGAGGGGATACCTGCAGATTTAAAATGAAAGTGATTTTAAAGGGGCCAGGCAGGGGCTGTGAAATATACAAGTCAATCATCCACAAAGGGAATTTAATTAAAAGTGCCACATTACAATGTAAATATATTGAATTTTTTTTCTTTCCTTAAGTAGGTTAATTGCTTTTTGTCAGAAAAATATTAAGTTCACTATCCAGTGCAGGGATAGAGATGCATAGTTATTGATACTTTATCCCCCATCCCCATACCTTTTTCAGATTCAAAAGCAGTGTGGTGCAGCAGATAGGGCACTGGATTGGGACTCAGGCGACCCGGTTCCTACTCTCAACTCTGTCACTGACCTCCTGTGTGACCTTGCGCACATCACGTCTGTGACTATGTTTCCTCTCCCACTCTTTGTGTACCATGTCTATTTAGGGTTTCATACGCCTTCCATGTAAAAGGTGGGACAGAGTCATAGGATGGTACCCACCTGAGGTGCCCTCCTACACCACAGCATGAGGGTGACTGCCTCCGTTTCCCCTTCCTTTTGCCCATGAAAGGATCACTGTTTCTCAGTGTCTGATACAAAGCCCATCTCTGGACATAACGTATTGCTGTACATGTTCAATTGTCCACAGAACCCTCCCGATAAAACACCCTCCCAAGATACGACAGGTTCACAGCAGTTTTCCATGCCCCCTCCTCGGTCTTTATTTCCAGCTCATACTCCTGAGAGTCCATCTCCGGTCTGTTCCCAAACTCTGCCCTTGTTTTAGGGCTCCACTTTCCAGGCTATCTCCTGAGAGCTCCCAGGTTTGCTTTTTTCTCATGACTCTTCCCCAACATCCCCAAGTCAGGTCTCCCACGACAAAACACCTCGTAGTGTTCCACTGCCCCAGACCTCCCTGCATGTGAGTCCTACCACTGCTCAGGGAACCCCCTCCGGGACCAATCCCTTGTTCTGGGCTCAGGTTTCTTCTCTCCCCCCACACCCTCCAGGACTGCTGTGAGCGTGCTTCCCAATCCCACAGTGTTATTCCCTGCCTGGGAGTCCTAGCCTTGCTCCTGGGATGCACGCTCCAGTACCAACCCTCTTGTTTTGAGTTCTTTGGCTCAGGAGGGTCCGCAGGCTGGCCATCCTCTGGCCTCCTAGCCCCCAGATCTTCCCAACCTCCTGACACTGGCTCTCGGGCTGAGACAGATCAGCAGCCTAGCCCTCCACCGGCTTCCTCATAATTCCTCTTTCTTCCTGCTCTCTGCAGCTTTCCCCAGAGACCTCCTCCAATCTCCTGGACTGACCCACTCTGTCATCAGGCTCTCCTCTTTCTCAGGTCCCCCAAGTGCCTTCACTTAAGCCTAACTGGAGGTCAACTGAACAGTCGCAGATGTGCTGGCCTCTACCCTCTTAAGGACTGTCACCCTGTAACAGATGAGCTCATGCTATGGGCCAGATTTTCAAAGGAGCTCAGCTCCCATTTAGAAACCCCTGTAAAACCCAGATTTTCACAAGTGCTCAGCGGCCGGTATCCCTCGTTGTGAGCACTTTTAGACAGATTTTCAAAAGAGCTCATTACCCAACCTGCAGACCTTTTTGAAAAATCTGGCCACTTATATATGAGCCTGAATGGGAAGCAAGCTTTTTGAAAGAAATCTGTCCTCAGTTGTAGAAGCTGAAGTCTTCTCAAAATACTGACCTATGTGTCTGTACAGCACCTAGCACAGTGGAGCCTTGATCTTCCCTGGAGACTCTGGATGCTGCTATTAGCAATTCCACTACTATTAACAATAATACAATTCAGGTATCATTCAAACCCTGAGCTCTTTATTCCAGTTTGATAACTGGCTCCAATGGCAATTTTGCCTGAGTAAAAACTGAGGCTCCGATCCTGCAATCAGCTCCAGGTGAAGTCAAGGGGCTGCCCCCCTCCTACTACCCTCTCTCCCCACTTCACACAGAGTCAAGTGCACGATCTAGGCCTGATTAAAGATATCAAGATTTGGCCCTCAGTAACTAGGGATGGGGAAACAGCTCCAGTAAGGACTAGAGATGGGCTCAAATAAGTTTCTGATCCAGGTCCAACTTTTCAAAGTTCAGGGGAGTTTTGATCCAGGTTTTAGTTCTGGCCTGGAATAAAGGATATGAGGTGATTTACAAATCTCCTTTCAGGCTCTGACCTTAGATGAATCTGCATTAGCAAATGTTACCATGTTCGATTTTTAACAATCAAGTAAGCTAATCTGATGCTGGGACCCACCCTACTAGATTCATGGTTTAGTCGTAACAGGTGATATGATGCTAAAGACAATTTGTCCATGTCTACACACACAACAAGGTTATGGTCCACATCATGTTAGCTAACTTGATTGCTAAAGGTAATTTTTAAGCATGATAAAAATGTCTAATATAGACAAGGCCAAAGTCTCGGGCCCTGGGGTTTGGTAAAGACAATTCTCTAAGAAAAACCTATCTAACACTTAGCCAAAAACTAAATCTAATTTTTTTGGTGGTGGGGAAGGAGGAGAGGGGAATAGAGGGTGAAATCTAAAAAACCCTCAAAACTTTCCCCATAGTTTTCTTTTTCCTTGATGTCTGTATTTCTCACTCTTATATGAGACCAGAAGCCCAACTGCCAGAAGCTGTCCCACATTCTATACCGCAGTAGAGGTAGTTGGAAAATGTTTTTTTGCTTTCCGCTGAAAACTTCCACAAAAATGAAAATAATTTTGTTTCTGTTTTAGATTTCCTTTGAAAAACCCCCAACTTGAAAATTTTGGGAATTCAGCCAAAACCAAAACAGTTTTCAATTGACAAACAAAATGTTTTTGGCCTGCACTAAAATGTTTCAGTTCTCTGCCCCCCACACCCCTCCCCAATCAAATAAAAAAATGTCAAGGAAAGCTGATACTTCCCATAACAATTTTAATTGTGTCAAAACCCCAATTATTGACCAGACCTAAAAGCTAGCCCAAAAGGAAACAAGTTGTATGAGAAAGATGAAAAATCATAGACTCATAGACTCTAGGACTGGAAGGGACCTCGAGAGGTCATCGAGTCCAGTCCCCTGCCCTCATGGCAGGACCAAATATTGTCTAGACCATCCCTGATAGACATTTATCTAACCTACTCTTAAATATCTCCAGCGATGGAGATTCCACAACTTCTCTAGGCAATCTATTCCAGCATTTAACTACCCTGACAGTTAGGAACTTTTTCCTAATGTCCAACCTAAATCTCCCTTGCTGCAGTTTAAGCCCATTGCTTCTTGTTCTATCATTGGAGGCTAAGGTGAACAAGTTTTCTCCCTCCTTCTGATGACACCCTTTTAGATACCTGAAAACTGCTATCATGTCCCCTCTCAGTCTTCTCTTTTCCAAACTAAACAAACCCAATTCCTTCAGCCTTCCTTCATAGGTCATGTTCTCAAGACCTTTAATCATTCTTGTTGCTCTTCTCTGGACCCTCTCCAATTTCTCCACATCTTTCTTGAAATGCGGTGCCCAGAACTGGATACAATACTCCAGTTGAGGCCTAACCAGCGCAGAGTAAAGCGGAAGAATGACTTCTCGTGTCTTGTTTACAACACACCTATTAATGCATCCCAGAATCATGTTTGCTTTTTTTGCAACAGTATCACACTGTTGACTCATATTAAGCTTGTGGTCCACTATGACCCCTAGATCTCTTTCTGCCATACTCCTTCCTAGACAGTCTCTTCCCATTCTGTATGTGTGAAACTGGTTGTTCCTTTCTAAGTGGAGCACTTTGCATTTATCTTTATTGAACTTCATCCTGTTTACCTCAGACCATTTCTCCAACTTGCCCAGATCATTTTGAATTTTGACCCTGTCCTCCAAAGCAGTTGCAATCCCTCCCAGTTTGGTATCGTCCGCAAACTTAATAAGCGTACTTTCTATGCCAACATCTAAATCGTTGATGAAGATATTGAACAGAACCAGTCCCAAAACAGACCCCTGCGGAACCCCACTTGTTATATCTTTCCAGCAGGATTGGGAGCCATTAACAACTACTCTCTGAGTACGGTTATCCAGCCAGTTATGCACCCACCTTATAGTAGCCCCATCTAAATTGTACTTTCCTAGCTTATCCATAAGAATATCATGCGAAACTGTATCAAATGCCTTACTAAAGTCTAGGTATATCACATCCACCGCTTCTCCCTTATCCACAAGGCTCGTTATCCTATCAAAGAATGCTATCAGATTAGTTTGACACGATTTGTTCTTTACAAATCCATGCTGGCTATTCCCTATCACCTTACCACCTTCCAAGTGTTTGCAGATGATTTCTTTGATTACCTGCTCCATTATCTTCCCTGGCACAGAAGTTAAACTAACTGGTCTGTAGTTTCCTGGGTTGTTTTTATTTCCCTTTTGATAGATGGGCACTATATTTGCCCCCTTCCAGTCTTCTGGAATCTCCCCCGTCTCCCATGATTTCCCAAAGATAATAGCTAGAGGCTCAGATACCTCTTCCATTAATTCCTTGAGTATTCTAGGATGCATTTCATCAGGCCCTGGTGACTTGCAGGCATCTAACTTTTCTAAGTGATTTTTTACTTGCTCTTTCCTTATTTTCTCTTCTAAACCTACCCTCTTCCCGTAAGCATTCACTATACTAGACATTCCTTCAGACTTCTCAGTGAAGACCGAAACAAAGAAGTCATTAAGCATCTCTGCCATTTCCAAGTCTCCCATTACTGTTACCCCCTCCTCATTGAGCAGTGGGCCTACCCTGTCCTTAGTCTTCCTCTTGCTTCTAATGTATTGATAAAAAGTCTTCTTGTTTCCCTTTATTCCCATAGCTAGTTTGAGTTCATTTTGTGCCTTTGCTTGTCTAATCTTGCCTCTGCATTCCTGTGTTATTTGCCTATATTCATCCTTCGTGATCTGACCTAGTTTCCATTTTTTATGACGCCTTTTTATTTTGTAGGTCACGCAAGATCTCAAGGGTAAGCCAAGGTGGTCTTTTGCCACATTTTCTATCTTTCCTAACCATCGGAATAACTTGCTTTTGGGCCCTTAATAGCGTCCCTTTGAAAAACTGCCAACTTTCCTCAGTTGTTTTTCCCCTCAGTCTTAATTCCCATGGGACCTTGCCTATCAGCTCTCTGAGCTTACCAAAATCCGCCTTCCTGAAATCCATTGTCTCTATTCTGCTGTACTCCCTTCTACCTTTCCTTAGAATTGCAAATTCTATGATTTCATGATCACTTTCACCCAAGCTTCCTTCTACTTTCAAATTCTCAACAAGTTCCTCCCTATTGGTTAAAATCAAGTCTAGAACAGCTTCCCCCCTAGTAGCTTTTTCAACTTTCTGAAATAAAAAGTTGTCTGCAATGCAGTCCAGGAACTTATTGGATAGTCTGTGCCCCGCGGTGTTATTTTCCCAACATATATCTGGATAGTTGAAGTCCCCCATCACCACCAAATCTTGGGCTTTGGATGATTTTGCTAGTTGTTTGAAAAAAGCCTCATCCACCTCTTCTGCCTGATTAGGTGGCCTGTAGTAGACTCCCAGCACGACATCACCTGTGTTTTTTACCCCTTTTAGCCTAACCCAGAGACTCTCCACCCTTCCGTCTCCTATGTCCATCTCCACCTCAGTCCAAGTGTGTACATTTTTAATATATAAGGCAACACCTCCTCCCTTTTTCCCCTGTCTATCCTTCCTGAGCAAACTATACCCATCCACGTCAACATTCCAGTCGTGTGTATTATCCCACCAAGTTTCAGTAATGCCAATAATGTCATAGTTGTATTTATTTATTAGCACTTCCAGTTCTTCCTGCTTATTACCCATACTTCTTGCATTTGTATAAAGGCATCTAAGATACTGGTTTGATCTTGCCTCCCAGCTTTGCCCTGACCCTCCTTCCTCTCTGCCATTATAGCCCGTGCTCCCTCCTGTTTCCAACTCATCTCCCAGGTCTTGTTCCCCACTTACCTGTGGGCTTTGCTCACCTGTCCCCGTCGAACCTAGTTTAAAGCCCTCCTTACTAGGTTAGCCAGTCTGTGCGCAAATAAGGCCTTTCCCTGCTTCGAAAGGTGAACACCATCTGTTCCTAGCAGTCCTTCCTCAAATAGCATCCCGTGGTCGAGGAAGCCAAAGCCCTCCTGGCGACACCATCTTCGCAGCCAGGCATTCACCTCCACGATGCATCTGTTTCTGCCCGGACCCCTACCTTCAACAGGAAGAATTGAAGAGAATACCACCTGCGCTCCAAACTCCTTAACCCGTACTCCCAGAGCCCTGTAGTCACTCTTGATCTGCTCAGCGTCACACCTCGCAGTATCATTTGTGCCCACATGGATGAGTAGCATGGGATAGTAGTCAGAAGGCCGGATAATCCTCGACAAAGCCTCTGTAACATCTTGGATACGGGCCCCTGGCAGGCAGCATACCTCCCGGGATGAACGGTCAGGGCGACAGATGGGTGTCTCCGTCCCCCTCAGCAGAGAGTCTCCAACCACCACTACCCTATGTTTCTTATCAGTGGTGGCAGCAGACCTCCCAGCCTTAGGGGTACGAGGCTTCACCCCCTTAACTGTTGGGGGTGATTTCTTCTCTCCTGTATCAAGAAGAGCATAATGGTTATCTTTTACCACAACAGGAGGGTTCGCAGCAGCGGTGGAGCACTGCCTGCTGCTAGAAGTAACCAGCTGGCTGTGTCCACCCTGAGCTTCCTCCTCCACTGGTGTGTCAGATACACCCTGAGGCATCTCCTCCTCCACTGGAGTGTCAGTAGTCCTGTCAACTGGGACAGCACCGTCAGCTGTCTCCACATGGATACTGTCCAGGAATTGCTCATGGACATGGATGTTCCTCAGCCTGGCCACCTCCTCCTGTAGCTCTCCCACCTGCTGCCTGAGAGATTCCACCAGTAGGCACCTTTCACATTGGATGCCACCCCCAGCCTGGATATCAGTAAGTGGAAATTGCAAATTACAGTCTTTGCAAGCCCACACCAGAATCTGGGTAAAAGCATCCATGCTTTGGTGCTCTGTCTGGCTACAGGCGCAGGTGGAGGAGACAGAAGCAGTGCTGGCACAGGTGTTGCAGGTCCCTCCTCACCATTGTAAGCCTCCCTCTGTCAAACTCTCTCAAATTCCTGTCTACAGCTCCCTGTCCGCTCCTCTCTGCTGTAAACAGAAAGGTTTTCGATGTGGCTCAGGTTATGGGTTCAGGGGACCAATGGGTCACAGATGAGACCGACAAGGGACCCTCCCCCCTTCCTACTCCCCTTCCAAACTCCCTTGCAAAACTCCTGGTTTTAGTCCCATTCTATTTATTCCCATTCTCTACCCAAGAAATAGAGAGTTTACACAAAATTTTAGATACTCAGCTGATCCCAATCCAAACGGCAAGATTGCCTGCCTGCTGCTATCAGAAATCTGCAGAAATTATCAATACTAATAAGCAATGAGCCTGTTTACACTGAGATCTACTCTTTATCATCCAGACTGATGACTCTGTATTTGTTTAGTTAAGCTTTTGATCAATATAATAGCTGTGATTAGGGTTTTTTGTCATTCTGTCAGGGAGCATGGAGGTTTGGCCTTGAGCCTTTAAACTTAATGGTTTGTATCTCATTTCATAAAGAAATGATAATAATAAATAGAGAATAAACAATATGTTGCACTTACATGGCACATTACTTCTTCAAAGTGCTGTACAGACACTAATAACCCTTACAACATGCCTATGAGGGGAGGGAAATTTCATCACAAATCTATGGCCACCAACATCACCACACGTATCACTATGCTGCAACTTTCAGCAACTTGGAACTTCGCAGTGACATCAAGGATAAAACTAGGGCTGGACAGGAAAATGGTTTTCCTGTTCCACAAGAATTTTTGAGATTTCTGAATAAATTTGCTATCATTAATTGAAACAAAAAGCTAAAATCTAAAAAATGTTTGCAAACCAACAAACTGAAAAACAATTCCATTTGGGTTGATTGAAACATTTCATTTAACTTTCGAACTTTTGGTTTGTTTTTAATTTCGTTTTTGCATAAATTAAGTTATATTTCAAAACAAAAAGTCATTCTGGACCAGAAAGAGAACTTTTCCTTTAGAAAATGTTGAAACAGCACAACTGGACAATTTCAAAGCCTTTCCCTCTTGCGCCAGCCCTTTTTCGAGTCAGCCAAAAAAAAAAAACCCAAAAACCAGTTTAGGCAAAAATTCCTGACTTGTTCTAGGTACACATCCAATCACACTGCCCCAAAAGTGTCAACTCACACTCTTTGATTATGTCTACACTTAGACCACTACAGAAGCACCACAGTGCTTCAGTGTAGACATGCCCTGAAGTGGATTTTTCAAATCCCTGAGCAACATAGTTGGGTCAACCTTATTTTTTAGTGCAGATCAGGACTAAGGCTATGTCTACACTACCGCGCTTAGTCGACCTATGCTACGCAACTCCAGCTACGTGAATAATGTAGCTGGAGTCAACATACCTTAGGTCGAGTTACCACGGGGTCTACACTACAGTGGATCGACGGGATAAACTTTCCCATTAACTTACCTTACTCTTCTCATTGTGGGAAGAGTACAGAGGTTGACTGGAGAGAGATCTGCTGTCAATTTGGTGGGTTATCACTAAACCCGCTAAATCGATCCCCTGTAGATCGATCTCAGAGCATCGATCCCAGCTGTAGTATAGACATAGCCTTAGTCAGAACCTTCTGATGGGACTATTGTGAGCTCTTCTTCTCTGGTACTCTTACCATCCCTGCCCTGTCCATTCAGAACACAGCTGATGAACATATGATCTTTCATCTTTCTGATCATGTCATCTCCACATACCTCCATATTCCTCAACTGTCTTTTTCTTTTACTCACTCAGCTTCAACCCCTTCACCATTCTGTCCTTCCCTCCTGGGCTTTTAAGGAACCTGATGAAAATAATAAGGGCCTTGAAATTCTCAAAGAGGGAAGGGACTCCCACTGAGATAGCAAGAGACATGAAAGTGACAAAGTGGGTAAGGTAATATTTCTTATTGGACCAGTGAAATAGGCAAGCTTTCGAGCTACACAGAGCATTTTTGAAGATGGTCCATCTTGTGACTCTCATATCTTGGGACCAACACAGCTACAACAACATTATAAATAGGAAAAGATAAATCAGCCTCCAGAGCATCTGGGCCTTCTATCTCTTTACAAAAGACAGAACATTTACACAAGATTACATCCAGTGTTCAAAATTCACAAGTCAGGCCACAAAATAAATAAAATAAATAATAATAATAATAATAATAATGATAAAATCATGAGACTGGTTTCAGAATCACCAGGCTGAAAAGAAAAATAATACATTTTCGGTTCTTTGCATTTGCCTTCTAGTTCTGAGCCTTTGAGGTTCACTTGAGTCAACTCTTTAAGCTTTTTTCCACAACCACAAAGCTAAGAATTTTTTTTTAAAATAATAATAAAGTTGAGATTGCCACATAGACACCACCAGCTGAGGCTCTAAGGAAAATACAAAGGGCAAAATCATGATCATTTAATGGAAAAATTCTCATTGACTTCAGTGAGGCCAGGATTTCACCCCAAATATGTTCAGACTCCAAATTAAATCTTGATTTCTGGCAATATTGTTTATATTTGGCAAAATGCACGGAATTCTGATTTTTGGAAATTCCAAACATTTCAAATACCTCCATCAGGTGAGGTTTTTCTAAAGTACTTAAGCACAGTTGGGCTTCCAATTTCCAGAGACGTAGGAGTTGGAAAGCTCACTCTCTTCCATGCTTTTGAAAATCCCAACTATGTATTGGTTGACCAATGGAGGGGAAAAAAATCACAGAAAACTTTGTAGAGTTCTTCCCCGTTCATTTTCATATCTCATCAAAAATTCAAAAAAATTCAACCAGCTCAAATAAATATCCAGATTACCTGGCTGTATACCAGTCTTTACATTCACATAAGTAATTTAATGTGCACAAACAGAACATATATAGCCTAACTGTGAAGGCCTTGGTCAGATCCTTGTCTGATTCATTTAATAGATTTTAAGCCCATGCATTACAGATGCCAAAGCACCTCACCCAGAAATCTCTGCATTAAGCCCATAACTTCCATTTGAGTTATTGGGTGTCTTTAAGAAAGACATCCAGTTTTGATTTACAGATGGCAAATAATGGAGAATCCACCACATCCTTAGGTAAATTGTTCCAATGGCTCATTTCCTTCAGTGTTTAAAAGCTTCAGAGTCAGAGCTCTGGCTAAGAGGACTTCGGAAGCTAGTGTTTATTCTTTCAGCCCACATATTCAAACAAATACTATTTCATCTATTTTCCAAGTGCATGGGTGGAATTCACTTGTCTCCATCATGAGCCACCATTACCCCATCCATTCACTACATTTCTTAATGAGCAGTTACTTACGACTGTCATGTGCACCATGCACCCTATTTCTATAATAGAATGCCCTCGAACACCAAATATTACCACGCTTCAGACTTTGGAAAAGTTTGTTTTAGATTAGAACTTTGTGGCTCAAGCCCATGAGTAGATATTTTCATGGTGGGGTATAATCTGAATAACTCAGAAATGACCACACGCACAGGTATGACCTAAGCACCTACTCCTGCTCGATTCAAGTCAATAGGAGCTATGCCATTGTCTTCAAGGGGCGCAGGATCACAGGCACATACAAACATATGTTTCACATGACGGCTTTATTGTCTGGAGTTAGTGTAACCCACCAGTGAGGGTGAGTTACAGCTCCCCCCACAATATGCCCATTCAGAGGATTTGAATCTGATACAGCCTCCAGCTACTGAGTCTTGGCTCTTTAGCTCATGTAGCAGCTTGTGCTTGCGTAACCTATCCACCTCCTGGGTGTGGTGTTGTGTCCTATCTAGTGGTACCGAGACCACTTAGAGAGAGATGAATGAATCTTCTCTACAGCCTTAGCTAACAGGCAGGTGGCTTTTAGCTCATGCAGTAGAAGCTCATGCACTAAGCTCCGGAGAGGTCTCAGGTTCACTCCTGCCCACCAACAAGCTGGTCTGTTGGTGTTACACTTCTCTCTCTGGAGGTCCCTAGTTCAGTCCCACACGTGCTGCATAAAATGGCGGTCATCATACTAGTACCAATCGGCTGTGGCATGGAGGAAGCTGTCTTAAAATTGAAGTTTGGGTTAGGAGAGGAATGCAACACTTAAGCCTTTAGTGTCTGAATGCTCCACCCTTGGTCAAACCACTAATGAAGGGCATTGTTTCTAGTTGCTTCTGAGCCTATTTCAAACCAAAACTTTCACTGTTATGTCACATTCACCAATATTCATTTGTATTATTATTTCAATTTTTATTTGCAGCTTTTAATTTAAACTTTGCTTACCTATTTAGGCAGTTTTACTTGATTTTATTTTATTTATAAATTCATTTGATTAATTATAAATGCCTAACCTCAGCTTGACCTGCTTCGAACACAAAATTGAAGAAGCCCAAGTGTAGCTACAAAAATATAGTCCATCATGACACAACTCTAGCAGCCGATTATCACCCCTTAACCAAATTTCATGCCCCCCCCACACTCTTTTCCATCCTCACATCAACCCCTGAGCACAAATGGTCTGATCCAGAAGTCAGTGATATCCGTGGAAATACCCCCACTGACTTCAGATCAGGCTTTAAAAGCATGTGACTATAGCTCGTCTTATAAACATGCCATAAGGGTCAGCAGATTCAGCCATTATGAACCACTGGGTGATACAATTGCTCTGACACCCTGTTGACCTTTTGTTGGGTGACATCCTTACTGGCCATATCTTCAATGGGAAAAACAAGTCATAATAAAAATATATTAACTGACACATTACAAATAAAATAAATGTTAAAAATATTAGCACCAAGTGTAGACAGCAACAGATGGTCATGCTGAAAACATATTGGCTGGTCATGGTAAGCCCCAGCTTTTCCTTGGGTTAACCATGACCAGCTAACATTACTCTCCTCGTCCACACTAAGGGCATAATTGTATTTTAAAATTGTGTTAGTTAAAACATTTCAGGCAGCACATTTGCTAGTATGCCACATTTTTCCAGTGTAAAAAAAGCTGCTATGAGCAGTTCTTGGATTTCTCTGTAGTTTAGTATCTACTGTCTAGCAACACTGAACTAAAGACTCATTTTGGAACTATGATTTTCTCTTTTATAAAAAGGTTTTTCAGACCGCCTCTCCCTCCTCCTCTGGATATTGACATACGTTTGTTTGATGGCATCTGTGCCCCAGAAGCTAGACAAGGTCTTTTTCTTTTATTAATATTTCTGTATATTCCTCTCCATCTCAAGGGCAGTGAAAAATACTGCCTAGGTACAAACAAAAATATATGGTCATGCTTCTGAAGGTCTGACTGTATCCAAAATGCAACAGGATACTGTGGGCTGGGGCAGTATGAAAGTGAGAGAGAGCACACGAGAGAGAGCTTAACTGAACCCTTGGAACCAGATTTTCAAAAGTGCTCAGGCCTCAGGGTCTTGTTTTCAAACATTCAGATGCCCCCCACTTGGGGGTGTATTTTCAAAAGGGCTAATCAACCATTTAGACATCAAAGTGAGTGGCAATATTTTCCAACGATCTGGGTTCCGAGTATGTTTCACAATCTGGACGTTACTTAGATGCCTCAATGGAAACTGAACTCTTCTGAAATTCCAGTCCTTATGGTGGACATGGCTGGGAAGAGTAAGGTGGGAAATGGTTTTCCCAACCCCTGAATATTTTCAAAAGTCCATTTTCTCCCCATCACCAATTAGGAAGAAAAGTCAAAATCTCAAAAATATCCACAAACCAAAAAAAGATATTTTGGTTTGGGTCAAATTCTTTTGATTTCAACCTCCCCACCGCCCAGTCTAACTAGCTTAAAATTTTGAATCAAAAAGTTACTTCAAATCAGAAAAAAATGAATTATTCATTTTAAAAAGTCAAAATTAAATGTTTTCACAATTTTGAACTCCCTCTCCCTCACCTTTTTGTGTCAGGAGATCTATCAAATCTGAACCTGTTTTGGTTTAGATGAACCAGTATTTTTAGATACACAAAACGTTCAATTAAAAAAAAAACTTGACCAGTTGAAAATATGACCCTCAATGTCTCCTCTATCTTTCTGATTGAAAACTATATTATGGGGGATGAAGAGGCACTTTTTCATTAGTGAATCAGTAGAGAGGAAATTAACCCACTCAACCCCTCCCCCAACAACATCAATTTGATTATGAGTCAATGCCGCCTTCTTGGAATACACCCACAGCTTCTAAAAATACTGTATTGCTTGAAAGAATATCCTCAAAATATACCCAAGATACAAAGCCTCTTTTTCAGTTGCATTTGCCAGAACTCTCTGGAATCTCATCATAAGCACCTCAATTTCTCACTATTTCTTTTCCTAACACATGGAAATCCAAGTTCTTCAGACACTGCATCACATGCATAACCTTCATGCATTTAGTCTGTGCCACTAGAACTCCTCTGAGTCAAATCTAAGAGACAATCATGTGAACCCAGTTTAGATAATCTGAATCAGTTTATCAACCCTTTGGGCTGGAGACTTTATATCTGCTGTGGTGGTGCTGCAAAAACACACATTCATCATTTAGAAAGGAAGGTCTAAAGGCACCCATCAGCCTTTAGTCAACTATGAATCAGCAACAGAGATGGTCATTTTTCCCCCAACACAAGTTTTTCATTGACAAATAGATTTCTTTTTAGAACAAATTTTTTTCACCAAAACAAATAGCTTTGGACAAAAATATTCAGGTGTTTGTAAAACACCCTATATACACACAAAAACAAACCCTGATTTATTTCCACTTTTCAAAGGAAAACTTTTTGTTAGCCAAAAAACAAATTTCAATTTGAGGGTTTCACTTTTTCAACAAAACCACAAAATTTTCACAGAAAATGTTTGACAAAAATGAAAAATCTGGTTTTGTTTAATAATTTTTACAAGAAAAGAAACAAACAAAAACATTTGCCAACATTTGCCAACCTGCTCTACTGAGCTCCTGTTGCATTTTTGCCTTTGTGGGTATCAGACATCACAATGCAAGGCAGGTTTCTAAACCCAGGGTTGTGAGTTCAATCCTTGAGGGAGCCATTTAGGGAACTGGGGTAAAAATCTGTCTGGGGATTGGTCCTGCTTTGAGCAGGGGGTTGGACTAGATGACCCCCTGAGCTCCTTTCCAACCTTAATATTCTGTGATATAAAGATCACTGGTCACTGTGAAACTGAACCATTGTTCCCCATTATATATATTCCTTCTTAAAGCATTACAATGCTATTAAGAATACAGAAGGGGCTATAAGAATGGATGTCCCTTGAAATAACCATCTCTGCTTCTTTCCTCCATTTAGATACTGCAGCCAAAATTTTAAGTAGGTACTTGCCTGATTTTAAAATGGCTCTCTTTGACCTGTGGACGGAGGAGCCTAGCTTCAGGCTCCGATTTAGAAAAGAAAAGAAAACTTGGCCAGGATTTAGAATGTGCCCATCAACTGATATTTAGGCATCAGACTTATTTTTAGACTGATACTCATCTTGTTTATGAGATGATCTGGGCTCTATTCCCTACTCCTTCCCACTCCTTTCCCCTGTAAAATATCTGAGGAATGTCATCCACTCAGAAGTGTTAACCCGGAGACTGTCGCTGGCTTGAGATTGACTTGATGAAGTCAGCAGAAATGTGAGATGGATGGGTTTGGAAAACTGCAACCCACATAAGTACAGATGCTTCTGATGCCTCTCTAAAAACTTCAGTCAATCAGGTAAACCCAAACTATGCCTGGAAACAGGCAGCTCAAATATTCAGAAGCCCAAGGAATTACGCTGAAACCTGCACAAGAAACCACTCTTGTTAAATTAGCTCCAGTCTCCTAAAACTATTCCAAAGTATCAAATTCTGAAGTATCTATGTTAGACCACCTCTGTCAGGCAGCTGTTTTTTGGCTATCACTTGGGTGGGTATATAAGACTGGTTTCACTGTAGCTGCAAAAAAATTAAAACAACCCAGATTTAAATGAATGAATTCCCCCACAGGGTCATTTGGGCATGTTATGTACCAGGGTATTTTTTTCTTTGGCTAAATCCTGAGGCTTCGTCTAACAAATAGATAATCTTAGGCCCTTATTTACCCCCATGACATGAGACCCTCACAATCTTGGATGTATGCAGTGAACCATTTTAGGCAGGAAAGAGCCATTGTTCCCACAGGGGACTGAAGCACAAAGAGTTAGCTCACTTGAGCTGAGGTGTGTGCCTGCCCTTCACTACCCTGCCACACTCCACCGGTCTATGTGGACCCTGCTGATTCACATTAACAAGTTGTTAATGTGCTTTGATCAAATCCAGTTTCAAAGATCTCTAAGGAACTCTTAATGCACATCAGGAAGGGCCACATAGATATTTATCCTGCAGAGGACTAGATTCACACCACAACTAAATGTTCATATAGACAAGCCCTTAGTGACTTGACCAAGGTCACACAAGAAGTCTGTGGCAGAGCAGGGAATTGAAACCTCATCTTCTGAGGTTCAGGCTTCTAAGCAAACTTAAAAGATTGAGCTTCAGAGGAGCTTTCCAATTTATATCAGCTGTGGATCTGGCCCTCAAAAATCACCAAAATATGTTAAAGCTCAGTTTGGTTACAAAGTATTGTGGAAGCCACCTGTGGTTTATCACAGTCTATTTTTTAAAGGGGGGGGGACGACCAGCATTCAATTTGAAAAATTATTAAGAAAAAACAATTTCTGCTAATGAAACACTCCTCCTCCCTCTTTTAAATTAAATCTCACCCTTTAAGTTCAAAATGATGCTGAGACATAATATGCCATTTGCCCACTTTCCATTCCTCCATGGCACAGTAATTGTGTTGGAGGTTATCATTTATATTGAAGATCATCCTTGAGTTAGTTAGTTGAGCCTCACGCTCTATAAAAGTAATTCAGACCTGGCAACTGTTAATAAATTTAAAGCCCTACAATTCGTTTCATCCTTGGAACAATTCAACAGGCTAAAAAGTCACTTGTCTTTATTCCTAATGTTATTAAAGAAGGAAATATCTAAGCCGGCAATATTAGGTTAGCGCATTAATGTATGGTCATTTATGTTCCCAAGTAGAAAATGTGAGTGCTGGCATTTGGGAATGCCAGCCATGTCAATTTTTAAATCAAGACAAGATTTACTAAACATGTTTATAATGTTGTAACACAGCCCATTTTACAAGCCACAGAGGGAGCTGTTTCACACTCCTTTTTTGGCTGATTTCTCCGATGACAGGAACCATTTTTATTTTATTTTGGGTAATAGGGAATGGTAGCATAAGAATCACCACCGCAGCAACTTGCTGGCCAGAGGCTTGGTAAATACATCACCAAGGGTTAATTTGAAAGGGTTAATTTGTAAGAGTGGGTGAGGGGGGCCAGTACAGGGGGCCAGTACAAGGCCACTGAAGCACTGAAGCACTTAACTCCTCAAAACTGGGCTTATGTGGTGTGTCTCCTGTGCTCTGGACCTCTGCACAGGAAACAATTTTATCCAGCAGTAGCAAGGTGACAGGGTCCTGCCTTCATCCTTCGAGAAGCCAGTGAGGTTTTGATCATGACAACTTAATACTCCTTACCTGTGTTTGATTGGCTGAGTGAGTCACTCTTTTTTCCTGCATTTTACTGGTACTCTCACTGCAGCTCCAAGAACATGTTCTCTATTCTCATACAGTTTCACCTAAGCTCGGGCTAACTAACTGGTTCCCCTTTTTATGAAGGGCACATTTGTAAATTGTTTATAAAAGGTTAATAACTGATTAATAGGAATGATGGCCCAGTGTTTAGGGCACTAGCCTTGGACTTGTGAGAGTTGGATTCAATTTCCTCTTGCACCACATACTTCCTGTGTGACTTTGGGCAAGTCACTTAACCTCTCTGTGCCTTGATTCTGCATCTGTAAAATGGCACTTCCCTCTTCCAGGTGGGTTAAATATATTAAAGATTATGAAGCACTTTGAGATCTGCTGACTAAAATGCTGCATAAAAGCCAAGTATTATTGTTATTCAATGCACAGTTATTCAATTGCTACAGAGTTCAACAGATTGGTTGTAACGAGTTTGCAACCATCTAGAACACCTGCATCTGACATGATTATTACCCCATATAACATATACAACTCATGCTTGTCATATGTATTAATAACTTATTAACCCAGTATCAACTATAACTACATTATCAAACCTTTAATATGAAATGCGACCAACTTCACGCAATAGGTTAGCTCTGTTATTTGCATTACAATCTTCTCCCATCACACACAATATTCACCAATGTTCAAGTCCATCAAAGCCTATGAAAAGCAAGGGGGTGAAATTTGCATCACCGACCTCTGCAGCAGCTCAATTCCTGGGCCACAGCTTGAGTACAAGGCCAGATCAGAGAGAGAGCAGGCTAAAAAGAAGAAATGGGGCTTGACTCTCAAAATATCTATTTTTAAAGGGTCAGCTTTTATAAGGGCCCATTTTCAAGTATTCAGTACTACAGCCGGTCAAAAAAATGCCAATGGCTTTTCCTGGGAGATTCAGAAAAAAAAATCCATTTTTCCTTCAAAATTTCCTACGAAAAACTTTCAGTTTTACATTGAAAAACAAATGTTTTTGGTAAAATAAATGAATATACAAAAGATTTTTTTATTTAAAAAAATGAAACATTTGAAATGAAAAAAAATTCTGAACATTTTCATTTCAGAAAAAAATATTTTTTCACTGGGGGGAAGGCAGCAAAAGCTTAGATGGAAAATTTCATCCAGCTGTATTCATCACCCACAAGTAGTGACAGATTTGCAAAAGGGCTCAGCCCCCTATATGTATGCAACATCCTAAGCAATTCTGAATATCTCACCTCTGATGTTGATGCTTCAATGGGAGCTGAACACTCTTGAAAATCTGCCTCCCAATTTCCTAATGCATCGGCAGCATTCACAGTGCAATATCGTGTGCATGCATTTTTTTTTGTCTCCAATACTTAATGTTAAGTAAAGGTGCCAGATTGAGCAACTTCGAGAATGGTCCTGTCTGTTTATCCAGATACTAGGTACGGCATGGCCAGAAACAATGCAAGCTTCTTCCATGCTGTTCTGCCCATGTGCTTTATTCCTGGTGCAGAGTGGGTACAAGTGGGAAGACAATTCAGCGTCCATAGTGCATCTCAAACTCTTGGCACCTCTGCTAAGCTGGTCAATGAGGTGGCTTAGTGGTGCCAGTCATGATGGTGGTTTTGTGGTGTGTGCATCTGTTTCCTAGGATCTGGACTGGGACCACCAACTAATTGTTACACAGAGCATAAAAGAGCCACTAGCCAGCCTTGGCTGAGTTCACAGCAGGCTGGATTCAAACCAATGACCTGGGGGAGACAGGCTGTGTCGATGCATTTCCTTATTGTTATCTAGGCAGATAGATATTTAATCAAAATAACGAGGATCCAGGGATAATTCCAACTGGACAGTTATCCAATTCAGTGCCTGTAACGAGGCGGTGTGGCTCCCCTCCTCCTCAGGGAGGGTCGAGCCCCGCCAGATGCCGAAGGGGGGGGGCCACAGGGCACTGGACCCACCTCTCAGAGGGTCAGGAGGCAATCCGGAAGTATAAAAGCCGACCGGTGGCGCTCGGTTGAGCCCCAGCTACTGTCGGGAGCAGACCTGCCAGAGGGTGCTCGTGATTGGGAGACTGCTGAGGCCCAGGGTGGTTGCCCAAACTGGCCAAAGCTTCCCCTCGCCCACTATGAGGAGGGACTGCCGGAGTTGCCCCGTCCCTGCTGTTACACGGAGGAACCCCCGGAGCAGGCCTGGCCGGACTTCCCAGAGGTACTGCCGGATCTACCACCCAGCCCCAGCCAGGAGGGGCCCATGCTACTGGACTTCCCAGGGGCTGATGCCACTGATCAGGTAGGCCCAGAGGGGGAGATTGGAAGTGGCCCGGGGGCAGCCGACCCCAGTCAGACTGCAAGTGTACTGGAACCCATGTCAGTGTGTTGCGGCCAGGATTCCCACTGACCCAGTAGCGGTTATAGCCATGACTAGGGCCCCGGGCTGGAACGCAGAGGAGTGGTTGGGCCTGCGGGTGGCAGACTCCCTATCCCCTCGGCCTGACGAGGCCCCTGAGTCTAGTGGCGGTTTGCAGCCCTGAGCCAAGAGGGCCTGAGCCTCTATAACTGTGTGTTTGGTGCCCCGCCCGACCCAAGGGCCGGGTCCCCTTAAACTCTACCACTGCTTGGTCCTGCACCAAAGGACCTGAGCAGCCTGAACTGTTGTTTGCTCAGCCCTGAGCCAAGAGGGCCTGAGACCCCGAGCTGACTGTCTGTTTACTCCACCCTGTAGCAGAAGGCCGGAGTCCCAAGCGACTATGCAGCGTCACTTAGCCCTGGCAAAAATGGCAGACTCAGACAGCACGTAGCGAGTGTGGCTCCCCTCCTCCTCAGGAAGGGTCGAGCCCTGGCCGGGCACCATTACAGTGCCATACAACTGCAGTTCATTAAGAGATAGTATTACAATCACAAGTCACCTCACGTGACCTTTGCCTCTTTGCAGCAGTCCTGCATGAAGCCTTGCAGCACTGGATGGCTCATCGTAGCCCTGTATGGCAGGCTGACTTCCCATATGAGCCCCCTCATGCTTGTTAAGCTGGGCAACTGAGTTCCATTGTGCTCTGCGTAGGCAAGTATGGACAAGAGCATGGAGCTGAGGTAGGATCACCGGATCCTCCACAGAGCCGCAGGGAGAAGCACAGACAGACAGCGGTCATTAACCCCGTTCAGAGTTGCAGCACCCCTCAAGGTTGGCCTGTGGGGTGGATTTTGCCCCCTTCCTCCAGTATGGAGCATATCTGTATAACCCACACACTTCCAGGGTGTGGTGTTCTGCCCCCTCTTGTGACACTGAGACCACTTACAGAGAGAGAGAGAAAGAGTTTAATGAGTCTGCTCTACTGTGTTAACTAACAATCAGTTGGCTTTTAGCTCATGCAGCAGAGGCTGAGGTCCCAAGTTCCAGAGGTCCCTGGTTCGATCCCACCCACCGACGACCAGGGTCTATCAGAGTTACACCTGCATAAAGCCTACTTATGCAGGCATTCCGCCGTTCTCTAGAATCTTGCCTGCGTGTACATCCATTGCATTACGATGTAGGAAGCCACATTCTAACCAGGGCCAGCCCTAGATCAAATGGCACCCCAGGAGAGGAGCATCTTTAGCTGCCCATTTGATGCCCCCATTTGTTAAACTTTTGAATACCTTACATCACTCCGAACTTGGCACCCCCTGGAGGTTGCCTGGGTTGTCTGCTCCTAAATCTAGCCCTGATTCTACCCTCAGTTGTACTGGTGTTAGTTTGGAGCAGAAGCCAATGGAATCGCTCTGGTTTTACATAGGAGTGACAGGGAGAATTTGACCTTGAATCTTTCATGACACTAAACAGTGAGAAATACTATTAGACCCCTATTTATTTTACAAATATGGGTTAACTGTACTGATGTATACATAGATCATAAACACACACACAAAACCAGATTATAAACAAAGTTCTGCCCTGATGTATGCCCCCATTGAAATTAGCCAAGTTGCAGTAGTCTCTGCAAATCCTCCCTCAATGCACCTGGAACATACTGGCACAAATCATAACTGGGGGCACAATTTAGAGGTCAGTTTTCTGTCTACACTAAGTAGCTGATTGCACCTGCAAAGGAGACTTGGCTAAGAACAGGCTGGAAATCAGTCCCCGTCTGTCTAAATTAATGTATGAGAGTTTCCCAGCAAACTGAGCAATAGACAGAGCAAAACAAACACACAAAGACAAAAGAGTTTACATATTTCTGTTCAAACATAAACAACTCTCCTTGTGCTTGAAAGACAGCAAGGGCCCGATCTAGTCAAAATTTATTTCCATAGCTGCTGACCCACAAAAGCTCCATAGACCTTCACGGTTTTGCTGCAATACAGGCCTGTCACTATCCTATGCATGACACACGATCCCTTTGGTGACAAGGTATGCTGATAAGGACAGAGATAGCTGTAAATAGTTCAAAAATAGCAGCAGCTTTCTTCATTTTTTGGAACTTCAACATGAAGTCACATTGACTAGTGTTGTGGTACCACATAATGAAAGACTCATCTGCCCAAGTCTCTGACTCAGCAGTCCATATCTATGCAGCAAAACACTTAAGCATGTGCTTAATGTTAAACATATGCTTAAATACTTTACTGTACAGGGACAGTGCATAATGCTTTACTAAACTGGGGTCAAAGTTAGGATGACTGGAGTTACATTAATTCTGCATTTCAAGACTGTTGTGCAATTAACTGAACTCTCAGCCTTAATGCTGCATTAGCACAGATTTTTGCATAGAATGTAATCATCAGTACCAAATCAAAGATTAAAACCTATTTATTGCATCACTAATTTTTCAAATTATGTAACAAAGATCAAGAGAAATAACCAGCTAATTAAACTGAAAAAAAGGATGGAAATTTTCCTATTTACAGCTGAATTACCAAAATGAAACACATATTTCTATATTAAAACTGCTTCACTTTTAAGAGGCAGGATGAAATTTACTCCCATGCAGAGGGTCAATGAAATGGTGATTCACCACTTGAGTTCTATTTTCAGAACTTCTATGGTCTATAGGCCTGGACCCTCTATATAGGAGTGAATTTCACTCTACATTTTGGAAAATGATCTTATTTTACTGTTATACTTTATTATTTGTACTGTGATTGTGTGCCTAGGAGCCATAGTCCCAGACCAGAACCCCTAAGGTTTTATGTCTGAACATTATTCATTAGCTGCATTATGGTAGCACCTAGCAGCCCCACTCAGAGTAGGACCCCATTGCGCTAGCTGTTTTGCAAACACAGAACAAAAAGATGGGCCAGGCCCCAAGGAACTAGATTTTGACAAATGTAACGTGAGTGCAAGTTTTCTACATACGAGATTATAATTGTTCAAAAAACTATCTCCATAAGAGAGATGGGTTCGAACATTTTGTGGAGACAAACCAAAACCAAGAACATTTTTTGCAAATGCTCTAACTGATGAGATAACATTTCCTGAGACATTTTAAAAAAATTACATCATGCGAGGATATATATTATTATTATAATTTATCATTTATATTGCGCTAGTGCCTAAGGGTCTGAGTCACAGACCAGGACCCCATTGTGCTAAGCTCTGTACAAATACAGAACACAAAGACAATCTCAACCCCAAAGAGCTTACTGTCTAGATTTACCATCTGTATGATATGATTTCCACTGGTGATGGAACAGATTCACAAATGTTACTAAGGGCCTGTCTATGACACTGATTTGCACGGATTTAGTCAAATGAGTTTATTTCCGTAAGTAAAAACCTTAATCTAGACACTCTGATTTCAATTTAAGAATGGAATTGTCCATGTCTATACTCTGGGGACTAAAGCTATACCAGCATAACCCCATGTTGTAGATGCAGCCATAGTGTAGACTGGTTTTTCTGCCGCAGTAGGAACACTACCTCCTAGAGTGACGGCAGCTAGTTCAAGGGAAGCTTTGTTCCTAGCCACATGTACATCAAAGGCTAGGCTGGCATAGCTACAGCGCTCGGATGTGATTTTTCACACCCCTGAATGTTACAGCTTCATTGACCAAGTTTTAAGTGTAGGCCAGGCGTTATTTTGTTTTAGCTAAACCTGCCCCTAACACCTTGTCTACACATAGACTTGAAAAACAATGTAGTTAAGCTCATGCAAGTTCTCTGTGTGGACATGGTTTAAGAGTGACTTACTTGGGTAACCTTAAATCTGTTCCTAATCCATTTAAAACTAAACCAACATGAGTTTGCATTAAGGTTCAGTAAGAATGTTCAAACAGCCTTTTGCACCGGTTTGACTAAAAACAGGTTTAAAATCTCACCCTTAGTTAACCTGAATTACCTTTCTTATGCAGACAAGCACATTCTTGCAATCTGATTCTATTTCCATACCGGTTTTACAACCAGGGTAACTATTGACCGCATTGGAATCACTTCTGGTTTACATGATGCAAGGTAGAATCAAGGCTGTAGGATTTCTAACTGGTGGAACTGGCTACTACTACTTTGTCTTTGTCTTGTCCCATAAATTGGGTTGGCAACTCTTGTTCTTCATCCCCAAGTGTTTTTGTCAAGTGCCTCTTTCAAGCCAACATCAATCTTCTTCAAATCTCAAATCTTCAAATCCATATTTTTCTAGGTCTTCCTTGTGGTCTTTGTCCCATAACTACTAGTTGTTGTACCCTCTGGCCACCATATCCCACATCTTGTTGTCTCACATGACCCAGCTATCTCAACTGATACTCTGTCAGCTTTTCGATGATAGGAGTGTGATAGGGCATCTGCCCTACAGTGGCATGGAAGTGGTTAATAGAGCCCTAGGGAAGCTGCATGGGAAGCAGCCAGCAGGAGAGGTGCTACAAGGAGCAGCCAATCCGCGCCCAACAGGGCCATATAAGAAGAGCTCCAGGGCAGGCTAATTCAGTTGCTGCAGGGAGCCCAATGGGTACCTAGCAGATTGTCTGAAGGTAGCACCTTGGACAGGGCAGTTGCTAGCAGGGACTGGGGAGCAAGAGGAGCTCCTGCTGGCTGTTGGGACATGCTGTCTGGAAGCCCTGAGAAGAGGGTGAAGAAGGTGCTGGGCCAAAGGGAAGTGGCCCAGGGAATTGAAGCAGCATAGGCGGACAAGTAAAGAAGAAGCAGCAGGAGCCGCCTATCTATAGGGTGCCTGGGCTGTGACTCAAAGTAGTGGACAGGCCCGGGTCCCCCCACTGGTGAGTGAGGAAGTGACTGGTTATCCAGCACAGCCCCCAAATGTTTTTCAGAGTCACTGCTTCCCAGGATAGGCCCTACTGAGAGGACGACTCTATCTTCTTTGTATTCTTTGTATACATTCATCTATATTAAAACACTTTTTTTTTTGTGCCCAGCTCACCAAGGGATCCAATTGCTATCAATGACCTGTCCTTTAAATGACTTAGTACTATGATTGGGGGAGTAGTATCGGCAGACTTCATTAATGATGATTTTATGGAAACAAGCCCGGATATAGCTCAGGATGAAGAGGGTGAGAGCTGAGGACAAAGCATTCCCGAGTGAGGGGATCCAGCTATGGAACCATCTTCCAGAGGAGATCAGGCCAATCCAGAGTCTGACCATACTCTTTCAGACAGCCTTCTCACCACAAGTGAAATTCACAATACCAACACTCGCTCCCCAAACCCTTAACAGCTAATCCAGAAGACACTCCAAAGCCCTACCCAAGCAGACATTTGCCTCCGGAAAGGAAAAGGACCAGAGCTATCACTATTGATTTTACGTGGGACATGTTCATACAGTGATGGGCAGCAGTATAAAACAGATTAGAAGGAAAAAGAGCAGTGGAGGGGGGGAGTTTCGAACATGGCAGAGGAACGGGAGGAGGCACGTTGGGAGAAGGCCTTGAATAGGGCCCAGAGGCTGGAATTGCTAGTTGAGCAGAAGGGGCAATTTAGGATAACGATTCACAGGCACATTGCAAAGCTTAATTAATTAACACTTGCCAAGTGCTTCAAGATCCTTGGATGGAATATGGTATGCAAGTGAAATTCACCCCTGTGCACCCACCAAATAGAATGCAAGTGCTGCATAGTCCTTGCTTTGTGCCTTTGCATGGAGGTGAATTTCACCCAAAGAGCAAAGTATGCTGATGATTTTTTTTTTAAACAGAGTCTGAAGTGCTTTGTGGGCTTTCTGGTTGCCAGGATCTTTATTATTCCATCTTTACTGTCTTTCAAATTCTCTAACACTGCCATTGTGAGTATTCCACAGCTGACTTCTGCTTGCTTGGATTTTTTTTTTTAATTTTAATCACTGGGTTTTGTTATCTCATCTATTACATTTTCATACATTTATGAGTAAGTATAGCCTGCACCAAATGGCATGGGAGAAATCCTAGCATAGAACAGCCTAATTGTTTATTAGGGACAAGAAGTATATGAATGCATAATGGGCTGTAAGTAAAAAATAAAAGCTTTTCAAAGAGGCAATTGAATTCAGTGCCAATAAGTAATGTGTTTTTTTTTACAAATCTAAAAATAGCTCCCTAATCTCAATTAATATCAATATTGTCATTCGAAAACGAAGAAAATAATGAAGGTTAAACCTTTTAAATTCATTTTAGCTTTAGTAATTACAGAAATCAAAAGCAATATTCTTGGGATTGCATTTATCAGGTGTGCAACGAAACACTTGCTAGCGTTTCGCAGGCCAAATACACGCGCGTACACACACGAGCACGAACACAAAGCTTCTGGCTTTAGTCTGAATGGACGGTTTCTGAGTGGCTAAGCTATTTTAATTGCATCTTTTGTAATGAGGTTATTTTAGTATAGATCATGGCCATATAGTTCAGAGATGCATCTTATACAGATTTATGCTAAATTCACAGCCACATTCTCACTTAGGATTCACCTCCTTCCCCCACTCAATCAGCGCAAAGGAGCCAGATTTTCGCTTCAAATAGCCAGAAAATTCCTGTGGCGGCAGAGGGACTGGTGAGATGTTGGAAGGACTGTTTCCAATACCAACTGCCACCCCTCCCATACTCACTGATGAGAAGTGTCAAAGGTGGAAACAAGACGTGGCAGAGCTACGCTGCAGTGATGGGGACCCAAGGCCAGTGGGGCAAGTAAGAGCAAACTCTAGGCTGCTCTAACTCATGCCAGGGCCAGCATAGTGTCTCCTCCAGGATTAGGAAGCTTTAACAGGTGAAATTCACCCTTCTGCAGAGGGCCAGCTCATTTAACTCCTGTTTCACTCTATATGCATACGTGCACACTAATACAAGTGCTGGCCTATCCAATACCACTCTCTAGTGGCTAGTTCCCATGGAAATTAAGGGACTAATATCAAATAAGTAAGATCTCCTTTCATTCAAGTGCTTAATGACTGGTTTTAGAAATGGGGTGGGGGTCAGGGTTCCCATCCTAGTCCTCCAAGTGTGTGTTATTTATTTAGTTATGGTGTTTGTTGCCAGCAGCACATAAATATATTGTGGTACACAGAGAGTAGATGTAAATCATGAGACTGGAATATTGGGTGAAAGTTAAACATATGCTTGAATGTTCTTTGCTGGATTGGAGTTTCACTCCATAACAAGTAACACTTTTAGATTTAAAAAGCAGTACAATGGACTATAATTTATCATAAGTGTCTGTCACATCCCGAATTTGTGTCTATTGAAACAAGTGGAGCCAACACACAGAATGGATTGTAGCTTGAGGTGAGCAGCCAATTGCTCTTCTACTTTCAATATTCAGTTTTCTACCCAATCTTAAGACATGATAGAGGCCTTAGAAATGCTCTGTAGTTTTTAAGCAAAGTTTTGCTATTGAATCCTGAACTGCGTGGCACCTAGAATGGCTTCCTAAGCTATCCAGTGTCACTCTTGATTCAAAAGGAAAGCTTTGAAACTTCAAAGGAGGCTGCATTACAGTCCAGGAACTGGTGGCAAGATTTACTAATTATAAAAACAAAAACCTCAACACAAAAACCCAACCTCCTACCTTAAAAATAACAGAGGGACTGACCTGAACCAGCAATAATAATAATACCACCTCGCTCTTATAGGGTATTTTCATCAATAGATCTCACAGCACTTTACAAAGGAGGGCAGTATCATTATCCCCATTTGACTGATGGGGACGCTGGAGCAGAGAGGTGAAGTGATTTGCCCAAGCTCACTCAGCAGCAGAGCTGGGAACAGGACCCAAAACTCCCGAGTTCTGGTCCAGTGCTCTACAATAATCTTGGAGGAATTGACTAACTAATTCTCCAGTGCAGCATCACAACAGGGCTTGCCATCCTTGATGCTCTCTAACCATGCTCTATTGTGTCTTGAGTAGCACTTGAGCTTGCTAATATTGATGCTCATGTTTCTTCCTTTACTTCTACATCACCCCTTCCCATCTATACCTTGGACCAAACCTACACAGTACTGTGCTGCACCACGAAGTTCAGAGTTCCTTCGATTCATACATCCATCAGCAGGTTTCAGTCCCTCTTTAACTGCTTGACATGTGTATGAACTGCTCCCTTAGCACCTGCTGCTGACTAGCCCTGCATGGAAGGAGCTGTCCAGTAAACCGCTTGCAGCTGACCCTGATACCAGCACTGGGCAAGTTCAAATCCTATTCCATGGTTAATGGGTGGTTAAATCCAGCACTAGCTTGTGCCCTCTAAGGAATTGTGCCCGTTCACACTAGCAGTGAATTTGTCCTACACTGCCCTCACTCAGCTTCATGGGCATATGAGATACTCATCATATTTCCCTGAGCATCAGCATTGCTGTGGAAACAGGGATCTTCTGTTAACTAGAACTGCTACTTAAAGTGGAATAAATAGTTATCCACCAGGGCATCCTGGAAAACCAGCATCTACTGCATACACAAATTCATACTGTTCCACCCTGGGAACCTCCTAGACTTTTTTTGTGCATCCCATTCTTGCCTGTAATTTCTTCCCCTTCAGTCCCGTATCTGTTTCGTCGTTGTCATTGATTCTCTTGAAAGGGTAGTGATACAGTTAAAGCAGGAACTCCCATCCTAGCATGGACCCATGTATGCCAGTATAAATGTATTTATACCAGTATAGCTTATTCCACTTTGGAAAGTGGCATAATGGTATAATGCACCTTTATAATGATATATCTACGTCCACATTGTACAAGTATAATTACATTAAAAAAAATCACACCTCTAACCTACACATTTATACTGGACAAACTTTTCTAGTGCAGACCAGGCCTCAGTGGCATAGAAGAAAGGGGAAGGAACTGTCTGCTATTCTGTGTTTGTGCTGTGCCTAGAGTAATAGGGCCTGTTCTTCGTTAATCCTTAAAAACTACCACAATAAATGTGAACAATAATAATGTTGCTCACGGCAGGTACTTCGCTTCTGCGGGGGCGAGGGACATATATATTGGATTAAACACTAGGAACCTTTTGGAGGAATGGGGAGAAATTGGGATTTACCATGTCATGTTGGACACAGGACTTATGTTAAGTAGCTCTGCTGGAATGATTTAGTACAGTGTTGCTCTTGAGTCAATTTGGACTCTCACCAAAGCTGAGAGACACACATGATAGATATCCAAAAGGTTGCAAATAAAACCGGTAGGCATCAGAATTGCATAGGGGAGTTGAAAGGACCTTGAGTTTTAATGTATTTATTTTTCCTTTGCTAGTAAACTATGAATAAATTAGCAATTGAAGTGAAATGGCTGGAGTCATTTCATTAATATATTGTCAGCCTGTGCGGAGGAGGAGGAGCTTTTGACATTGAGGTTTTAATGTACTTTCTATAGTTGATGGGAATCTATAGATCTAGCACAAATCTAAACTCCACAGACCCAAATTATTTAAATCCTCATCACTTCTTGGCCACCTGCCTTCGACCTGTTGCATTACAAATGGTGGGAATAGTTTGCTGCAGAACCTTTTGGGGATTCCTGTATGTGTGTGTGTGTCTGAGTATGTAAGGCTGGGATTTTGATTCAGGCCATTGTTATTTATTATATATATTAAAGCAGCTTATACAGACTATGAAAGATCGAGAATCCATTGTGTTAGTCTCTGAATAAACAGATAGCAAGGGACAAGAGCTTACAATCTAAACAGATGAAGGTGGGGAGAAAGGGAGTATTATCTCCATTTTTCCAATGGGTAAATTGAGGCAAAGGAAGAATAAATGATCGCCTGAGGTCACACAGGAAATCTGGTGTATAACTTGGACTTGATCCTAGATCTCCTGAGGCCCAATTCAGTGGCTTAACTACAACCAGCCTTCTTCCCTTATACTAACATTCCAAAACGTGGGGAATATCTGAAATTCAAATTCAGATCAGGACCCATATTTGGCAAAGTGCCCCTTTCTTTATACTGGTCTGAACCAAACCTCCGCTCACCCACACTCTGGGTCAGACTGAATGTTGTAGCTTAAAAGTCAGAGCTACAAAGGTATTTGGCTACCTAAAGATTCAGAGAAGTACCTAGTGGGATTTTCAAAAGTACCTAAGTAAGTCAGGCACCTAAGTCCCACTGACTTCCAGTGGGAGTTAGGTCTCTATCTTGAGCTCTTCTGAAAATCTGACCAATTATTTAGGTACCTAAAATAGGAACTGAGCTCTTTTGAAAAATCTGTCCCCTACTGCATGTCAGAAGCCCTTCTGAAAAATTCTAGTGTAGACCTAGCAACATCCCAAATGATGGTGATGTCACTTAGAAGTGTCTGTTTAACTGATTAGAAATGACAAATTAATCCGGGAGACAGTGGTGCGCAACATGCATTAGGTTCAGGGTTCAGTATGGTTTAACATCTACCTAAAAGTCCAAGATCCTGATCCAAAGCCTATTGAAACGTTCCCATCGACTTCAGTAGGAGACTGATCATTGCTTAGATCCATACTTTATCAGAATCTCAAGTCTCATGATAACAGGTTATTTCACAAGATTTATTGTATCTCAGGCAAATAACCTGTCCAGGAGTGTCACAAAAAAAATCCCAGTCATTTCTGAATGTATTCTTTGGACTTCAAAATCTTTCTAAGTTTCCCTTCCCCTTGTTACTCCTCATGCCCCTCAGACCTTCCTGGTTCCAACTTGACCGGAAGCCAAAATACTACATCAAAGGCTGCTCTTGTGATGTTGCCAACCCAGTTTTGCAGATCCAGAAATAGACAGATCAGGGAGATAAATGCCTCCTACTGGGGTGCTGAGCAACCACAATCTCTGCTGATGTCAGTGCCAGTTTTATTTCTCATTGAAGTCAATGGGAGTGGAATGTGCTTGGCCCCAGAGTAAATCACATGCTGTGGGTGTAGACGAGTCTCAGATCAACATCCAAACTTTTGGAGTTCTGTGGTGGTAGAAGGAGAGAGAGAAATATACAGCGGGCTTAGAAAAATTTGCAGAAGACAGGTCCAATTCTGTAAGCCCTCCATACACTGAATTTCCATTGCAATGATTGACTTCGGTGGGATCTCCACACCTGGAGTTCTCCCAGAATCAGCCCCCAAAGGGGACAATAAAGTGAAATCTACCATTATATAAATTCTTCTACCTTCAGCATTTAAAGTCCAAGCGCAAGCTATTTCCTAACCCCACTCCCATCTCTTGTTTTTGGCCAGGGGAGGTGGGGATTGATAGGAGGCAGAAGCTATTCCCCAGCTGAAGACATTAGCAGAAGCCATTGGCTTAGTAGCAGGATCAAGCAGCAGCAGCTGGTCTTTTACCTGCCTCATTAACTTCCCTTCCCTGGTTATAAAATAGTGGAACAATACTGAAATATTCTGCAGTGTGACAGCTTCTTGTTTCTGAACTCTGTAATGCACATGCAGATTAAAGTTAACCCCTACTCTCACACATTTTCTCTCAGGCAGAGCAATTAGGAATGTCCCATCAGAAATTTTCTTGGCACTGGCAGAATGCTGCTATTTGTTTAATATCTGTACTATCGTAGTGCCAAGAGACTCTAAGATCATGTTCTGACCATGCCCCAAAGGATAATTTTAAGGAAATACTTTCCTCCTCAACACACAAAATGCACAATTAACCTGTAGAACTCATTACCTCAGGATATTGTAGTGCCCGAGAGCTTAGTAGGAGGATTAAAAAATAGCTAGACATTTAGGTGGACAATATCCAAAATTAGTAAGGAATAAAAAATAACCGAGAGTTCTGGAAGGGACTGAAATTCTTCTGCTTCAGGATATAAGCAAGCCTCTAATTAATGGGAGTTAGGTAGAAAGCTTCCTAGTAGGGAGATCATCCCTTATGTCCATTGCAAGATTTCTTCCTGTAAGACAGCTGTTAGTAGCCACTGATGGAGAGAAGATACTAAAGTAGCTGGACCATTGATCTGATCCATTATGATAATTCCTATTGGATAGCTTTTTTTGTATCAGTGGAGTCAGTGAAATCCAGTCAAGAACCTTCCACTGAGAATGCCCTGTAACCATCTGGTTAAATCTAGGCTCAGTTACCTTGTAGGCCTTAAGTGCCATGGCACTTCCTGGTGGAGAGTCTGATTCGCCAATAGCCAGGACCCAAGAGTTGGGGCTAATTTCATTAATTCCTCTCCAAGGCTTTGCTTGAATCCCTAAGTCATCACAACCTGTAAAGTGAGAAACTCTGTGGCAATAGCTGTCAAATGCAAAATAAATAAAGAATGCAATAATAAGAGAAGGTTACACTGCTTCTTCCCATTGCTTGAGCCATTCTGCCGATCAAGAGAGAGGTTAGGGCCTATATGCTACCAGATCCTCAGCACTCCCACAATGTGCTGCACGCTCTCAACTCTGATTGTAATTAATGGCAGTTAAGGGCACGCAGCATCTCAGTAACTGAGCATTTCCTTCTCACTCATGAGACCTCTTATGTTAGCACAACTTGTACTTAAATAAGCTAACACATTACATGGTGAAGATTCTTTATAAAAATGTTTTAAAATTCATAGATTCCAATTCTCATTTACACGGCTACATCAGTTCAAAGGGGTCTTACATTACACTCACTTTAAAGCCCCTTTACGTTCTCAGAGCAGAAATGAAAATTAAACCCATAGAATGGCATATTGCTTGATCTGCATCACCACTTACTATCTTTGCCAATGGAATTGTCACTGCCAGGCAATGCAGACCAAATGATCATCTGTGAGTTACACTGGGGTAAATCCAAAGTGACTCCACTGCAGTGACTCCAGACTTTTGCCAGTGTAAAGGCATGTAATAAATTTCGCCCTGCATTTTTAAAGAGCTGTGAAACAAGAAAACCACCTGTTTAGGAGCAACTCCTCCCACTTAAGCATGATTTTTTTCTCCATTTCGCAGTCTCATTACTAATGAGACTGGCATGGAAACAAGTTATTTAGAGTATATCTGCTCATTCCCCTCCTGGAGTCATAATTCTTTGGCTGTGACATCATAATTATTGCTGCAGCAGCAGCCAGTTATGTTACAGACAGGGGATTAGCCCTTCCTCAAGGCTTGTATTTCCTCATTTCCCTTGTATGGATGTTTCAGAATGAAGCCTTCTTAAATATCTATAATTGTATGAAACACATAATTCTTTATATATTACATGTATTCATTTGGGGCTTACAGCAAAACCCACCTGTTGATTTGATCCTATCACCTGTCATAAGCTAAACAGGGTTGGGATGGGTCAGTTATTTGAATGAGAGACCTCTCAAAGAGATGGTTGCTGGCACTCTTCTGAGGGCTAGATAGTAACCCCTTTACTCACACTTGTGAGGAGGATACATATCCGAGGATCCTCACTGAAGCCAATGGGACTACTCAAGTGAATAACTTCTCCCCATTATAAGAGGCTGCTCATAGTCAGTAATGACCCCATGCCCCAGCATCATGCTATAAGGCACTGTGTTGCTGGGGCAGGTTCATTGTTGGTGGAACTCTACTACTAGCAACAGAGTTACACCAGAGGTACATTGCCTCTTGTATGAGATGTAATAACTCACTGGTGAGTGTGTGTTACAGGTCCCAATCTACGCAGATCCACAGAGGATACAAGTTGTTATAGCCTTGAGCTACAGAGACTTGGGTTGGCAGTTCATGCTTTTAGCCCAGGAGGCCCCAATTCAATCCCTGCTGTGTCGGCCAAGAGGGCAGCCATCCCAGCGCAAAGACTTTATTGCATGTGATCATTAACTATCCTGATTACACATTATGAGACTGTAGTAACAGTTAATGAAAATATCCAAATGAGGTAATTTTGCCGAGCTGTTTATTTTGTGCATTAAAATAGCAAGTGGAGAGCATTCTGAAACATCCATACAAGGGAAATGAGGAAATACTCTCTCTCTATATATAGTAAGGGACAGTCCCTGCCCCAAATACCTTACCATTTAAATAGAGAAAAGGTAGGAGGGGAAACAAAGACAAATGGGTGAAGTGACTTGCCCAAGGTCACAGAGTAGGTCAGTTGCAGAACCAGGAATAGAAATCCTTTCCCCTAACTCCCAGTCAAGTGCTCTATATACATTCCTTCTGCAGTTTTAATTGTTTCTTATTCTATGCTTCATGCCAGAAATTGTTTCATGGCTTTGCTGTACAGCTGCTGGGTTTCACTCCAGAGGGAGCTGCGTTTCTTTGATAGATGGAAGGATCAGTGTCATATTTTACTTTTTTCCCCTTTTTTACATCAGCTCGTGTTTTGTTTTACAACCCTTTGGAATGAAAGAAAACTGTTACAAATTTAATATCATACTCATAGCTACCTAAATACAGAGAAAGGCATTAGGCAAATGTACCTTGGATGAAATTCACACGCTATGCAGAGAGTTGGTCAAAAAAAGTCTATGGACCACTTAAGTCCTCCTGTTCCCTTGTAACAGAGCACTTCTGGATTAATTCCCCTGGGGTTTATGGAACTATATCGCCGTCTACCCAACCATCACCCTGAAACACATACTAATGTAATGGGGCTCTTTGTCCCCCACTAATCCACATAACAGGTTTGCGTCTTCTACTGCCCACAAAGCTACAGGAGCTGTAAGCAGTACAGTCTCATGCTTCTAGATGCTGTCGTCTCAGGCATTTCAGATGTCCCATCTGGGAGCGTCGTCATCATCATTACACTCTTATGCTGAGTAATATATTGTGACACTTCTTGGGAGTGCTCAGGGTTGGGAGGCACCTTGCTAACCTCTGTCCTTAGCATGTGGAAGACTTAAGTCCCTTCAAGGGGTCAACTCCACAATTCTCCCAGCCACAGGCACACCAAGCACGTCCTGCATGTAGGCTAGATACAGGCACACTCCAACCCCCGAGAACTCTGAGCATTCCCGTGGCATGTCCAGCCCCTTACCCACTGGATACACTCTGAATGACCAGATCCTCAGTTTCCACCAGAACAGTACACCACAGCTTGCTAGTTTCATCTTAAATCACAGCTCTGCTTGACACCCAGCACTAAAACAAGCTCCCTCCCTCCTGCTGTTTACCTCTTCCTATTACTGTAGTTTTCCTTCTGAAGTCCCCACAATCTCTTCATCAGTGTTAGACTCAATGCGCAAATAGACTTCTATTGTAAGACACAAAATAGTCAGCTAGTGTTTCCCACCTGCTGTCGCAGTGGAATCTCTACCTCTGGGTGACCTGTCATTAACTGCAAGGCCTTAAGAATAGAATTCTTAAACATTATCCACATATACATTTCACAAAGATTACACTGACCTGTGAGACATAGGCTTTTAATAGACACCGGACATAACACACTTTGTGGTGAACTAGAATGTATATACCAGCCCTGGGGGATCCCTGTAATTTTTATGCATTTCTGAGACCACTGCAACTTGGCATCAAGAGGATCTTGGGTCACAGACATATATTTTCAATCAGTATAGTACTTTAAGGAAAGGCTGCTCTTTAGACTCATGACACACAGAGGAAATTAGGGCTCCAGACAAGAGTATGGAGGAAGAGAAAGGAGATGGAGCCATTAAAAATATCTCTACTAAGACATATTAGGAAAACAAAATGAGGTTGCTAGAGGAAATACTCCATTATTCAAAAACAGTGTGAAATTGCCTGTGCAATTCCACCCTGCAGGACTGAGGCTGATACTAAATAACCAAATGATCAGTTGTGCAGAACTATACGTAGTTAGAAAATATTGTCTTTTTAGTGTCCTGCTGTGTATTCTTGTTTGATGTGAGAACAATCAGACAATCTAGGATATTGTCACTGATGAATCCTGAAGCAATTATTTAGCAGAAATCAGGAACAAACAAACAAAAATTTGTAATTTATTTAATTGTTGAATTTATGTCACTTTTTCCATTGAACTAAAACCACCACCAGGGTGAAAATTAATGAAAATGGGTGCACTTCCCTCAGCCAAGAAAAAAAGAAAAAATGTGCTTGTCTCTAACCTTTTCCATTTTTCATGGCAATCACTGCATTTCCCCCATTAAAATACAAACAAGTCAATGTAAGAATGCTTGGCAGGCGAAGATGATTATGGGATAATTTGTGTTTGCAAGACCAAACAAAATCAATCACTGTTGTTAAGGGACAAATGGCAGTAAATGGTGGTGAAAGGATATTTGCTGGACTTTTACAAAATATTTTTTCCCAGCTTTGATAAGGGCTTGACTGACTAATGCCTTTAGCTAGAGTTTGTAATTTCCCAGTGCATACATTATAGATGAAAAGAATCATCCGTATCAGTTGTGGATGGGATAAAAAAATCCTCACCACCTATATGTATATATCATATAAAATGTATTCCTGGTGAAAAGGATAGGAATGCTGGAAGAACATGCAACAGGTTCAGGCAACAGGACCAATTTAGTCTCAGTTACAACAGGGTAAAGCACAAGTAATTTAACTTCAGAGCAATTATTTCTTTAATCTCTGTGCGATGGCTGCCATGTTTGGTTGGCACACTGGAGACTGAACTGGGGACCTTCAGAACTAAAAGCATGAGTTGCTACAGGTTAAGCTTAAGAACTCAGTCTCCCTGAATGGAACTGTAATAGATTCTCATCTTCTGTAGAGCATGGAAGGGGACCTGTAGAATCTACTCACCAGTGGGTTACATGTGCAG
Organism: Gopherus evgoodei; assembly: GCF_007399415.2. Lineage (NCBI taxonomy): Eukaryota > Metazoa > Chordata > Testudines > Testudinidae > Gopherus > Gopherus evgoodei. Next base: position 154,432,962 of record NC_044323.1, on the reverse strand, counting down.
CTATGATGATGCACTTCAGACATTTAAAGGCTGACACAGACAGAACATAAAAGGATCTTCCTGTGGGCAGAGATAATGGGCATTTTGTTCTCAGAGCTGGTACAGAGGAGACTCACCCCCTAGACTCGCTCTGTTGGAGACCCCATCCCATTACTACAGCTGAAAGGGAGGGCTGTTCTTTGTTAATAGGAAATCAGAAGCATTCACACCACAGCAACACAGAAGAATGTAGTCCAAACTCTTGGAGAAGAGGCACTTAATTCCAATCTTTGACCCTGGCCTAAAACCAGAAACAAAATCAGGCCTAACAAGAAACTTGAAAGGTTTGGTTTGAAGCTTGTTTCTAAAAGTGGGTAGAGGGTTAGTTGGTTGGTTCTCCCCACCATTTCACTCCTACTAATTTATCCTTCATTAATTTCAATCCCTTTATAAATCATAGCCCATGGTACTCTTCAGTTTCTGTGATTGCCACTCACCAGTAATACAAATTGTACATAATGAAGGGACTTCTGTGTCCATGAGAAAAGAACGATCAGGAGCCTTGTAATGTATCTGGTTTAATTATTTATAGTAATGTTTGGTGCTCTCATTACAGGGTCATGCATGACCTCTGGATAGTGGCTTCATCTTTCTAGAGTGATAAGTTATTGTGACACAGATAACTTTGGCAATTATTCCATCTTCAGTGGCATAAAGATTTTTATTTTTAAGCTGAGGAAATAGGTTGCTTGTAACACACAAGTGTTCTCTAAAAAAAACCAGACAGAATCTTTACACTCAAGGGGCCAATTATTGTTTCTTTAGTAATTTTTATCCTGGATTCTGTTTTATTGGACTGAGGGATGTTATCATAAAATAAGCCACTCGCTTATATCTATTGCTACTCTGCAGATAGCTTTAGAGGAAAGTGCATCGAGGTTTGACATATGGGGACACTATGTCAGATTGTTTAAAAATATCTTATGTGCGCAATGTCTGAAAACAACCATTTTTATAGCCCAGTATATCTGTCTATTTCTGGTAGTTACCAGGCCCGCATTGCCATAGGATCCATCCACTTTTAATGTATTCATCCTCACTATACCTCTGCAAGGTAGGAGATGCTATTGTCTAGAGCCAGTCAGAAAATGTAATTTCCATGCCATGGGAAATTCTGATAACTTGACATTTGGGGGAAAGGGGGGAGGATCCTGAATTGTGCTGAAAGGTTTACATTTTCCAGGGAACTGAAAATTCTCCAAATCTTCACTTAGGAAGCAACGAAACATTTTGTTTTGTTCTCAAAAAATTATGCACATGCACATCTGAAATATTAAATATGATCATATGTTCTTGTTATATTTACATAATATAAAAGTTTAAAAGAAAATAAATATGTTGACATCAAAATTAGAAGGTTGAAACCAATCATTTCAAACATTTTCCTGTTGAAAATGGTTGAAATTGACACTTCCTGTGAAACATTTCATTTTGACAAAACTGCATTTTCAGACAGAAAAAACTCTTTCATCAACAATTTTTGACCAGATCTACCCATCTCTGTTTTCCTGAGGCTCAGGGACGCTAAATGACTACCTAAAGGCTGCCTAGATGAACAGTTAGTGCACTGCAGGCTGGGGTGTAAAAATCTATAGCTCACCAGCATATGACACACTAAATTGTGCATGTGGACCCTGCTACTGCGCACTAAATATTTTTGTATCCTTTTTCTAATTAGTTTATGGAAGTAGGCAACTGTACACTGCTGGAGTATCCCATTTAGCTGGACATATTTATCACTGAAGAATACAGGAACAGAACTTTCTAAAAAAAGTTTCTTTCAGTCTAAAGGCTCCACTCTGTTTTTTGATTTGTTGGCTGCAGTCTCCTCTTGATGAGTCTCCGTGTGATGCCTGTAGTAGAGGAATTGGACTCTGACAGTGGCCTTGTGTTGAGTAAAGCAACATGCTTGTTTTGCTTGCCATCATTTTTTTACTTTGCCCTCTATGGGGAACCACCCCCGGAGTACCGTTCTCAGAAGAGGTGTGGGGAAGTGCAACTATCCATCCGATTTGCTGTATGCCAACTGCATTTTAGGCCTGGATCCTGGCCGATGAGGAGAGATTCAGCAAAGGAAAGAGATACACTTGGGTTAAAGCCTTTCGAAAAACCAGAGAAGAGACCTCACTGGGGTGTCCTGTTATTTGACACTGTGCGGTATTAATCAAGAAGCGGGTTGACAGGGTGCTGTCCACATCAAGTGCTTCCACAGAAAACTTGCAGCATCTGATCTTCCCTTATTCTGCCTTTGATATTCTTTCCCTTTAACAAGTATGCTGGAATCGACAGGCTTCATGCTGAACTGCTGCAGCTGCTCTTTGTCCTTTGAATGTGAAACAGTGATGCTGAGCTTGTTTCACCTATTCCCCGCAGTGCTGGTTTTCTAGGCATCCTCTTATGACAAAGCCTGCATTTGAATTATGAAATGACAGAATTTAAGACCATTCCCCTCGGAGAAGAAGGCCATGCAGAGAGGAATGTTGCCTATGTTCTCTGATGATATCAGTGACCTGGACACGGGGAACAAGCAGGTACAAGCACTGTTGCAGCTGCTGGCCTTAAGACTGGGTCTGCTTAGCCACCTCAGCCAATCAGGCAGTTTGACCCATCAGGTATCTCAGTTGGGATCCGGCTGCACTTCTTAGATAGGCTGGCATTAAGCTAGCCAGTAAGCAGGCTAGCTGCAGGTCCTTACTCCTGGCAGGTGACCACCACTACTCATTTTGGTGCACTCACTCAAAAGAGTCAGAATTCACTCTGGGATTTTCCAAAGAGCCCTAAGGGATGTAGGTACTCAACTCCCATTATAACAGTTGGGTGCCTAATTCTCTTTGGGCTCCATGAAAATCCCAGTTTACTTGTATTCTGGAATCAGTACATACATGTGCAGATTTTAGTCAAGCAACAGTGCTATCATTTGGGATAAATCTGTTCCATAATATGATTACAATGATTGAAGACTATGCTCAGGAAGTAATGCTTGAGGTAAAAAAAAGCAGATCCTACTTCGGCCAACTCAATGGGTATGTCCACACTTGGAATCAGGGGGTGATTCCCTGCTCACATAGACATACGTGTTCTAACTCTCATTGATGGTGAATGATATATGTTGACTAACATAATATTCTATTAATAGTCTTTTATCACACCACACATATATACAAGCATGCCATAAGCAGCAATACCATTAAGCATGAATATTGTAATAGTGGGATAGACTAAACTAGCCTATACCATAATCCTGTTCAATCATGCTAAGTATCCCATCACTCTTCGCATTTGCTGAAGACATAAGCATATGGGAAACTTGCCAAAATCAAGAAACATTCATTCTATGTCTTAGTACAAGCTAGGTAAATCCCTTCATGGACCAGAACCTGGAATGTTAGCATCCAAAACAAAGATCAGGAAAGAACAGAACAAATTAGGGAACCAGGATAAACTGATGGATTGGATTTTAGTGATGAGTAATCAGATATGTAACCTGTAAAATCATCATATAAATAATAGCAACTAAAAATAGTAGTGTAGCAATGGTAGCGGCAAGCAGTGAAACAGGCTACATACCCATAAGGTCCAGGAGGATTTGTACACAAGGTGGCTAGCCCATGCCACCACTTGAGCCTGCCTATTCTATCACAGCTACACATAGATGGAGCTCATCTAACTCTTGCTTACTATAATCAATGAGTGTCTGTAGCAGGGTGGACCCCTGATCCTGCCCTGAAGGGGTGAAAACAGCCCTGGGAAGGGGCTGTGGCTGGAGAAAGCAGCCTTTAGGCTGGGCTGATTGGGGAAGTGGCTGCAGCTGAGGCCACGCCCCAAACTGAGCAACGGGCCCTTATAAGAAGGCAAGGGGAGCTAGAAGCAGTCAGTCTCTCTCTAGCTATAGAGGGAGATGGGCCTGGCTGCCGGGAGCTAGAGGCAAAGTACCTGAGGGGAGCAGGGCTGAGGAGGCTGAGGAGCGGGGGAGCTATAGCCTAGAAAGCACCAGGCTGTGGCCTAGCATTAGGCTAAAAGGTACTGGGGGTTGCAGGGGGTAGGCAAAGGCAGCAGGTCCAAACCCCTTTGCCTATGATGAGTGGCTGATACTGCAGTCTGCCCCAGTGAATGTGGGTTCGATGGAAACTGGGCAGTAGCCATGTACTGAGGCAAAGTGGAGATAGAGGGTGGGGGTCCCCTGGGAAGGGGAAACCCTCAGAGAAAGAGGTGATTGCTGGAGGACAGCACTCCATGCAAAAGGGCACCGGGTCCAGGGAGGGACACGGGCCAGAGGACAGGTGGATCACCGGCCTGCAGAGGGTGCTCCTGAGCTGGAACTGAGCTAATTCCCAGAAGTAACCAGCAGGAGGCGCCACAGGGGTGAATCTGACCCGTCTACAGTGCCCCAGAAATACCTGCCCTAGGGTAGGGGGAAAACAGGAATCAAAGAAGCACGTATAAAATGCAGGGGAGTGAATTGGAATCAAAGGTGAAAAAAAAATTATAGCAACAACACGGTAGAGTGGACAGCGTCTAAGAATGGGAAGAACCAGGAGACCTGGATTCTATTCCTAGCTCTCTCGGTGACCTACTATGTGAGCTTGGGCAAGTTACTTCCCCTCGCTCGGGGGCACTTACCCTTTTTCTCTCTCATCTAATTGGGAGAGGGACTGTCTCTTACTATTATGGTTGATATTTAGTTGTATTATGATAGTGTGACCCACCTCTGTGTTGATCTGCAGAGGCTATGAGTTGTCACTACTGCCAGCTTGCTCTTTAGCTCAAGCTGTAACAGCTCATGCTTTTAGCTCTGGAGGTCTCAGTTCCATCCTAGGTACTGTTAGCCAAAAGGTCGACTGTCACAGTAGCACCTAATAACCCAAATCATAGACCAGGACCCTGTATACAGAACAACAAAAAAAGAAATAAGCTCTTTGGGACAGGAGCCAATATGTTTGTGCAGGGCCTGGCACAATGCAGCCTTCTTTCGGTGCTCGCATAATAACAATAACCACTTTGAATTTGTGGCAAAGGTTTTGTCTGCTTTTATTTTATTAGAACTGTTTTGCACATCTCTGTGGTACAGTGCGTGCTCAGTAACCATAAGAGAAGATGTTTATTAGGGAGCTAAACACAGAATCATATGAGAAACCATAAAGGCTCTTTCGGAGGAAGGACAGTCTATTGGGTAAGCAATACATTTTTTACAGGCATTTATAAATACGTATTTACCCACCAGAGTGGAATAACTACAAAAAGGCTGTTTTGGTCTATTAGCTAAACACACATTACAAACACAGAATTGTAACGCATAAGAAAACACCTTTGTGAACATATTTTATTTACCTAGGAGACTGGAAAAGCCCCAAAAGGTTGTGATGTGTATTATATATACATATTTGTTAAGAACAAATAACTAAATCTCGCCTTTATAATCATAATTTAACAAACAAACTCAAATGGCTCTCCAGGATGGCTTTGGTCTGTCTTGTGCAGAGAGTATGTATTACAGTATTAGCCGGTCTAGGGACCCACTTTTCCCTCACTTGCCATAGTGTGAAAGGAGCTATTTATATCCAATAGGGCAAACACTGACCACCACTGAGCTGAGGATGCTCAGAAGCATGACTAAATATATCAAAGATATGGCATTTATTATATGGGGTAATATCCACTAACTCCCCCCTGCCACAAATATCATGTATGGTTTAGAAGGGAGTCATAGGTTCTATTCCCATTGGCTCCCCTTAGGTCCTATTAGCTCTATTGTTAAGCTTCCCATGACTATCACTTGGTATTGCTGTGCGTAAGTTTACCCATCTGAAAAAATAAGGACCATGACACCTTCCTCCTGCACAAAGTGTTTGGGAAGCTATAAATCAAAGTGCTATATGGCAGCTAGCGATCATCAGCAGTGGAAGGGATTGGAAGAGCTAAGAATAGTTAACCCATCTATCATATGGCACTTGTGCCTGATTCTGTCCTTATTCCAGCAAAACTCACATTGACTCCATCCTTGCAGTTTTGCCTGAGTAAAGAGCAGTGAGCCCTGAGTAACACCCGAAGGGCAAGCTCTCTTACTGTTCCCTATCCACGGCCAGGCATTTTGTATCTGTAATTGTGTATCATTCAAAGGTAGCAGTTTCAATTCAGTAGGTAGGAACGGGTGTGACACACATATACTCTGCTAATGAACTGGAACAGGAAAGTTAAAACACACACACACACACACGCTTGCTATTTCTAAATATAATTTCTAGTTATATTTTGGACAGACATTTTACATGCCCTGTACACCAAAAAAAAACCAAAGCAAAACAAAAAAACCCATCCCCATAAATGGGCTCATAAATGATGCACATAAATCCTGGGAAAGAAAACCAACTAGTTAAAAAACCTTCCCAGATATTCAGTCAACTCTCACAAATACTATTCTATAGAATAACATATTCCCGTGTAAAAAGGTGGACTCTCTCTTGGGGCACCTCCTCATGGCTGTGCATGGTGTAGCAGGCTCTCTTCTCCAATAGCACTTGCACATGCCAACAGATACTACAATCCTCCTGCCTTTTCTTGTGACTCTGGCCATGTCACATTTAGTCCCACCCCTTCTGGGGTAACAAAATCCAACAAAAAACAAGTCTAACAAATAATTCCCAGACTTGACCCTGGGCCTAGTGGTTCTTATACCTCTCTCCCAGGGCTTTGATCTGTCCTTTCCCCTCTACATCAGGGGGTTTTATGGCACCTTCCCTGTGGCTGGTAGGAGAATCCAGGCCCACTCCTTACACTGAGCTCTAGTTGTAGGACCCTAGAACAAGCAGCCAAGGTCTGTTCCATAGGTCATCTTGCTACTGCCTCCCCTGGACTCCTTCCTACAATTAGCCTTTCCCCTCTGAATGATTTGTAATGAGCAATTCTCAAGACTTCTCCCCAGAGATCTGCTTCCTTTCGTTGCATTAGAGACAGCCAGAGGAGCTTGCTCCAGTCCTGTTTTCTCCATGCATCATTACTTTTTACTGCTCAGAGAGTGACTGAAAGAACTCTTCCCTCTCCTTGTAACTCCAGTTCAAATGCACCTCAGTCTTTACATCACTGCTGCTTAGACTTTACTTCCTGCAGTGTTCCCCTGGCTCAGGACAACTTGCCTCTGGCCCTAGGTTTCACTGCCCTTCATCTCCCAGGATCTCTCTCAGCTCCAGATCCTCTGCTTTCCAGCCTCTCAGACTTTAGCTCAAGAGGGGAAGTACCTAGTTACTTCTCACCTGGGTCTCCTCCCTCGCCCTTTCAAGCAGGCCTCCCATTACCCTCCATCTTTTATGGAGACCAAGCTCCTTCCCAGCTGCACTTGGTCACCAATTATACCTGACACCCCTCTAGGTGCCACTCAGAGCCCACGTCCAGACTAACCCGCGGCATCGGCGGGTTAAAATCGATTGCTCGGGGATCGATATATCGCGTCTAGTCTGGACGCAGTGTATCGATCCCCGAGCGCGCTTACATCGATTCCAGAACTCCATCAACCCAAACGGAGTTCCGGAATTGACACGGAGAGCCGCGGACATCGATGCCGCGCCGTCCAGACTGGTGAGTACCTCGATTTTAGAAATTCGACTTCAGCTACGTTATTCCCGTAGCTGAAGTTGCGTATCTAAAATCGATTTTAATACCTAGGCTGGATGTGGCTAGAGACTAATTGGGTTCCAGCTCCCGATAACCCATGGTTAACCTGTGTGAGGTTTATATACCTAATCACACTCCTGTATTATTTTAATCATTTACCAATGGTATTTAAAATAAATCTATCATTGTACAATCTAAGTGCTAATTCATATACTATATAAAAATAGTATGTAATTATAAAGTGCATAATATATAATATAATTGTGTGTTTTTTTCTGCCTGGTTCTACTGTGTAATTCCATTGTGCAGAGGATTTCTATATTTAGTTTTGTTAAGATTTGGAATGAAAACAATTTTAGACTGATCCTCATAATCTCCAAGGCTACTACTTTCATGCCTTCTGCTTTTCTACTATAAACTAATCTTATTACATTAATGCAACTGGTAAACCCTCATCCAAAAGTTTTATCATCCTTACATATCCTAGAGATAGACATGGTTGGTTGAGATGTGGATTCTAACTGCCAGAGACTGGAAGCGTTTGAAAAAATTCAAGATCTGGTTCATATCCAGCTCAGCTGTTTACAAATACACATGTATATTGATGTGTTTTTCCTTTAAAAAACTCTTGACAAGGAGAAACCAAAGTTCAGCTTCTTGCTGCTCCCACTAGCACCAAATGTCATTTGTTGGAAGTGACATCCTGCATGTGCAGGTCTGAGAAATCTCACACTGCACTACCACACTTACCCCTTCCTCTGTTTCCTGTTTCTCATTTCTAAAAATGGAGCAGTTGTGCCCAGGAAGATCAGATGTTTGTCAACGTTTTCATTTAGGCCTGACTCATCGAAACATTAAGAACAGGCTTAACTTTAAATCCCAAGGAAACCGCTGGGATTGAAGCATGCATGTTTGAATGCTTTCCTGAAAAGTGATGGACTTAAGCATACTTTAAATGTTGAGATCTCATTAGATATGTATGGATTGGATCTGGCTCGCCTTAACAACACAGACACCCACACAAACACCTGATCCGAAGTTTTTCAAAACCACCTTTTTTCAAACACAAAAAGAATTTCCATTAATTGAAACTGCTTGTAAAACATGGTCTGTTTCAACAACCCTCCCAACTAAAGCAAAAATGTGAAGAAAACAAGTTTTAATTTAATTTAGATTTTTTTAAAACAAAAAAATGGTCTTTTCTAGATTGACAGGACTTTTTATTTAGAAATTTAAGCTAATGAGACCAAAAAGGTGAAAAAAGAGAGTTAAAATCAAAATGAGAGATTTTGATTGACCCAAACTGATTTTTTTTTTCCAGGTTCTTGGTTTTTAAACATTTCCATTATTTCAACTTTGCATCCTGATTCAGGATAGAAAAAAAAAATTCAATTCTTGACATTTTTTTCTGGATCGAGAAGCCAGTTCTGCTGTTTCCTGCTCTCGCTACTAGACTATACTTGATCACGCCATAATACATGGGAAACCCTTAATTCAATTTTCTAAGGCATGTCTTCCAACTGAGTATAAAGCGAACATGGTTAGAAAACACAGGCTTTTGAATATGTATTCCATATGTATTCCTCCAATACCTTGGAGGACTCAGTCGATACCACTGTAGTCAGAATTAATTTAAAAAGATAAATGATCTTAATTCTGCTATCTAAAATTACCTGCTTTAAATTTAAGGGGGATTGGATAAAATTTATTGTTTTTTCTAACACACTATAATAGGATAATGGTTACTCTGTCCCAACTAGTTCTACATTAGAGACAAACATGGGGAAATGTCCTTGTCGTTACAAATGCAGTGGGTGTCATAACAGGATTGATTGATTCTAGCAGTAAAATATTAATTCAGGACATTTTAATCATCCAAATTCCAGCCATTTTTATGCACTTGTCTAGCACGCCTTCTTCTCTGACCCTCACCTAAAGGACCTCCCTGCCTGTTTATGCATCTGAGCCTCTAGTTACATGCAAGGCTCAGAGCTATTTCATAAGACAGGTGAAAGGTTCATATCTGCAGCAGCTGTAGTAAATTAATGTTGCTCGTTTTATTAGCTTAGAATGCAGAAGGCACTGTCTTTGCAGTGTGTACTGATGTAATAATGCAGGAGGAACAGGGAAAAGCAAGCTGCTACTTTCACTAGGTATGACACTGACAGTGTAAGCGGTCAAGTTGGAATAGTGAAGAGGAAAAAGTTAACCTGAAACAATAGCCAAAAAGCTAGTAGTGACTGATGAAATACATAAGAAAATACCTTGGAGGACTCAGTCGATACCACTGTAGTCATAATTAATTTAAAAAGATAGCAGAATTAAGATCATTTATCTAAAATTACCTGCTTTAAATTTAAGGGGGATTGGATAAAATTGTACCCAGCTCTGAAACATCCATATCACAACCCTACCTCTCCACATATGATGGCTTATCAGCAGTATTGCTAACTCCAAGAGTTTTAAAAAGATGAGTTCCTTCTTTTCTTTTAAATAATCAATGTTAGGTGCTGATTTTTTATCTGTATTCCAGTTTTTGATCCTTCAGGTTCATCTGGGTCACACTTCCAAGATTTTTCTCCGCTGCCATAAAGGCTAGTAACTTACTGAAAATAAAAATGAAAGATAGGATTCTCCTATAAATCTGGTAGATGGAACTTTAAGAAAGCCACCAAATACCATGAAATTTTCAATGAACTCATGAAAGTGGCTAAACACTCCATCAGTGGGGATTGAACCTGTAATCTTTAGCATTAAAACCCAAAACCTACTCCCATTGGTAAAGCTTCTATTGACTTTTCTGGGGACAGTATCAGCTCCCCCTATCCCCAAAACTCAGGCCTTTACCAAACTTGTTAGTTGGTAGCAAGTAAGCAATAGCTGACTCTTATAGTCTATGCAGATCATCCACTCAAAAAGGGGCAAAACAGCCACATACTGCTACACCAACCCAATCCAGGTTCCCCCCACCACAGCCTTTCACTAGTCACGCTGTTATTTTATGAAGAGGCTGTTTGGAATAATGATTAGGGCCTAATCTAAGGCCAGTAGGAGTGAGAAGTCATCTTTTAAATTGACCTTAATGGATTTGGAGCAAGCCCAATGATATGCTTAAAAGTAACAACATTGTAGAATCTAGAGCTGATGGAATAATTTAAAAAGGTATCAATTATTTGAGGATGGATGGGGGAAAAGCGTCAGATAAATTATTTGCAAAATGATATTAGCTCTGTGGCAGAATGTCACATGAAACAGTGGAAGGAAAATAATATATAAACCAAGCTTTTATATAGCAATTTCCGTAGGTAGATCTCAAAGATAGAAGGTATCATTGTCCCCATATTACACTGGGGAAACGGAGACTCAGAGAACTAAACATCAGCCAGCAGCCCAGTGGCAGAGCCAGGAACAGAACCCAGGTCTCCTGAGTCCCAACTCAGTGCTTTAATCACTAGGTAACACTGCCTGATTCTGGTCTCACACCACTTTTGCATGATGTAACTTCATTGACTTCCACTGAGTGCCTCCAGATTTACAAGCGATGTAAGTGAGATCATAATCAGGCCAACTGACTTTAATTCCATTTGGCTTTCAACACCACTAAATGGCCTTACTTCAAATCTGTGTTACACATAACACTCTAAATATACTGCTTTTCCATTTTTTGTTTTGATGCAATTTTAGTCACAAAGTAAACTCACACCTCTCCCTTAAAATAAAAAGAAGAAAAAAGAACACCTCTTTCATTCACACGTCAAACTCCCACCAGATTCTCTGAAAATTTGTCCAATAATATATACGTTCAAGCTGAAAAGCTTCCATCCTCTAAATCTGTTTGGATTTTGCAATCTGGGGAGATTACTTCAATAAATGAATGAAGTGTTCAGGAGTCTAAATCCTATGAGGTTATTTATTTCTAGAATGATAACCCTCTAGGATCAAAATCTTGTAATTCACCATTTCATTCCAGTTTTATTAGACACTGATGGAGTTAAAGTTCTCATCACTGGGACTTAAAGAAGACAGTGCCATGATACTACAGAGAAAATGCTACACTAGTTTTCTAAAAATGCTTCAGATTCTTCCTACAAATGTGTGGAGGTTTGTTTTGTTTTTTTTCATTCCATCCAGAGGCTTATGAAAAATTGGGACCTGATCTAACTGTTCTAACGAAAAACTCCCATCAACCGCATGATCAGGCCAACGGCCTTATATTAGTGAAAATGGCTGAGTCACAACATTTAGTCACACAGTCAATGAGAGAAAGTTCTGCGTCACAAAGTTCTGCAATGCAGCCATCTTTGGGGTGGAGCATGGTGGCTATTTAATTTAGCAACACACAGCAACAGTACACAACAGTTCAGGACAGAAAGTGCAAGTACTTGTCACTAGACTAAAACTACAGGGGGAATTTAAGGAAGTAGCATCATAGAAGTGTGGGACTGGAAGGGACCTTGAAAAGTCTTCTAGTCCAGTCCCCTGCACTCAGCACAGGACTAAGTATTATCTAGACTATCCATGACAGGTGTTTGTCTAGCCTGCTCTTAAAAATCTTCAGTGACAGAGATTCTGCAACTTCCCTAGGCAATTTATTCCAGTACTTAACCACCCTGACAGTTGGAAAGTTTTTCCTAATGTCCAACCTAAAGCACCCTTGCTGCAATTTAAGCCTGTTGCTTCTTGTCCTATTCTCAGAGGTCAATGAGAACAATTGTTCTCCTTCTTTCTTCCAGAACACCTTCCATTCCGGAATGCCTTGCGTAAGTCAGGAATGTATCTCTGACAATTACTAGGGGAAAAAAAAAAGCTTACGGAACTTTTTCCCTAAGTCCAGATTTCCATAAATCGGGTTTGCATAACCTGGGGAGTGTCTGTGCATAGTTTAGAACCTTCCACAAAGTTCAGAAAAGTTAGGAACCAAGAGTGAAAATCTGTCCCATCAAGACCAATGGGAGTTCTGCCATTGATTTCAATGTGATCAAGATTTCACCCCAAAGGCATTGACCTCTTGAAACAGGGACCAACTTGCACTTCACCAGCGTCTGGAGCTCTTTTGATTGGTGGTTTTTATTCAGTCCTGTCTCAAGCTGACATATCCTTGTTTATATCTTAAAACCATTTGTATTTCTAAAGGGAGAAAAAATCCTAAGCGCTAACTTGCCATATTATAACCTACTTCACTGGCTCTTCATTTCTAATTTATCTTCCTCCTCCTGCTCCAGGAGAACTTCCTTCCTTACTGCCGATGAAAAATCACAAGACGTGGAAGGGAGAGGTTGGAAGAAACTTAATAAAGAATGATGAATCAAAATAAGGATTTAAGCAAGCATTGATTATATTGCTGGGACAGATCCATCTAGGCTGAGTCAGGGAAGTACACATCTCACTGTGCCACATATCTCAGTGGGAACTCACTGTGGTTTTATCTCCACTACTTTCTTTCAGGCTTTTCTACTGGGGGAGAGCTGCTTTAAGTTGCAGTCCAAGTTTCATAGAAGGTCTTGATGATAGAAATTGCTGAGGCAGATGTATTGAAAAAGTACAGGTCCAGCCACTGTGGCCACATCCCCTTCACTGGTCAGTTCTGTGCACTATTTGAGCTACTATGGCTCCCCAGTGGTGGAGAGGCTGCTGCCACAACCTTCCTGATGGATTTCATGCCAAGGGCCTATGGCAAGGCACACACTAGCAGGTTCTAGCATAGATCCTGGGCTGTCTCTGTCCTACATAGGGAGAAGATTTTCCCAGTAGGGATATTGGAATGGATGAACTGGTTCAGTGACCATCTCCTGAACCAAACCCCAGCTAAGCAAGTAGGGAAAGAATGGAGCTTTCAGCCATGGGGAGTCAGCCGAAGGCCACAATGAGATGGAAGCTCATAAAGGTTCCAGCACAATCTGGAGATACTGGACTGTAATTTCCATATTAGTTTGGAAACTACATTGCAGGTTCTTAATAGCAAATGCTATTCATTTTTTGGTTGATAGTTGCTGTGTGACCAGATCCAGCAAAGGAATTAAGCAGGTGCTTACCTGTAAGTGAATAGCCACAATTCTCTTGTCTGAAACTCCTTATGTGCTTAAAGTTCAATAAATGCTTCTGTGCGTTGCTGGATCGGGGCCTATTGAAGCACGGTCCCAGCACACCTTCATATACTGACATGCGTCAGAAAGCACAAAATGTATTTTAATTACTTGTTAAGGTTTGTTTTCCTGAAAATTTTCCACGCAGCTATGCCTGCACCTTCTTCAGCAGATGCTGTGGGCCTTTGAGCTTACTTTGACAGCGCAAACCAGACTGGCTATCTAAGCACATCAATCCCACATATGGAAGTGAATCTTCATTTGGAAAAATCTCATGATTTGGGAACTTAGGGAATTGATTAAAAGCCTACTGCAGTAAATGGAGAAACTCTGACTTGAGTGGGCATTGGATCAGGTACTAAATCAAGCTGAACTCAAAAATAACTAGGTCAACTTCAGTTCTTAGCTTAGGTCTTTCGGAGTTGATAATTGTAAAAAAGAATGTCCATGTACCCCTAAAAAAAAAAAAAAAAAACCTTCTACAATCCATGACATGCCAATAAATGTCTGTAACCACCATCTGCTACTGGGCTTGTTTCATAATCCCATCTGCTCCTAAATTCAGTTTTTTCCCAGACCTGTCTGGCCAAGTCAGATCCATTGAGAATCCAAAAGCTGAGAAGAAGGTCAAGTGACTTCTGCATTAGAATTCCTCAAGCAAGTATTTCCTCTTTCCACATCCCTTTTCCAAAGTAAAGGTCAGCATATTTTTAACTTCAGTTTGTATCAAACAGTTCCTTTGGATACCGACATGGATCATGTATAATCCAGATGAGACTATTAAAGGTATTCACATCACCCATTTACACCTGAACTGAAATAGCTTCAGTGTTTTGGTTTCCTTTTACTTACGGACACAGTCTCTGTAATCCACTACCTACCTACCTCCCCTCCCCCCGCATCCCCCTTCAAGAAAAATAAGAACAAATACTATGAATCAAAGTGAACAAACCAAAGGAAATTAAGTTTTCATACTTTTTCCCCCCTTGCACCTAAACCCAAGCTAATGTTAACAGTAATATTTAGCACTGAGTTTGAGGTCACTCCAAAGGTGGCTCAATATCATTATCCCCCTTTATAAAAATTGGCTAAATGAAGGCACAAAGAAGTTAATCCCAAATTCACACAGTGAGTCAGTAGCAGAGATTGAAATAGAACTCTCTTATTAGAACACTGGAAGATTCAGTGCATTTCCAGCATTATTCCCAGAACTCAACTGATTTTTATGCCAATTTAAATATATGCAAAACTCAGACTGGAAAGAGAGCAACAACAGACACTTGTAAAATGCCCTACTGGCTGCTACCAAAGGGGGCATACCCTTTGGCTTGAAATAGCAACATAGTTTAGGCCATCTGCTAATATTCCTTGGTCCAACATCCACTGAGGCTGCGTTCTCTCACATTAGGCTTGTGTAATCACTGGTAGAAGGATATTTTCATCTCTTCCCAGGAGAATAAGAGTAATGCTACACCTCAGCCTTCTGAACAGTGCACTGATTTGTCATTGCATAGAATTTCTCAAAACCAATGGGATGCCTGCATTATTTGTCAGAATCCTTCAGCCAGAATGCGCTTTGGCAGTGTTCACAGTGTGGGAGGGCTGCTGTTTACACAGGTAAGATAGAGTGCTGAAAATGCATGTTACATAAGAGCATACCAGCAAACGTTACTTTAAATTCAGCAGTCTTGGCTACAATTTAGATATGATGTTTAATTACTCATGAAACCTGATTTATGTACTATATTTTGGAATTAACAATAGCACTTTAAATCCATAACAGGTATGACCCTCAAAACCTAACAAAGTATGCCAGTCAAAACATGCTGATCTCTATCCATTTTAAACAAAGATATTTTTCAGGAAAATGACCCAGTTGACACAAAGTCACATATCAATATACTTGGAACCAAATTCAGCTGTGAAGAGTTGGCACATTGCCTATTGACTTCAAAGGGAACTGCGCTAGCATTGGGCAGGCGTGAATTTGATCTAGTCTGAGGTTTAATTTTCAAATGCCTTCAGCAGGAGGGTGGTGAAACACTGGAATGGGTTCACTAGGGAGGTGGTGGAATCTCCTTCCTTAGAGGTTTTTAAGGTCAAGCCTGACAAAGCCCTGGCTGGGATGATTTAGTTGGGAATTGGTCCTGCTTTGAGCAGGGGGTTGGACTAAATACCTCCTGAGGTCCCTTCCAATCCTGATATTCTAAGACTACAGAATTTATGAAGATTCCAATTCTCACTGAAATTGATAATGTACAGATCTGGGTAAAGGTCTTCACGCTGCTTGGACCTCTTTATGATAGATAAAGGGGCCAAAGTAGCATAAAGGGACCCCATAAGCCCCTTCCAAGCGCTGTGGAAGATAACCATAAGGTCCCCATCCCAGCTGGGGGAGGGAAGAGGGTGACCCTGCTGCAGATGCTAGACCTAGCTGATGTGGAAGGGAGCAGAGAGATTCCAGAATGTGGGTCATTGATATGGAGGCAGGACTCAGCTATGTGCAGGCTATTGATTCTTGGACTGCTGACGTTGTGACCAATACCACGGTGAGCAGGCACCCCACTGGGGCTGCTGGGCACGCTTGGATCGAGACACATACGACCTGACCTCGGAGTCTGATAAAGAGTCTGCTTCCTCAGACCATGGGGGATCTCACCCCGTTGGTACTGTCAAAGTTAGAATCAGGACTCACAATTTGTCAGACCACTCTGTTTTATTAGCGCAGCGCTCCGCCAATAACATTTAGAATATGTGAGAGGCCATGCAAGGCCCAAACAGTCTTATTTATACAGATAAAAGAGCGGGAATTTAGACAAAGGGACAAAAAAATTAAAACAGTAAAATTTACCTGGGGCACAGCATGCATATTCTATTTCCTTACTAACTGTTATGATCTAAGGCTAATGCTTCACCAATTGCCCTTAAACGGTGCAATTGTTCTATGTTAATGTCTGTATTCCTGACACGTGGTTGCAACATTTCAACAACTTTGCTTAAAAGGTACAGACAACATTTTTTTAATCCTTTCTATTTTTACTATAAAATTCATTTTACTTTCACAGTACCAAGGAGACCAGCTCTGAATCCGGAGAAAGGGGTATTGGCAAAATCGTCGCTGGCTTCTCCCTGGACGGAACCCTACAGAGAGGTGCAGCAGTAGTAACAGTCACCAGTACTGTACAATGGTTGGGGGCTGGAGTCAGGACTATATGATCACTTCCAGTCCCGGTACCAGGAGGGAGTCCTGCACAGCAAGTGAAGCTGACAGTGACACGTTCAGCAACTCTTGGGATGCCTCAAAAGCCTCCTTAGGTGTAGATGGACTTGGAAAGGATTCACGATCCTGCAGTGCCAAAAGCTGCACCAGCACTTTAGGGTTTAGTCTTAATGGACCCTTCCTGGTCTCTGGAGTCAGGAATACCTCCTGGCTTACACACTGTGTCTGGGGGTGCATCTCCTTTGAGCATGCCTCTTCTTGGTGCCTCTGCTAGAGATTTCAAAGGCCATGGTACTGAGTCTTCGGGCGACTTATGTTATTTCTTAGGTACCGGCAACAAGGGTCAGCCTCTTGACTCTGTCAGATCAGGGCGAGCACTCCTAACCAATTTGCATGTGCTCGGTATCCATTCTGCGCAGAAAGGCTCCAGGGGTTGGCAAAATGCAGACTCCATAAGGAAGTGCTTGAGTCCAGAGCCCTGTCCTTTTTAGATCAGGATTTGAACCCTCTACAAATGTGACATTTGTCACTCACATGCACTTCTCCCACAGACTTGAAGCAGCGGGGGTGTGGGTAGGGTGACCAGACATCAAGTGCAAAAAACCGGGACAGGGGGTGGAAGGGTAATAGAAGCCTATATGCAAAAAGACCCCAAATTGGGACTGTCCATGTAAAATTGGGACATTTGGTAACCCTAGGTGTGGGTCGCTCAGTAGCATAGACTTGCTACATGAGCAATAGGCCTTGAAGCCAGGAGAGCAAGGCATTAGTTCGGTATCGAGTCTTGTACCCACAAGGGAACTGGTGACCCAAACTCCAGAAAAATACCTACTTTAAACTTACTCTTATATCTACCTATGTACAAAACACTACACTAAACTAAAAAGTAATGCTGTAGGTACTGTATACACTGAAAGGGGGAAAACTTGCAAATACAAGAATCTCAGCTCCAACAACCGTCACTGGTCCTAGGAAGCAACTGAGTGAGGATAGGGGCAGAGCTGCCCTTAATGCCAGCATACAGTGCCGCTGAGAGAGAAATCTCTGACAAGTGTGCACAAGGTGCACACACACTGACAGTGAAATGGACATGTGCAATCACTTGAAGAGCCAACACTAAGCCTGTATATATATATATTTAGTTCTCTCTCACATAGTCAGGGTCTAACTGATTGCCACATGTGGAGTTCGGAAAAAATTTCCCCCAAGTCAGTGTTTTTGCCTTCCTCTGCAGCATGTGGCAGGTAATAGTCCACTCTCCTGTGGGCTGTCGTACTTTGATCTAATGTTGGGTTTAGTGTGCACATGGTGAGTGGTGTTGGTGGCCTGTGATACACAGGTCAGTTTAGATGATCTGGTGGTATCTTCTGGCTACAAAATCTATAACTCTATATTTAGAATCAGCATCTCATAACAGCATGATTCTAGCTTAGCGGTAGTAGATTCTCAGATGAACAGCTATTAGTATCAGCACCTGTTATGTAGGGAATGGTGATAAGTATAAAAGAGGGGGGAAATGACTGTATTTAAATCCCATTGGATTGTAGTAATAATCTGTAGAATGGACTGTGATGGCCCTTTTGTTTATGAGCTAATTCTGGAGCTGTTAATAGGATTAGCATCATGAGCAGATGTGGAGTAATTCATACTAGATTTTTTCCAAACAAATCTATGCTGTACAGTTGTACCCACAATGGTAAAGACAAGTTAATGCCTGTAGTTCTGAAACACAATGCGGACATGTGTTTATCTTCTGAATGGACGTGCTAGTCTGGATACATTTACATGCCACATAATGACAGCATGGAAACCAGCTAGATGCAGTCATTCTCAGACTACTATGGCAGGTAGAAGCAGCCTAAAATTATATCCATATGCCTTTTCTTTTCCCATGGGAACTGACAGAACACACATTTTCTTATAATATTTTGGACCATCCCACAGAATTTAATAACACCGCTGCTATTGATTTTCTTCAGGACCATTTAAAAAAATCTGGAAAGGAGACCACTCTCTCTTAAATTCTACAGCTATTTAGAGTAATTTCTATAGGTGTCCATCGGTTCTAATTCGTCCTATAGGATGAGAAGAATTAAAATCACAGTTTTTGAGAAATTGTTTAAAAAATAGACAACTTAACTTATTCCCCAAGTCATTGAAACCATAAAGACTGAAATTGTATAGGCCATTTTAGCCTATGGAAATAATACCTTAAATTGTTCACATTTCATTTTTTTTCTTTTTAAAGTAGATTGAGAACACCAATTAAATTACTCATATGAGCATTCTATTGATTTAAATTGCAGTTCAATTATTTTCACACTGTGAGGATAGCTGTGCTGCTCAACTGCGGCAAAACGAAATCATTTATTCAGTTATAAAACGTGACAGTGCTAAAACAGGAACCAGATTCAAACTTTGAATGGGGAGCTTTGCTTCTGCTTTGCTAGAAATGGACACCTGACAGAAGTTCTTAATGAGATTCTGGTGGGACTCAGGCACAATTAGCAATGCATGGACTTTCTAGAGCCTGTTCTCAATGGTATCACGCAGCATATTTATTTACCGCTAAACCAAATCTTCATTTCTCCTCCCATCTAGCATAGTGGGAGACCAGGGACTTAATTCTACTGGCTGACCTCAGACTTCTGTAGCTTTATTAAGTCCCAAATATATTTCTAGATTTAAATTGATGGAGAAAATCAAGCCTCACAAATGCAGTTTACAGAGTTTAGACTAACCCAAAATTTTCCTTGATCCTAAACACTTGCACAAAAAAAAAAACAAAAAAAGAAACCTGAACCAGACCCAGTATTGCCAACAACCAAGTGTTTAAGCCCCTAAATACAGGAGACTGACTAGAAAATTGATGAGATTTTCCACACACACACACACACACACACACACACACACACACACACAGACACTCTCTCTCTCTCTTTATTTTCCCTTTGAGCTTTAGGATTCATGTTTTCAAGCTTTTGTGTGAAACCTTCCAGACTAAAACCTTACTTAAATAAAACTGATGTTCTCATATAACCACTCTGAATCCCAACAGTGGGTCTTTAAGAAAAAAACATTCAAGGTGAAATCCTGCCTCCACAGAAGTCAATGGCAAAACATCCACCAAGATTCCATCCTAGATATAAAGGGAGTTGGCAACAAATATACACATTTAACTTTTTGTACCTAAAATAGTTCCTGTCAAAACATACATCATCCACATGCTGGATCCTTGGCGCTCATTTCCAACCCAGGTCCATAAACTCAGGCTCTTTATTAGCATTTAGGATGTGCTGTATCTTTTCTCCCTCTTCTGTGGATAGATGGATGTTGGGTAGGGCTGGTGGCAGTAGTGTGGGATTGTTTGTGTATATAAAGGGCGGGGTCGATTAATTTCTCTTTTGCTCATTTTGTCAGTGTGTTATTTAATTTGATTGAGAATGAGTTGCTAGGTCTTTTAATTTTGGTGTGTATTTTTTAAAAGATTGACAAGTGCACCCAGATCACTGGATGGTTCTTTTATTTTAGTTTGTACAAATCTAACAATTGTTTGCAGCACCAGGACCAGGATCTAACGTCACTGCCAAGTTTAGTTTCTTGAGTTTTACATTAATGTTTTTAATCCAAACATTAGGGAAATTAAATAGAGTTCATTTTAATACCCTGTGTGTATCCTTGTGAAATAAAAAAACAAAAGGAGGTAGCAAAGTGCTAGAGTACATGAGGAATTGCCTGTTGATGAGTCACGTCTTAATACACTGTAAAATATCTTTGCTGTTTCATAGTAAACCAGGTACAGTATGCAGAAGGAATCAAATTGATTGCTTCTTTAATTTAATCTCCCATTTCACACCAGAATGCCAAAACAGGGTAAGTCAGCCAGCCACGCTGTCAATAAATGGAAATTGAGGTCAAATTATTTCTTAGAGAATTCCATTTTATGTATTAATCATGTAAATTGGAGCCACAATCTGAAATTATCATCTACCTGTTGGCTAAATAAATAATAAAAAGAATAATAAATAATACTTCGTATTTCTATCATGCCCTTCATCCAAGGACCTCAGTGCACTAAACTAACTTCAACTATTTAAGCCTTCTGCTACCAGGGTATTACAACCATTTTATAACTATTAACTTTCAGGTCAATTATTATTAATTGTATTACAAGACCTTCTATAGGCCCCAGTTGAAGCTGAGGCCAATGGTGCTAGGTGCTGCATATTAGTAGTAATTGACAGTCCTTGCCCCAAAGACCTTACAATTTAAATAGATATGATAAAGGATGGAAGAAAGGAAATGATACTACCCAATTTACAGATGGAGAACTGAGGCAAAGAAAATAAAGCCAACTTTTTTTCAGGGGGAAATAGTCTAACTTCAGGCTCTTAAATTAATATTTAGGCTCATAATAAGTGGCCTGATTTTCAAAAGTGCTGAGCATTCACTCATTTCAATGGGAGCTGCTGTGTACTCAGCACTTTTTAAAATTTGCCCATGGATTTAGGAACCTAAATATGAATTTTGGATCCTAAATTTAGGACCCTGTTTTTTTCAAAATCTCACCAGTGACTTGCCCAAGGTGATGCAGGAGCCTATCACAAAGCTTGAAACTGAATTCAGATCTCCTGAGTTACAGTAAATGCCTTAACTACAAGACCATCCATCATCTTGAGTACTGACTGGAAAGGAAAAACGTCATCTACTGAATCTCCCACAATTCTTTCTGTCTCATATAACTTCTCCTTGGTAGAGTCACAAGCCAAGTAGTGACCACTCCAACGCTACTTAGCTTGTGAAATTAGACTCCATGACCATACAGGGTAGAATAGCTTCAGTTCTAAAGACTCTAATGACGTTATTAAACTCCTACCTACTTAATTTTAAAATGGTCGACCTCTTCTCATAAAAGCACAACCTTTTAGGAAATTAGTTTTCTATTTTCTTCTGCATTGAGGTTCTTTGATTAAAAGATATATTTTAATCTTTGAAAGGATGCAGCACGTGTAATTTTTTTTTATTAATTTTTGCTAGCAGCTCAATCTTTGAAAGATCAAAGTGAGTCTTTCTAGTTAGGTCAGCCATTTCCCTGAAATGAACCAAATGAAAGCTTATGCCTAACGCTATTTAAAAAAAACAAAACCAAAAAACCCCCAGGTCTTTCAAGATATTTGCACGTTCTGTAACACTAAATGAGTAGACAAATGTACAATAGATCAAAAATTGTTCCACAATTTGATAAAGTCGGAGCCATCCAAAAACTTCAGATCCCAAACTCTGTGATTTTACGTGGGGGTCAGAGTTCTGATCTCTATTGTACTATCTTGATGAATCTGCTCTACTAACATAATCCACACAATGTGCAAAATCTAGACTCAGCTCTTTGTTGACAAATATAAGAATCTTAAGTTTGGCTGCTCCAGAGTTTCCCCTCTCAGCTCTGCTCAGCCCACACACTAGATCATCTCTTTCCAAAGAGTCACTGCCTGTTCTCTTATAGCCATATGGAGTAATGAGCAGCAGAACCCTTTCCTGTTGGAGCCAGCACCTACTAAGAGATGGGGAGTTTGGTCAAACACCATTGGCTATAGGATCGAGCACTTGGTGCACAAACATTTTAAAGCCAGCTAGCATTACTTTACTACACTCTTAGACTAACCAGAATGAAGATTCTTTAAAATCTGCTGCCCAGTTCTTCATGTCTCCCAAACTCTGAATATTCCAAAGGTGTATGTGTGTTTGATTTTTTAAGTCCTACAGCATAAAACCTGGGGAAATTTCAGGCCAACTCACCTATAAAATATAGTGTATAATATATAGACTCGGAAGGACTAGATTTTATATCAGTAAATGTTGGTAACTGTCAGTTTCACCATAAACACACAAACCAATGAAAAAAACATTTCCACTGATAATATTCAAAATTTACAGAGTTAGTTTTTAAAAATTGTTGCTTTAGAATTAGAGTTTGATTTAGGGATTAGATAGATAGGATGTTCACAAATGTGTGTTAATCATTATTTAGCTTTAACTTTTGTATCTCAGTGTCTATTGTCATTAATTATTGTCTAACCTTGCTACTGTCTGATCCCCCCAAGCTTTCCCACAACTGTAAAATTTAAATACATAAAAACCTTAAAAAATACTACCAAACCCTCAGTATTATCCACCAAAATTATGAAAACAAAAATTGAATTCTGCCAAACCTAATAACATGCCTGCTGGGAGTACATATCTCTTTATACAGTACAAAATAGAACTGCATTTCTATCTATAGATATCCATTGTCTATCCACATTTTTTAAATTTAATATTGTAGATATGTGAGTTTATGAGGTATTCTCATAAAAACTGTGCTTGGTAGTCATTACTATGTTGCAAGATTGTCAGTTAATAATTATGTTGTTGTAAGATTAATTAATTGCCTAGAGCTTTTTATACAGGTGTTCTATTTTTACTATTGTTTAAATATAAAAATGTGCCTGTGGATGTAAAACAGGTTATATTTTATATGCCATATGCATGCCTGCATGCACCATAGATAGATGTAATCTGAGGCACTGTTTCATCCTACAGTTCATAAACAGTCAGCTCTAAAATAAATCCCCGTCTCATTGTGGAGTGGAGTGTTGCCTAAGATTTGCTGGACATAATTTTAATCTGGGGATTTAATGCCTTAAAAAGAGCAGCCCAACTAAAGAGCTGGCATAGCACAGAAAACAATTTAGTAGATTATCATAGCGCTAAATTGTAGCTCCAGAAAAGCATATGTGGACTTTCCAAAAATAATCTGACTGTTTATCAAAAGTGGCAGGTGCTGCCCTGGCTTGTCAGCGTAATGGCTAAGAAGATATAAACCATACAGTAGTGGATGGCAGTGTTAGAAAGCAAATGGGAAGAAAGAAAAAAAGAAGAAAAAGAAGGAGAGGGACAATACTAATTAGCATGCCAAGCTGATGATGGCTGGGTTGATGTGGGTGAAGAATACTAATGCAGTTGGTATACAAGGAGGATGAATTTGAAGTGGCATCCCCTCAAAACCCTGCCAGGTTTTTGTCAGTGCTGCTATTACTAAACACTTCATTATATTCTATAAAAATATATGAAATATGATGTCTTACCTTCAAATGCCATGTTTATTTTTTCCCTATTAGCAATTGCTGCTCTCCCTTTATAATCTTGTTTTTTTTATTCAATCAGAATATAGTGTTTTTCCCCCACTTGGCATTATTGTATTTAAGTGCAATTCTGCTCCATTGTCATTGCAGCAGGCAAATAGTGAGGTGAATTGATAGAATCAGACGTTGCTATACACATGGTTTTTGATAGTACTAGACATCAGGGACATGGGAGAGAGTGATTACACTTAGCAAATGTTGCCACAAAAATACACTTAGGTAAGTGTGTTTTAACTTTTTAACACTAATTGAAAATTTGAGAAAACTCATGAGCAAATGAGAGCCATACTCAATAAAAATATTTCATCCGCAACCCAAGGTGAAAACTGACACTAAGCATAAGTTAGCTGTAAAGCAACATCATAAGGCCAAAGCGGGTATAAGCATTGGTTCTGATACTCTAGAACCACAGGTTCAGGTCCAGGTAGGGTGAACTTAGCTCTCATCATCCCTAGTTGAAAAAGCTCTGTGCTGTTTGCTGCGTATGGTGATCTTTCAGAAGTGATCTCCAAAATATATTCTGTCTGCTGTGTACCGAGCAGTTATGAAAATCTGGCCAATATTTGGTGCCAAAATCTGATCCCACTTGTAGCTGTTGAACAATAGGAAAAACCTGCTCCTAACTGACTTCCTGAAGGTCACAAAGTCTGAGAGTGCACCAGGCTTTCCAGCGAGATTTCCTCTGTCCCACTCCAGTGCCTTAACGGCAAAGCCATCCTTCTCATTAAGTCAATATTCTTTATTCACCAAAAGAGAAAGAGAAGACTTTTTATGTAAGAAAAGATTGCAGGAGAAATGATAACTTTATTACATAAAAATACCTCGTATTGATAAGTTCTCTGACCAGATAGCAATGCAACTGAAACAGTTGGTCAGAGGGTGTTCTACTGAAGACAGGAATAGTACTCAGTTGAACTTGAGAACATTTTAAATGTGGGTCCCTTTATTTACAAATGTAACTTTGTCCTTTGAAGAATAACAAGTAATTTGTTCCAGTGGTGATAGCTGTTGATTTTGATGGAGGTGATCCTTGTCCTCCATGTACCTGCTAGTTAGGTGTAATACCTATATGGAGCCTGTTTTACAGATGAGGCACAGAGAAGTCAAATTGCTTGCTCAAGGCTGTTTAACTCATGGGTACCTTCAAGAACAGAACCCAGGGAATGTGACTAATTCTATGGTTCTAACCACTAGACAACAGAACTGGAGCAATGGACGGGGATCAAAAATATCAAGTAAACTTTTCAGAAGAGCCTAAGTGACTTACAGACTTGAGTCCCAATGTCTTTCAGTGGTAGACATGTCAGTTACTTTTGAAAATGAAACTTGGGCACATCTGAAAACATTACATTTTGTTATGTTGTGGTGATGTCCAACAATGTACTCACTGCTGCAAAAGACACAGCATAAAATTCAGCCCCTGCTGAAAGAGCGTTCAGGATTTACCAGAATGCACCCCCGGGAGAGGGACTGGAGGAGGATTGCAAGTGGCTCGTTCTTACATATTTCATGCGAATCATTCTGCACTCGGCTCTTCCGCAGCACAGGCTCTCAGAGTTCAGGCTGAATGCTGATAAAGAGCTTCTATTCTATCACGGTCTTACCTCGCCCAACCATTGTGCCTCCCCAGTCTGATCGCTTCAACACTGGCTAATCCTTGTTTGCGCATTCAGTGAAATTACAGCAATCTCTAAGCAGTCATTGTGCATTTCAGTCTCAATCAAATGCTTGCTGACAGATAAAAATGACAGGGATAGAAAGAGATGGTACATCTGAGCACTGGGAGTGGTACAGCTAGTGCTTATAGGATTTCACCAAAAAGCTGCTGCACCTTTAAGACATTTGGCACTGGAACAGAACTTGGCCAACACTGCCGAATCTTACACAAGCTCCTTTTATTTAGTTTGCTGCTCAGTGGGGGGAAGGAGAGCAACTGTGGCAGAAACAACGTGTGACATGAACACAAAACAAATGCCTGAATTTCAACTAGAATTCCCCCCCACCACCACCACCTCAGAATCAAATTCACAGCACAGTCTCTTCTCCCCTCACTCTTAACTGCTAAAGGATCGTCAGTGCCGGTCCCTTTTTCCTCTCCTCTGGCAGTAACCTTGTACAACATGAAAAATAGTTAATGGTCAATTAAATCAAAAATGGCCATCAAAGGAAGTGCTGTAAATCATCTAGTCAACGGTCAGGCACAACAAACAGCCACCCTAAAGTACCTAGTGTAGTGCAGTGTCGGCAGGAGGTGTGAGTGTAAAAGAAGAATTTTGCATGGTTACAAAAGAAAAGCTCAACACTTCAGGAAGAATGAGATCTGGCTCACTTGAAGCCAAAACCTTTTTATTTCTTTCTGAAATCTTCATTAAAGATTTAAAATAAATTTAAAAAAAGGGTTTCCTCTCTGTGTTTAAAGTAAGAGAGACCAACAGATCAGTTGTGGTAATTACAAAAGCTGGTGGGTGGGTGCCTGATTCTGATTCCACTTGCACCAGTGTAAAACTGGAGAAAATTCACTGAAGTAAAGAGTTACATTGGGGAAAAGTTGATGAGAGTTCAGAAACAGGACCCAAAGAAATATGAACAAACACGATGGCACTACTGAATATCTAAGGCTTGCATACAGGGCATGTGAAAAAGAACAGGGATGGGAAATCAGTTCTTTACAGAGTAATTACCTATTATTATTATTAGTTTTGCTGTAGCACCTAGAGACTACAATTGAGATCAAGGCCCCATAGTAATAGGCACATAGTAAGAGCAAGTCCCTACCATGAGAAGTTCACAGTCTAAGTACACAACACAAAGGAAAAGAAGTTATATCCCCCCCTTTTTTAACAGTTTGGAAACTGAGGCACAGAGAGATTATGTGTCTTGCCCGAAGCATCACAAAGTTTGACCTGAATTGTTGCAGATCTGCTGAGCTTGAGACCGTCCTCTCTCTCAGCTCAGACCTAACAGAGAAGGAAATAGCTTGGAATCCCTGCACTTGGTATCATGGGTAGAATGTGCCTTGCTGTGCACAAGTGTATGCAATGGGTGATGCCGGCCAGAAGGAGCGGAGCCTTTTCTCCCTCACTTTTTGCCCTGCTGCAGACTCCTAGTTTTTGACCTCCCAGCACATGACGACTGGGGAGGGAGAACATAAGCAGCCTCTTCTCGCCCCCTTGGTCCTTTGTACAGGGAACAAGCACAGTCCCAGTCCTTGTCCTCATACGAGTGGAAGACCATAATCTTCCAAACAGGCAATTTCTGTGGCCCACCTCAACAGCCCAACAGGAATACATGGAGACTGCACAGTGCCACACCCTGTAAAAGTGAGTGTTTCCAAGTAGTGTCTGGGGACTGTGCCAGCACTATGCTCACCTACTCTCCTCTCACCTCAGCACCACAGACTCATATAAAGGTAGGGCTGGAAGGGACCTCAGTAGGCCATCTAGTCCTGTGCTGAAAGTTACCAAGAGAGGTTGTGGAATCCCCGTCATAAAATTTGGAAATCTTGCAAAATCCAAGCCAAAATTTAGATTTCAAAGCAATCCCAGAAACAGTAATTCCACCAATTATCTCAGATCTATTATGCCCCTAGAGTCAAATAAATTTGGAAAGAGCATGTAGCATCTTTCAAAGACCTGCCACTCTTCGGCATGGCATCAAGCTCCTTAACATCTTTTTGAGAGACAGCCTCAAAGCTCCTTGGACTTCAATGGAACTATGCAGATTTACACTAGCTGAGGCTATGACCCTGTAAGCACAATTTCAAGCTAACAAACTTTCAGAACATTTGTGGTCTGCAAGCATTTTTAGTTAAAACTACTAGGTCAGTCAGCGTTTGTAAAACTCATGGAGAGCCTATTGTGAAAACTGCTCTGTTAGAGCATAGCAATTTTGTTACCTGCTGCCTTTCTGTCAGATTTCACAAGCTAAGTGGCACTAGGCTGGCTCAGGCTTGGCTTGGCAAATCTCTCAGCTATGCAAGAAGTGGTGGTACAATGACTGTGTTCAACAAGTGGCACCCTCAACTTCTGCGTTAGCACTGAATGACCATGAAAACGTAGCTAGAGACAGTTAGAATTTTCAGAGCAAGCAGACCTGAGATGGAGAAGCTATCTCACCTGAGACACTTGAATTCATCATTTTCTTGGCAAAGTATGGTTAAGATGAAGGCCAATTAGCTCCAACAGGATTTGAATTCCAGGGCAAAATACTATTCAATGACAGTAATGGTAGCAGAATTTGGCCTTTAATGAATTCCATCCAGCACACACTGCAAGGCACTGTCTAGACTAGGTGAATGAAGGGTATTTATTCAGCAAATGTTGGACAATACATCTTCATTAATGCATAATTAAACACCAAGCATTAACTATGGCCATCTTACACATTTTCAACTCCACCACTTTTGTCTACACTAGGTGCTAAATTGAATTTTAAAACTTGTTAACTGGCACTTTACCCATCACACCTCATTTTCCTAGTCTATAGAGAGCCCAAATATTAACCTAATTTTATAGAGAGGGAAACTCAAGAGATTAAGGGACATGTTAAAAGTCACAGTAATGGAGTCAGGAATGATTCTATGAACACAATTTAAGCCAGTCCCTTATATTATCCACTAGACCATACTGCTATCTCTTACCAATTTAGAACTTGTTAATGATCTGAATACTCTAGACATAACTGGGTTATTTTTCTTGTAACATTGTTCAGCTACATCAGTTGCTAACCTTTTTCATCTCAACATCCCTGCAGCAGACAAAGTTTTGTAGAGCAACTGATATACAATAAGCTGCATCTTTGCTCGGTTTTTAAAATTTCACATTACTTTTTGAAATTCTTGTCAAAGCTTGGGGAAAAAATTGCCTCACGGGAGAGGCTGCTGCTTTCATTCTGTTAAAAATGAACATGTTCTCCAACAACTTCAGCTTCCTTGTTGTTTTCGTTTCTTCAAAAGATATGTCATCAGAGTGAGCGCAATGTTCACGAAAATGAGCTTTCAGCACTAGTGTTAGCCAGACTTCCTTCACTGTTAATGCAACTCAGCTTCCCTGGCCAATGTGTTATATTTATGGGTGGAATTTTCAATCTTTTCAACCCCAAGTGTGCAAAAATCATGAATCAACCCCCCTCCCCCAATTTATATTTTAAAAGATAATATACTTGGGGATTTTTTTAATTTGCCTTATGTTATGTGAGCCTTTAGGTATCACATTTTTAGGCTTTTCTCTCTGCAACTATATAGACTAGAAACTTGCTTAAAAAATGAAAGTTGAGATTCTTGTATAATCACATGACTCCAGGAGCTGGGATTTTACAAAAACCCATACATACAAACACACACACACACACACACAATATGCAAGACAAGCACTAAAATCATGAAAACTGGCAATATTAGATTTTCAAAAGCAGTCCATATTACCTTAACTCTGTTCCCACTGAAGTTAATGGTAGATCTCTCACTGATTTGAACAGGAGAGAAGTTCAACCATCTTTGAAAATGCCACTTGCTGGGTTAACTACAGAAGGTCTGGATGGAGCTTCAGCGTGGATACACATCCAAAGATCTGGATGCTTATTTTAACCTCAAGTCTGAAGAGCTGGGCTTCATGTAAGTCTTTTGCATGGTATTTTGGGGCTTCTGTATTTGGTCACAGGAAGATAATGGGAAGCAACAATCCTGTTGCATGAAAAAGAAACATAATGGTGGGGGGAAGTTATCCTATTACTTTTTAACATTAACAGGAAGACCACTCTGGATATAAGTAAGAATTTTTGGTGAGAGTTCAAGCCAGTTCTTTCTTCATCCAGACAGGCTGGCAAATCCCTTAAGTATCAGTTTCACAAACTGTATGGTGGTTTTATGATCTGCACAAACAGGCGTTTGAGACACAGCAGTGATTACAAATGATTAAGACCAATGCAGATTAACCCAAAGCTAGAGACCACAGACTTCCTTTCCATTTGCATGGCATGCAATCCCAACCTCCTCGGAGCCGACGTACGAGTCCTTTGCAACGGCCAACAGTGCTGCAAAAATTAAGTGTCTGTCAAAGTCAACTAAGAAAAGGGAAAAATCACTAGACACACCTATTTTGCCTTTCTCATCCCTTCTTTTCTTATATATCCTCACAGTATTAGGGGGAGTTATTTTATCACTACATCTAATAATCACCCCTGATACATTAGGAACAAAATGAAAGTGCTGAAAGAAATTAGCACCCGTTCTGTTCTATCCCTTTGTCTTCTAAAGGAGGGCGGAAGAGAAACTTTCCTGACCTGAGTTAAAATTGCCGGCTCCTTCCTTCTCCTCTTAATTATCTTTCTACTGATGTCACTAGTCTGGCCTCTCGATCACCTTGTCCTGACTTCATATACACATACACAAAATACACGACATTCAGTATGTGCTTAGAGCACCCTGGTCTTCTTGAACATGACATTTTCTTTCAGCAGCTCTGCTGGAACCAATGGTCAGAAACCTGGGAGCTTTGAAATATTTTAACCTTTACTTCAGGCTAGGATTCACTTTGAGCCTACTAAGAGGTATGTTCCCGCTCAGACTTGCCTCCGAAATGCAGGCTTTTCAAAGTGAACTGTTATAAAGGTTTATCTGTGGGTGGGCAACTTCAGTGATTCAAGGCACCTCTGATCTTCCCCTCATTACACCTTTGGTGAAGTTTCAGCATGCGAACTACAGCTGGAAGGAGTTGTTCACATCTTGGCTTCAGGTGGAAAACACTGTTGCAGCAATGCCTACTGAGTAGCCATTTTTTCTGCAAAGCAGTAACTAGTGCAATTAGCCTAGACATGGAAGACCTGAGTTAACGTACCTGCTCTGCCACAGATTTCCAGTGCGACCTTGGGCAAGTCGCTTAGCCTCTCCGTTCTGTATCTGTAAATAATAGCACTCCTCTACCTCCTAAGGGTGTTGTGAGGATAAATACATAAAAGACGGCCAAGTGCTCAGATAGTACATTACCCAAAGTAGACAGAACCATTGTCTGACCATAGAGAAATAACCATACATACAGATGACTACAGCACCAGGAACTGACATCCTTGTACCAATTCCCCTAGTCCAGCTGCATTTTAACAGAATGTATACACAATTAAAATACATGCAACTGAATAGGGGAGGGTTTGGGGCACAAGTAGGAGTAGCACTGGTTTTAGATGGCAGATATATTTTCCCCACCACCTACCTGGCTTCCTAGAGGTCAAAATAGAGAAAAACCTGCAGTGTGTTCAAAAGAATTAGAGACATATATTGATGTACCATCAAATGAAGAAAAAAAGTGGAAAGGGCATTTTCATCACCTCTGAAAGCGGTGATCAAAGCAAACTTGTCATCTTATTACAAAAGCAATCAATACTGCTTGTTTTCTTGCTTTTATGTCATAATCTATGCTGCAGAAGAATTACACTGATTGCTTTGCCAATGCTAAAAGGATCTTGATCCGAAGCAGGAAATGGCTCTTTGTGAAGGAATAATTTTTTATTTATTTTATTTTTTATTTTTGAATCCTTGTAGGTACATGGTTTGGATAATGGAATGCTTTGACATGAAGCTGTCTGGACTGTGACTGCAGGAACAAATGATAGCTAAGTAAATGCCTCTAAACATTCTTTTAGAGCCTGTTCCAAAGCCAGTGGGACTCTCTCCATGGACTTGAATGGGCTTTGGATCACTCCCCTAAAGTGCATATAGACTCCTGTCCGACAAAGCGTTCATACATGTTTTCAACTCTAAGCACATATGTAGTCCCATTAAAGGCAATGGGACTACACACATGCTCAGAGTTAAGTGCTTGGCTGAGCCACATTCTCAGTGCTAAAGAAAGGTACCAAGTTAACAATTCTAGAGAGTATCAGAGGGGTAGCTGTGTTAGTCTGGATCTGTAAAAGCAGCCAAGAGTCCTGTGGCACCTTATAGACTAACAGAAGTATTGGAGCACAGGTTTTCGTGGGTGAATACCTACTTTCTCAGACGCATGTCAGAGATTTACCAAGTTAACAAGTTATTCACCAAAAGATGCAGCGATCTACTAGCATTTTAACAAGGTCCTTCCACAAGTACTTTGACTCCTTAGGTTCTGATTAATATCACATGTGCATATGCTTACAGAGAGGAGGAATGAGGGATCTGTGTTGTTACGTGAATACAAAAGGACTCCCTTGTAACTAAGGAAGGAGTCAACAATCTGATATCATATTATTCAGTCTTTTTAGTCCTTGAACTCTTTGCCATTGATAGGAGTTTTCTATGTAAACAGCTATCCACTAAGAGCTGATTAATTTCTGACAGCCACTGAACAGCCATCCATTTCACATTGAGGACTGGCCTAAATCAGCATAGCTCCATTGATGTCAGCAATTTATCTGAATTGAGAATGCAACTGTTGTCACTGTGGTCATAGAGCTGATTATGTAAAAGCATTTCATAACTTCAGAAGTGAGACAGATTATATATTTATTTATATCAGTTTATAAAATATTAAACAAAAAGGCATTTTTCTTGAGACTCTATGCACCTTTGACACAGCCACAAAATGTCCCATCCTCAGACAAGTTTCAACCCTCATTCTCTTCAAAAACCATAGTAAATATATACACTTGGCAACATACCAGGCAGGTCGAGAAATCTAGAATGTTGTGGACTGTCAAGATACATGCAATTACAATCCTTTTTAAAGAAGAGTATAAAAGCAAATCAGTATCCACACACCTTGAGTCCCAGCTTTGTCAAATATTGTTCACCAGGGACCACATCTTGTGTGGAAATCTATTGCTCACACATAAATACCTGACAGCTCAATATACTGCAAGTGAACACATATCATTGCACAGACAAAGTCGGGGAAGCTGGTTCGAAAGCGTAAGGATAATGCTCTGATTCAGCTGCACCTCTTTTGAATCTTTGCTCTTCAAGGTTGTAAAGTTTGGCTCCAGAGAGTAAGGCTGATCTCAAGTCATTTAGGGCCAATCCCCATTGGAAGTTGAGCTCTTTTGAAAATTGGGTCACTTCATTTAAATGCCTAAAATAGGAGCTGAGCTGTGATGAATGGGGAAACATCTATTATCTATTATGAATATTTTGTATTCCTCACTTTTCTAGTTCAATATTGTTGCCTGACTGAACACACAGAGTTAAATCAAAGGAGGTTGTAATGGCCTTGTGATAAAACAAGGAGTTAAGACAACAATGGCTGGGCGGTCAGCTGGTGAGAGAATTTCATCTCACTGGCTCCATTCAAGCTGGGATATTTTACTCTTCCCAAAGCTAAATTAAGCTAGAAATCAAAAGACCTTGATTCATTAAAAAGGTGCCCCTGGCAGAAAGGGAGGGAGAAGTGATCAAACTAGCTAGCCAGAACATGGGGAAAAAAAAGAACAGTTTGACTGAGACACACAGATGATGTGAGCAGGAGCAGCTGCTACACGCTGATAGAGACGGAGTTAGGTGGGTTGAGGAGAACTTACAAAGGTGTAAGGAATATCCATGCCTTTTACTGATGGTACAATACATAACAGTATAGGCCTTTTACTGTGGGTGCCCTTTTTACCAAAGGATTTGTTTATTGACGGATGAATTACGCTTTGTTTGAGTCACTTTAATCAACTGCTGTCAAAGGCTCCCAAAGAGTCACCTTTGCAGGGTCAGTTGGACCCACTGAGTTAATCAAATTTGGTTCATAGGGGACTGTAACACAGCTAGGCAAATAGAATTTCACCCCAGGAGAAAGTCAAGGCCCAAATACCTATGTGAGTTGTAGTCAGTGACAAGCATGACACAAGCTATTTGGAAAATCTGTCTCTTTGGGCACTAGGAATGAAAGATAGTCTTACACTCCACCTAGAAACGAATAGGTAGCCAATACAGATCACAAAACATCAGTTACACGAGCTCCTGCTGGGAAGCGCTGCTAACCTTCTTCAACAGATCACTTACCGTTACCCTCTCATTTAGGTACATTGAAAGCACTGGGATTCATACAAATACAACAGTGCGAAGACTTAATTGTGACTACATTTCACATCTCTTTTAATAAGCGGTGAATAAAGAAGGTCACATTAACTATTA
This sequence comes from Gopherus evgoodei, assembly GCF_007399415.2. Taxonomy (NCBI): domain Eukaryota; kingdom Metazoa; phylum Chordata; order Testudines; family Testudinidae; genus Gopherus; species Gopherus evgoodei. The sequence continues at coordinate 154,398,750 of NC_044323.1, read as the reverse complement.
ATCTAGAGCAGCCAGATTTCATTTACATCATGTGGTCTCTTTTTAATCACATTCTGATGCTGAAAGGTCCCGTTTAACACATTTTTTCTCCAGGTCAACAGAGAGTACTTAGACCTTCCTTCCTGAATGTGATCACATTAAATTTACAATCCTCTTCTCTGGCATAACAATCAAAGATTTTAAAAGCAGCATCAAACAGAAAATAAAACCTGGTAAATTAGCTCTAAAAACTTTAGTTCTTCTTACTGTTACTTAAGCCATTTGGTTTCTCTCTGTCTCCAGTGTTGTTAATTATCTGTATTACAGTAGCACCTGTAGTCCCACTGTGCTAGGCACTCTGCAGGCGTATAATAAGAGATGGCCTCTGCCTCAAAGAACTATCAATCTAAATAGACAAAGTAGACACAATATATGAGAAAGAAACTATCTCCTCATTATACAGTTAGAAAAGTGAAGGATGACAACTTGAGTAAGGTAGAACTGCTCAGAAAAAAAATGATGAAAACAAAACATTTTAAATTTTCATCAATTTTTTGAGATTTTTTTGGAGGGGGGTTATCAATAACTGTTCCTCCCAACCTCCAGTTTTCAAAAACTGAAAAAAAAAATCCAGCCCAAAACAGACATCTTTAGTTTTCAAATTTTCCTTTTTTAAACAAAACCCTGAAAAAATTAATCAAAAACATACATTTCCCACAGAAATGCCAGCTCTATCATCATTTGTAATAACAGCTCCTAGGAGCCTTAGTCATGAACCAAGACCCCACTCTATTACATGCACAGAACAAAACACAAAACAAAAGGATGCTCCCTGTCCCAATCTATAGAACAGGGATAATGTATCACAGGGAGTCTGTGGCAAAGCCAAGGAATTAATCCAAAAGTGCTTTTACCACCAGACCATCCTTCCATCTCTCATACAAGACAAAAATGAAAGTAAATAAAACAAAGTTTTGTCTTTTGTATGAAACTCCGTCATAGATAGAAACACTTCAAGACATTACTTTAAAGACTATCTGCTATTGTAGTCTTCTTCTATGAAATCCAAAGAGAAGGATACATTGCAAATCATCTATTTCCCCATGGGAAACAAAAAGATCTCATCCAATTAAAGACATTCACATTTGCCTCTCTCCTTGCTGTGATAGCTCTGCCTTCGTCTTGCCAAAAAGTTTCTGGCTTCAGGATTGTAACTTCTATTAGGAAAGGGAAAGAGGCAGCCAATCCATAATAAGCAGTCAAGGAATGGGGAAAGGAAGTAATTTATGTATTTTTAATCTTCGAGACAATGATTTTCTCTGGCTGGATGAAAAGCCAAAGTATTAAATCTTTTAAATAAAAAATTTCTTTATTATTCTAAGTAAAAGAACAAAGATTATTTGTCTCTTCAGAGTTTAAGACAGCATGATACCCTTAAGAAATATCACTTTTGTTTGCTACAAAGAATGGAGTGTATTCAACATAAATAATACAATAAACAACTTCCCAGCATCCATATATTTTTGTAACCTTCCAAGCATTCTATTTCATCTTCTGCACAGTTTAACTTTGTACACCTTGCTTAAACACTTTCGACCAATGGGACCTATTGACGTCTCCTCCCTTGCAGCAAGATAAATTATTCACAGGCCAGAGCTAGTTCTAGAAAAGGAACAAGAGAGTCCTGCATTTTTTCCTTCAGTTCAACGAATGAATGCTAAGGGAACAATACCGGTTAGGATGGAAGCAACTCTGAGTGGTTCATAACACATTGGCCAGAGGTTTATGCAAGGATGAGTAAGGCATTCAGCTGGGATTCAAACGATCTGGGTTCAATTACTGAGTCCTTGTATGACTTTGGACGAGTAATTTAATTTCGCTGTGTCTAAGTCCTCCCTCTCTAAAATCTGGAGAATATGCCTTCTTTCATTTACACTTTGTCTTGTTTAGACTGTAAGCTACTCAGGGCAGGTGTTGTCTCTTACCTCGTGCAACACAGAGCAGAATAGGGCTGTGATTTTGATTGGGGCATCTCAGTTCTACAGGAATACAAATAATAGTAAATATTGGAGAGCTAACTTATATACTTTGCTTGGTCAATAGTCCTAGAGAATTTAATTTAGAATAATACCCCTACTTTAGAATTCTGTAGGACAATTAAAAGATCTCTAGAAAGGATTGCAGTCTATACCAAATCTGTAGAATTTCATAGCCACTTCCCACCACTTGTGCCTGGCTATGCAGCCCCTCTCCCCACAGTTATTACAAAACTTGGGGTTCACTGAGCATGATCATGAGCATGATCCCCATCTATTGATGGAAGTAGCATTAGTTTGGGATCAATACACCAACCATGGTGAGGGGTGCTGTCATTAATAATATAATTTGTTTATAACAACCACCACAGGCTCCAATCAGGCCCAGTGCCCCATTGCACTGAGTGCTGTATAAAAACAGATAAAAAGACAATACTGACCAGGGGTGGGGGGATAGCAATCCAGAAGATGGAGAAAAGTGCAAGTATGAGAAATAGTGTCATCTACTGCATAGGGAACTACTCTAGGAATCAAAACACCAAGGTTCTAGTCTCACTCTGACCTGCTGTGTGACTTTGGGCAAGTCACTTCACTTCTCTGTTACTCCTTCCACCTTATCTATGTTGGTTGAAAACTTTTTGGTGTAAGACCTAACACCTGCCTTTTAATATGTGCCTGGCACAATGTGTCCCCAGGCTCAGCTGAGGCCTACAACAGCTGTGATAAATATAAGAAGCCGGGTGGTGGTGGAAACCATTTGTGGGAAAAAAATACAAGAGGTCCTTCAGTCACTGGGAGGCTATGAACAGCTATGATGTTACTAGGGGACATTTTCCCCATCAAAACTTCTAGCAATCCCCACAGAACATTCTGGTACGATAGGGCAGGATTTTGCCCATATGATATGCCAGTGACATTTCAAGCGATTCATGTAATCTTACTGCAGTGGAGTTATCAAACAAATAAAGATAACCGTTATTGCCATAAAAGAGAATTAGTTATGCTGATTTTAATGGGATTTCACGTCGTATGAGCCAGAACATATAAACAGCCCTGGGTAGCAAACAGCACTCTGTCCTTTTTCCATCACCCTGTCCCTCCCACTGCCCCAATGGCAGATGTTATGGCTATTCTGACTCATACCAGTGGCATCTATTTAAAATAAATATGTCCAACTAGGGTACCTAGAAATTAATGATTTACACTAATTATTCTAATGAGGATTTCATTTTGCACTCAGTTGGCCTTTGCAGTTTGCTGGGCTTTTTTTTTTTTTTTAATTTATTTAAACACAAAACAATATTAACACACCTGGTTCTGGGGCCTAAGTGAAATGAGTCTGATGGTCTCAGTCCAACTTCTACTGGAGCAGCATCCATACCAAAAATGCTACCAACACTAATTAGGCCCCTTGTTGCTAGCCTCTGCAGATGGGCCAAGGACTGAACGGAGGCTAATGTACCTCAAATTCCTGTAGGCAAGGGATTCACAGCAGGCTAGGGGAGAATGCAGTTGGCAGTGCCCAGTGCTTATGCTGTGTATAAATCAAGTACTATATTATAGACCTGATTCTCCTCTGAATTACACTACCGTAAATTGAGAATAACTCTGTTGAAGATAAAGGCAATATATTGATGTAAAATTGGTGCAAATGAGAGGGAAACCATACCCAGAGTCACAAGAGTTTTCAATCCAGCATTGCCCAAGCAAGAATTTAAAAAACTAACTTATTTGGAGTTTTGTCTTCCAGGTTTGGATTATTTAGTATTTTTTGACACAGGTGATGTTTCTTCTTGATAGTGCTTTTATCTTCCAAACAGGGTTTATTTTGAGAAAATTTAGTTTAGTAACAGAAACAAATCAGCCATTCACAAAAGACAGAGATACACTTTCATTGCTCTGTAGTTTGATATTATTTCTAACATATTAAAAATAAATACATAAGGCCATTAACCTCTCCTCATTCGGGCCCCATGCATGAATTTAAGCATGTGACTATGTACACATTCAGCAAAATACTTAAGCAAATGTGCTTGAGTCTCATTCAATTAAAGCATGTGCTTAAAACGTGCCTATGTACTTTGCTGAATAGGGGCCTCGATCCCCAATTCAGCTCTCAAGTCATTGGAAAGACACCCCTGGATTTCAATGGGAGTTGGATTAAGCATTCCAATAGCTCCTCAAGATGCACTTCCATCATAAGACTTGTGAGACATTAGACAATTCAGACTTTACACCGGGTAGGGTGACCAGATAGCAAGTGTGAAAAATCGGGACAAAGATGGGGGGGTAATAGGTAACTATATAAGACAAAGACCCGAAAACTGGAACTGTTCCTATAAAAATCAGGACATCTGGTCACCCTAGCTCCTGGCAAGGAGAAATGCCTGGATGGGCTGGTGTGGAGCTTTAGGGGAGTCAATGAAGGCACTAAGGTCCACCCACATGGCTTTCCTATTAGAACTGGGGTCATAGACATGTTTTTACAAAAAATCCTCTCTGCCATGCTGTGTGCTGATCTTCACTGCGTAACCTTAGTGATGTTACTCATGTCCTCCTTTCTTTTGCCAACAGAAAAGCGATGTTTTGCTGAGGACATGATTCAATTTGAAAGGGTGCAGAGAAGAGCCGCAAAAATGATTGGGGGCTTGGAAAATATGCCTTACAGTGAGAAAGTTAAGGAACTCCAATTGTTTAGCTTATCCAAAAGAAAATCAAGAGCTTACTTGATTATGGTGAATAAGTCCCTCCAGGGGGAGAACATACTGAGTCCTGAAGGAGTTTTTAGTCTAGCAGAAAAAGGCATACAAAGAACCAATGGCTGGGAGTTAGAGCCAGATAAATTCACATTAGAAATAAGGCACACATTTTTCACACTGACAATATTAGCCATTGGAACAAGCTACTCAGGAAAGTGGATTTTGCGTCTCTTGAATCTTCAAATCCAGACTGGATGACCTTTCTTGAAGAGATGATTTAAATCAAAACACACGTTATGGGGCTAAGTACAGGGATAACTGGGTGAAAGTCTATGGCTTGTATTATACACGTGGTCAGATGAGAAGATCTATAATGGTCCCTCCTGGCTTTAAAATCTATGAATGAGGACACACTACATAGATTTTCAAAAATTACCAGTGATTTGGGGAGCCTACTTTTTTATTGTTTTCTGTTTTTTTTATGAACAACTTGACACATCTTGAAGGAGTCCACTGAGCACCCACCCTCTGAAAATCAAGCTCCTTTAAGGTGCCTCAAGTAGGCAATCCAAAAATTAAGCTACATCAAATCACTAATGCCTTCTGAAAATATTGGTCTATAAGTCTGATAGAATTTCACTGAACATTCCACATAATTTGGCTATAACTCAGTATTGGGGGAAAAAGTAACCCTTGCACATTCAGTGGCCTCCCTCCTGGTTTGGAGACTGGAAAAAATCCCAGGGAATCCCCTAATTTGGCCTATAAAGGTTGGTATCATTTCTAGAGAGACAAAACAGGAATTGGGGCCCCATTGTTCTAGATCAGGATTCAGCAACCTACGCACATGTGCCACCTTTGGCACACGAGCAGATTTTGTCTGGCACGCGGCTGCTGGCCGGGGTCTCTGCCACCGGTCCTGCTCAGTGTCCTGCCAGACTGGGGTTCCGATCACTCAGCCTGCAGGAGGCTGAGTGGGGCCGGCGGCCGGGACCCCAGACCGGCGGCAGGTACGCTCTCCAGCTCACCACGCTCGGGTTCTGCGGCTCCCGGGAGTGACAACCGCCAGGGTCCGGGGTCCTGAGCCTGCTGCGGGAGGGGCGGCGGCAACAGCTCACACTCCTGGGAGCCTCAGAGCCCGAGCGCGGCCAGCGGGGAACTGGGGGGTGCATGAGGACCGCTGCCAGCATGCATCCGCTGCAGGAGCCCCCCTGGAGGACTAGAGCCACTGAGGTGGGATGGGGAGGGCTCGCAGGGGGCCTGTGCACCCTCAAGGGGAGTTCAGGAGGCGGGGAGGGGGAAGCCTGTTCTGGGGAGCAGCCCCTGGACACGGCTGGCCCCTGGGGTCTATAAAGGCTCATTGGCATTTGCCCCTCAATGAACCAATGTGCGGGGGGGGGAGGGGGAGCACAAGGTGGAAGTTTTGCCTAGTGTGCAAAATATCCTTGCACCGGCCACTGCACTGAACTGGTAAGATCTGCATTTTAATTTAATTTTAAATGAAGCTTCTTAAACATTTTAAAAAACTTGTTTACTTTACACACAACAATAGTATATAGACTTATAGAGAGAGACTCATAGACTCATAGGTCAGAAGGGACCAATATGATCATCTAGTCTGACCTCCTGCACAAGGCAGGCCACAGAACCCTACCCATCCACTTTTATACAACCCCTAATCCAGGACTGACTTATTGAAATCCTCAAAACTGGTCTGAAGACCTCAAACTGCAGAGAATCCACCAGCAAGCGACCCATGCCCCATGCTGCAGAGGAAGGCGAAAAACCTCCAGGGCCCCTGCCAATCCACCCTGGAGGAAAATTCCTTCCCGACCGCAAATATGGCGATCAGCTAAACCCTGAGCATGTGGGCAAGACTCACCAGCCAGCACCCAAGAAGGAATTCTCTGCAGTAACTCAGTTCCCATCCCATCCAACATCTCCCCGCAGACCATTGAGCAGACTTATCTGGTGATAATCCAAGATCAATTGCCCAAATTAAACTATCCTATCATAACATCCCCTCCATATACTTATCAAGCTTAGTCTTGAAGCCAGATAAGTCTTTTGCCCCCACTACTTCCCTCGGAAGGCTGTTCCAAAACTTCACTCCCCTAATGGTTAGAAACCTTCGTCTAATTTCAAGTCTAAACTTCCCAATATCCAGTTTGTACCCATTCGTCCTCGTGCCTACATTAGTACTAAACTTAAATAATTCCTCTCCCTCCCTAACGTTAACGCCCCTGATATATTTATATAGAGAAAGCATATCCCCCCGCAGCCTTCTTTTGGCCAGGCTAAACAAGCCAAGCTCTTTGAGTCTCCTTTCATAAGGCAGGTTTCAATTCCTCGGATCATCCTAGTAGCCCGTCTCAGGACCTGTTCCAGTTTGAATTCATCCTTCTTGAACATGGGACACCAGAACTGCACACAATATTCCAGATGGGGTCTCATCAGCGCCTTATATAACGGTACTAACACCTCCTTATCCCTTCTAAAAATGTTAAAATGTATTACTGGCACACAAAACCTTAAATTAGAGTGAAAAAATGAAGACTCAGCACACCACTTCTGAAAGGTTGCCAACCCCTGTTCTAGATACTGCCCAAGTAAACAACACAGAGGCTTGGTGTACACTTAAAACATAAGTTGACATAATTATGGCGCTTCGGGGTATGAAAAATCCACACCCTGAGCACCATAGCTATGCCAACCGAACCCTCGTCGTAGACACAGTTAAGTTGATAGAAGAATACTTGGATTCAGGGAGGTGGCGTTCCTACAGCAACCGAAAAACTCCTTTTGTCACTGTAGTCTCTATCTACACTAAGGGGCTATACCAGCACAGCTACAGCACCATAGCACTTGTAAAGTAGACATGGCAGAAGACAATCCCCCTAATCTAAATCCTAATCTAGGATTTAGACAATATGCAAAGAGAGTATAAACGAAAACCCAGTGAAGTGGGGTTGGGAAGACAAGGTTCCATAGAGATAGGTGTATTTGTGTAAGTTATTAGTCTCAGTGATCTCAGCAGCCCTAGGCAGTCATCATCCTATCCAGTGCCAGATGGCAGTGATCTGTAGGCCTGGTGGCTATATTCTGCTCTCATTCATCATGCACTACTCCCACTGAGGTCAGTGGGAGTTTTGATCAGAAACTGTGCAGGAGAAGCTAACAATAAATGCCATACAGCCTGCTCCAAAGTCAAAAGACGGGAACAAGAATTCTGCATGGAGGGGGAAATCCTGATTCTTAGTTAGATTATTAAGTCTCCTTTACTCAGGGTGTGCAAAGTGGGAGTAAATCCAGTGTCACTGATCATTCAAGACAGAAAAAATTGCAGTTCATATTTTACTCGATTCAAAGCCCACTTAAGTCAAATATAATTTTGAAAACAATTCAGGGTGGAATATAGTAAACACCTGATACAACAGCAGCTTTAGACATCTGATATAACTAGTACCAAGGAGAAGGAAATATTATCCACTGCAAGATGGACTGTGTTTTGAAGCTTCCTTTGAAGAAGCAGATTAACCTCAGGATGTTACTGTCTTTTGTGACATAGGGACAGGGAGGGTGGGGAGTGGGAGAGCTTTGGATAGGAATATCTACCTTTTATTTTCTTTCAAATCCACATCATTTAGAATCTACCATTTCGTAATCTTCTTTCAGACGATTTAGCTGGAATTTATATAACTGAAGGAAGAATGAGGTGGGGTACAGTGGAGCAAAATCTTTAAATTGAATCTATCAGCAGAGTCACTTAAATCTAAGGCTGACGACTCTGGGTCAGGATTTGTTTTAAATCTTCCTTGGAAGCAACTGCATGCTTCAGGAGATTGGTAATGAGATATAGAGCATTTCGCCCTCTAGGATTCCAGTTCAAATCCAGGTCATTAGTAGCTTTAAGCACTAAGGGGAAAGGAGGGATGGAAAAACAGGTCCCCTCCTACACTAAAAAGCAAAGTGGAGTTCTTCATACTCTACCGACTTGGGTAAATCAATGGTCCCCCAGCATCCCTTCTCAAATGGTGCAGTGAGAGTGCCCCCTTCTGTTTCTAACTATTCTGGTTGTAAGTTATCTGGTTGTTTTGTGGCTGATGTGAAATAAATGACACAGTCCAGTTCCCAGTTGTCGATATCATAGAAAAAACACAGTTGTCCCATGTATTGGCAACCAGAGATATTCACTTCCTCAGAAAGCACTTACTATATAGGAGGCACTCAATAGACACATACTATCTAAAATAATAGTCACCCCATCTTGACATGGCATATAATTATCATACAAACCTAAGACTGGAAAACATATCCTGGGTATTTGCAATAGAGATGCAGAATATAAAATCTAATGATAAAGAAAAGCACATTGCACCTGTATTGCATCACTCATCCCAAGGATTTCAAAGCACTTCAAATACCTTCATTAACTACCTCTCATAACATCCTTACAAGGTAGATTAATATTAGAGCAGGTCAAAACATTTCCAATGAAACACGATTCTGTTGGAAAAGGATGTTTTGAAGAAATCAAAACGTTTGATGGGAAAGTATCAATGTTGTTAAAATTTGCCAAAAAATTATTCAAGCTCTTTATTTTGATGCCATTCCACTTCATTTTGACTAATGTTTTGACTTGTTACATTATATAAAAGTGAGAACACAACACTTCAAACTTATCAAAATGAAATGTTTTGATATTTCTCAAATGACATTTTTTGAAGGTTAAGTCTGTGGGAAATTTTAACTTTACACTCTGATTTGGGATGAAAGAAAATTTCAGTTGGTCAGAATTTCCTGTGGAATGGAAATTCTGAGTCCCAACTAGATCTAATAACTATTACCATCCCCATTTTACAGATGGCTAAACGGAGGAAGAGACATTAAGTAGCCTTCCCAAAGTTATACAGCAATTCAATGACAAAACCCAATGAAAAACCCAAGTCCTACATTCCCTGTACTCTTAGTGAATTTGACACTACATTACAGAGAGCTGAACGCACTTGGACTTGCTTAGTTTTCAGCATGTTGGTAGCCCCATTGAAAACAATGCACATGCTCATGTGCGTTAATGAATGTGCGACTTAGGTGGTGGCTTGTAGTCCCTTCAAAGAATAGATGAGGTAAATATAAAATATCTATCAAATTCACTTTATATTTCATGAGGAGGATTAATCAGTTGACAATTCAATAAGCTAGAAGACAACCCAAAATGTATGTTTACAGAATCTCCCATGCCAGCAAAAAAATACAAGTATAACACAAGGTTTAATGCAAAGAATATACAAATATGATTCCTAGGTAAGGACCTATTATGTGCATTCTCCTTGGATCTTATGTATGCATGATTCTTCACTCTTAGCATAACTACTGTTGCAGATCCTTGTACTAAAAACTGTACTGAGACCCACCATATTCATTGGCCTAATTTTTCAAAAGTGGCTAATCAAGTTCAAGCTCTCTGTCCTTATCCTCAAGGTACTTGATAGTTTCGGCCCAGGATATCTATGATCTCACCTAAAGCTCCCGAATGAAGACCGTAATCATAAACTCCTGTTCTCAGGCACAATGGAACTTACTACCACAAGGGTAAAGCTTGTCGGTGCAGGAGACAGAACTCTCCTGGGGGTCAACCCCAGACTGTGAAATGAACTCTTACAGAGACTAAACACCATCCCAAACATCACCACCTTCCACTCCATGTACAAGGGGCACTTCTTGCAGTCTCTGCTATAACCAAAATAAAACACTACACTGAACATATAACCCTCCCCCCAGAGAGGACCAGAGCTAAAACATGTTAATCACATCACTCATCTCACTATGAGAAGATGCTCAGCTTCTAATGATGAGGGCAATATAAGAATCCACACAGAATAGAACAGGCGATTTGAAGGTACCCTGCTTGTCACACTTAAAGGGCTTCATTTTCATTGTGCACTCCACAGTTATGAAAATCAGACCCTTTCTGAGGTGCTTTAAGTCGGGCACCCCAAAACTAGAGCCCATTTAGGTTGCAATTTCCAACTAGGTCTAAGGGAGATAGACTCACACTGAAAATCCTAAATCACTAGCCACTAAGGAAAAGTTAGATCACAAAATATGCTCATTACTGTGCCTTGCTAGAAATGACAAAATTGTTTTATTCTGACAATAATCATGCATGATTCACTGCACTATCTAGAAATATTGAACATTATTTTATGCAACAGAGTTAGAATATATAAAGAAAAGGATAACCTAACTTAGCCCCCCAAAAATAAATACCTTCTCTACATCCAATTCTGATTAACTGTTACACATAACTAGAATTTGAAAAAAAATTAAATGGCAATATTTGTATTTGAATGCATAAGATGGAAACTATTCCTTTAATTTTTTTATGTTCACATGCTCTCCAAACTCTGCTGCCTCACAGTTCACATGTCTATCAGCTGTATCAGGATACAGAGAATGAAAGCCTAAAGGTCCAACTCAGAGCTCCTTGGCAGTAAGGAATATAAAACTGAAAAGTGCATTAGGAACCACTCTGTTTACTGCAATTAATTGTCCCCCTTCTCCCCAGCCCAGCCCTGTTGGCCAGTCAGCATTTCTCAGTAGTTTGGTCTTTGTTGGTCCTGCTTCATAAATTGACAGGGCATAACTTGCTCAACAAAGGATGGAAAATTGAGTCCATCACACCAGGTGATAAGTACAATAAGCCCAGCAGCTCAAGAAATGGGACGGGTTGAGTGGGAGGGGGGACGTTATGCTGGGAAAAGGCAAAATGAATGGTGTGTGTGTGGGGGTGTGTGTGTGTGTTTATTTTATTGGGCAGCTTAAGTGAAATGAGTTAGTGGTACCTGCTCAATTCCCAGTGAGCAGATGTCTACTTCATGCAAAGACCCACCAGCAGAATTGGCAGCCTTAGGACAGATCTAGCAACGATGGTACAGGAATGTCAATTGGGGTGTGATTTTCTTATAACATTTTTATACCGGCAAAAGCCCCCATATAGATGTAGTTATAGTAGCAAAAAAAATGTCCTTTTGCTGGTGCAGATTATTTTGTTCAAGGAATCAGTATAAACTATAGTGGCAACAGACTGCTTTTCCCAGTATAGCTTAGGCCATGGCTAAAGTGTGATTCCTGACCAACAAAGCTGCAGCTGCTAAATGCCCCTTCTTTAAATGCAGTTATATAAGCTCAGCTATGCCAATATAAGATGCATCACACTGGGAACGCTTTTCCCGTATACTAGACCGGTATTCCTACACTGGCAAAGTGTTCCCAGTGTAGACGTGGTCTTATACTAGGTCCCTGAACTCTTTTGCAGATAAAAGCTGTATCTACATTAGAAAGGTTTGCTGGTATAGCTGTGCTGGCAAATATTTTTCTAGAGTAGAATACGCTTTAGTGAAGCAGACCAGGGTTGAATTAAGGAATAGAGACAGTTCCTAGAGGGAATCATTTTAAGATTTAATTAGAGCTGGTTGCATTTATTTGTTTATTTTCACTTACTGTTTTTGACCAGCCCTTGTTCTGATCCCCAAACCCTTCCAGTCAATGGAAATTTCCTCCAAATTACATCCAGCAGTTACTGGATCAGGATCTTGGTCAGGACTGAGTCACATACATACAGTTGTGCAGAGAGATCAAGCAGTTTTGGTGCCCATGCTGTATCTTTCCTGTAGATACATTGTCCCGCCTATAGAGTTCTCAATATAGCACTCTCCATGACCATTGATATAGCTTTTTAAATCAAAATGAATTGTGTTCAGATGCCCCACTTTTAGTTACTCCAAATCAGCCCAATTGCATATCGTTTTGCGTTTGCCCCAAATAGGCTTAGAGTCCTAAAATGCTCATTCAAAAGAAGAAAACAAAGGGATTTCAAATTGCAAATACTAGGAATCAAGAGATTCCTGGGTAACCTTCACCTCCTATTCATATAAATGGGAACTGATGTTTTAATTCTAACATTCCAGCCCAAAATTATCTGCTGATGTAAACAGAAAGAGTTCTTTTGACTTTTTCCAGAGAATTGGTCCCTCCATCTCACTCACAGCAAAGAAGAGTGTCAAAATATACCCTTTGGAGCCTGAGCTTTGAAATGCCCTGTGTTGCTGAACATAGAACTCTATTCTGAAACCAGTGCTTGAGAGGGCGAGCATGCAAGCAAGCTACAGTTAGAAGACCATAGGTACTTCTATACCCAAATACCTTAGTGCCTCAAAATCTTTAATGTACATAACACAACTATGTGATAAGGAAGTTCTCTCACAGTGTTTCTCAAACTGGGGCCACCGCTTCTGTTGGGAAAGCCCCTGGTGGACTGGGCCGGTTTGTTTACCCGCCCCGTCTGCAGGTCTGGCTGATCGTGGCTCCCACTGGTCACGGTTCACTGCTATGGGCCAATGGGAGCTGCTGGAAGCGGCGCAGGCCAAGGGATGTACTGGCTGCCGCTTCCAGCAGCCCCATTGGCCTGGAGCGGCTAATCGCGGCCAGTGGGAGCCACGATCGGCCGGACCTGCAGACAGAACAGGTAAACAAACCGGCCTGACTCACCAGGGGCTTTCCCTACACAAGCGGCAGCCCCATTTTGAGAAACACTGTTCTATCATCCTCATTTTAACGATGGGAAACTGAGACCCAGAGAGGCTAAGGTCACACAGAAATTCTATGGAGGAGCAGAGAAGACAGTTCAGGTCTCCAGAGTTTTAGGCTAGTGCCTTCATCACTGAAACATCCTTTTGCCCCTGGAAAAGTTCCCTACTGCTTTTGAAAGGCCATCTCCTCAATATTTTGTCTAAGTTTTGCAGAAACTGTTCACAACTACCCATGCTACGTGCACTATTCAGTACGAAACAGAAGGAATGCATAAAGATGGGCAAGTTTTGTTGAAGCTAGTAGCTAATTTAGACTCAGCTTTCCTTAATAAATCAAGAATCTTCACTTGTCCTTTTAAGTTATCCTCAAAAGGCTTTATTTCAACATTGCAGATGAAGATATAGTCTTTTTAAGTAACCGCTTTACCCCTTTTGGGAGGCAATTAAGCAGGGTAAAAAAATTACCACCTTCTGTTTCTATTCTCATTATGGTAGATAACTGGTTTGTTTTAAAAGAAAGACAGAATTATTCAGACATTGCCCATTTCAACATTTCTAACTATTTTGAGACTACTGGTGCAAAAAAGTGATTCAAACAAGTTGAGCTATAAAATATCTGGTCATCCCCTGAATTCACCCCCACACTGCCACACCTTCTCCCCACCCTCTGTCAATCATTGCTCCTTGAACACTCCCATTAACACATACTATTGGCTCAAGAGCCTTAACCTCTGCAGCTTCTGCTGTCATGCCCAGTGCTCTTGGATTTTCCCATCTCTTCTTGCATGCAATTCCTATTTTCCTGGTCCTGCAAAGGTACATGTGAAAACATGTTTAAGCCTCTGCAGGATCAGGCCTCAAGTTGTCTTGCCTCTACTTCCACCTGTCATTATGTTGCTCTAACTCTGGAGCAGGTTGTACGATTTATGTGGCAGTTGAAGGTGAATGCAAAATGAAGAGGTAATGCAGACTGCATTGAATTTTAAATCTCCAGTTGACAATCCTTTCATGTTTCACATTTGGTCTGATTGATTGGTTTTAAGTCTCATGGGTTTCAGTAAATATACCCAAATTAGGAAGAGGTTAAAAAGAAAATGATGAATTACAAATTCAAGAACATGCTTGTTACCCTAACTAACCTGTTCAGGAAAGAGGAGATAACGTTTTATTTGTTGTTCCAAATCCGCTCTGTTCTGCAGTCAATGTCTGTACCTGTTAGAAGCATGATCTATGTTAACTTTTTATCAGCACAGTATAAAGCCTCTAAACTACTGTATCGACACCATCTTTTAAGAGGATCAAGTCTGTTTAATGCCTGGAATTGATCAAAGAACAGGGTGAGGAAATGGTAGAATTTTTTCATGGTTTTTCCTTACGAAAGTCCAAAATTTCAAATAATCAAAATTGAAAAAAAAAAATGAAAAATGCTTACCATAAAGTTCCCAAAATGGTGAAAAAAACCAGATAAATTTCATGAAATTTTCCTTTTTTGTTGTTGTTAAAATAACAAAAATGCAATGACTAACAAAAATGCAGCCAGCTTACCCTCCATCACAGTTTTTAGCAGAGACAACTCTGGATTTTCAGTTTCAAAGCTGAGCTACCTCCTGAGTTAAAAGAGCAACTGGTAGTGGTAGTAGCTTCTTATCTTTTATCTGGACCAGCCATTAGAGGGGGACATAGCATGCTTAGCCATTGTATTGCATGTTGCATAATGTGGATCTACTTAGAAAAATTACTATGTAAAAATGATGTCTTACTTTTAACACTGGATCCTTGTGTGCCTTTAATCTTAGTGCACTGTGTGCTGCACAGAATCAACTCAGCTGCAGAAAGATGAACTCTTGAGCTTCTGCTAAAGATTTGGCAGCAAAGTTTCAACTGCAGGACCCACAATTTCCCTTCACTTACACCTGTACAACCCCATTGACTTCACTGTGTTGCACAAATGTAATGCAAGAAAGAAGAAGACAGATACATCATAGGCATGTACACGAGGGCAGAATTGGACCTGCAGGATTTATTATCACTGCTGAGGCATGAATGAGAAACAACCCAGATTGACTCTCAGAGCCCTACGTGAGAGTCTGCAGGGCTTGGCAAAAAAAAAAAAAAAATCCATCTTTAGACATATAAATTGAGCAAATTTGATCAGGAAATCATTTAGACATAACTAATATGAAACCCATTCTATTACAGTTATTCATCTTTCAGAATGATCCTGAGTCTTCCTTAATAAAAGGATAAAGAATCCCTTTATTTCTTCATATTCTGGTATAGCAATAATGTCTAACTAGAAAAAAAGACTGGCAAATGACAAGTACAATATTTTACAGTGAAACTTAACAAGTGACATGCAACAATTCCAAGCATTAAGTGCACTCGAGAGAGTTTAAGAGAAAATGAATACAATATTTTAATAATGTAAATGAGATTTTCAAGGACACTCGGTGTTGGTCAAACTCTGTAGCCATGGAAGTCAAATGGGAGTTTTATGACTGACTTTCCATAAGAGCAGAGGTATGAAAACATTGAGTGCTTTGAAAACCCTGAATGAATTCTTATTTATAATGCAGTAACACCTAGGAACCCTAGTCATAGATCAGAGTCCCATTGTGCTAAGTGCTGTACAAACACAAAACAAAAAGATGTTCCCTGCAGGAAAGAGCTTACAATAAAGTGCAACCTGGGAAATGTAATCTCCTCCATAGTTTCTTACATTCTTAATCAAAGATTGCTATATTCTAACAAGGATTGTTAACATCAAGTCAAATATTCTGTCTGAGTGTATCATTAACTTTTAAAACAAATGTCATACAATCCAGATGATCAGAAAAGCAGCATATCTAACAACATGGTGATCCCTGGGGCTTAGGGGAACTGGTTTACTGCTGGCTAAGAGGGAAGAATGCTACTTACAGAATCATCATTGGAGTGTCGCCCATTTAACCCCTGTTCTGATCTAACCCTGCTTAGCTTTCTGGAGTTGAAGAGATCACAGCCAAAAGTAGTATAACTATGAACTTTAAGCCAGAGAATTTGGCCTTTAATTTCACTCAAGTCAAAAGCATCTCTATCTTGTCAAGGTCAGGAAGACCAAAACATTCTCACTCCTCCAGGAGTTTAGTTTGGAGAATTGCCTGAGCCAGAATAAATGTCATCTCCCATCCCAAATCAATAATAACATCCTGATTCTCCATCGCTCCGTATCTTGTGAAATCATTTACATCAGTGCAAAGTGCATGTAAATAGTTGTCATTTTGATCTGGTATCATTTTGCATTCACTTTGCACTGATGTAAAGTGCCCAGGAATATGCAAGGTAACAGAGAACCAGGCCCTATGTGTATAGCGGTGAGTTAGCGAGCTCTTTCATCCCTCCAGCTGGCAACATTTGCTGAAATTCCAGCAAGATCAGCCCAATAAGAACTGCACACATCATTTCACTATCTGGCTTGAGTAAACACACTGCTCTGGCTTTATCTGACATCCTCTGTGACAGTTACCATCAGAGATACAGGCCTCTTAGATAGCGAGTTTGTTACATGCTCCCCATCAGCATGGCTGTAAGTACAGAGCTGCTCACTTATTTCCTTTATAAAGTATAGGCACACAAATGCATGCCTTGCTTTTCAACTGCTCTAATGGGGTCTGTCATGGGCAGGGGCGGCTCTATGTTTTTGCCGCCCCAAGCACAGCAGTCAGGCAGCCTTTGGCGGCACGCCTGTGAGCGGTCTGCTGGTCACGCGGATTCAGCGGCGTTTCTGCGGGTGATTTGCCGGTCCCAAACTTCGGTGTACCCGCAGCCAAACTGCCACCGAAGCCTCAGGACCAGTGGACCTCCTTCAGGTGTGCTGCTTAAGGCTGTCTGACTGCCACCCTCCCAGCAACCAGCAGGCCGTGCCCCGCAGCTTGCCGCCCCTGTCACGCGCTTGCTGCACTGGTGCCTGGAGCTGCCTCTGGTCATGGGTGGCCAGGGAGTAGGATATTTGGCCCTTCCTTCTTAGGTTAATACTGTGGTGCTTTGTTTTACTTCCTGGGCTTGGTTGTTATTTCCTTCAGCTGCTACAAGATGGCCGAAGTGGCCTTAGCTTATAATCTATTTTGCCTCCAATTTTTTTTTAATGTCTCAGACGTCACCCTTGAAATCAGCGATACACAAGCTTAAACCACTTACCAAACATACATATAGCAACAGTGTATGACTGCAACAATTGTGCTGATGCAACATGATTGAAATCAAAGCACAAAGCACAAATTAAGCACATATTCAACCAGAACTTTGGATCGGGGATGTATATTGGCTGCAGCAGTCTCAGAAAGGAATTTTTCCTCTGTACTTCCATTGCCTCGTGCAATCATAAGGTACTGTCTTAGCCACAAGATTAATGATTAATTCAAGGTGAATGAGTTGATTCACTAATAAAAATATTGAATAGTGCTGGTCCCAGAACTGACGCCTGCAGGTCGCCTCTAGATGCACCCTCCCAGTGTGACAGTGAACCATTGATAACTACTCTCTGAATATGGTCTTCCAACCAGTTGTGATCCACCTGCTAGTAATGTCATCTAGACTGCATTTCCATGAGAATGGCCATGTGGGACAATGTTAAAACACTTACTAAAATCAAGATATAATAGGTCTGCTGCTTCCCTATCATTCCACTAAGCCAGTTCAGGAAGCAGAAGGATTGGGCTGGGGGGAAGAGGACAGAAACGGAGACATGGTTGCCATAGTTACTTGCTATACTGGCTGAAGAGAAAAATTAAACAGATAGGGAAAAGACAGGTATAAAGAGATACTTAGTTTGATTTTTAATATATATACTTGCTAGGTTGGAAATTCAAAGCAATTTGCACTCATTGAAATACTTTGTACAATCTTTCAGAAACTTATTATCTAAGTACTATACCTGGGATTGGCCTGGCCTTCAGAGAAGCTTTGATCCCAAAGCCCCTGTCAAAAGCAGACCGTATTTGTCTTGTATGAAGAGGGAGCCTTAAGCTTTTGGAAGATTTTGATACAGGAAAGAGTAAGGATATAGTATCCCCTTTATTTCTTGCTCCAAGGAAGAGAAGTGACCAACCATTATATCCCTAGTGCTGGGGTTCTCAAACTTCATTGCTCCATGACCCTCTTCTGACAACAAAACTTAGTACATGACCCCAGGAGGAGGGACAAAAGCAGGAGCCCGCCAGAGCCCTGTCAAAGCCAAAGCCCCACCACCTTGGGCAGAGGGGTACAACGTCAAAGCCCAAGGGCTTCAGCCCAAGGTGAGGAAGGGTGCTCTGTTATCTGAACCACACCACACAGGGCTAAAGCCATTGGGCTTTGGCTTCGGTCCTGGCGCTCAGGCTTCATTTTCCGCCCCAGTATGTCTAATGCCAGCCCTGGCAATCCCATTAAAAAGGGGTCGCGACCCATTTGGGGTCCCAGCCCCCAGTTTGAGAACCGCTGCCCTAGTGTATAATCAGTTGGTTATTACATCTGTGCACCACTGTCCTCTACTGGGTGGAATCAGAATTGCCCTATATTGCCAAAAACTATTGAAGATTCTCCTGTAGCTCAGGGACTGAGATCTGCTCTCTTGGAGAAGGAGCTCTGTGTGGTTGTGACCTGCAGCAAAGAGAAACATCTGTCTAGTCCAAGGTGACCACAGATTTGTGATAAGGTGTCTTGCATTTCACTGGGGACTTCTTAACAGAATTACTAAAAACAAACAAAACCTCCCCCAAAAAAGTTAAAAAACAAACAAACTAGTATTTCATTGGACTTTCCCAGAGTAGATTTTTGTTGTTGTTTAAATTTAACAGATGATTAAGAGGAGGAACATGATAACCATCTAGAGATCTTGGAAGGCAGCAAACTAGCAGTGAAGGAACTCTGAGGGGCTTGCTTTGTGAGTGACAGTGTGTCCTGGTACGGCTCCCATCACCACATTATCTCATAACACTGCTGGACAGTAAAGCGTGTGTGTGTGTGTGTGTGTGTGTGTGTGTGTGTGTGTGTGTGTGTGTGTGTGTGTGTGTGTGTGTGTGTGTGTGTGTGTGTGTGTGTGTGTTTAAAACATATGGGACACTAAGGGATGAAGAGATTAAGTGACTTGCCCAAAGTGGTCATTGAAGTACACAGTAGAACCAAGAACTGTCCCAGATATTCTCAATACTAGTCCAGTACCCTAACTGAAAGGCTATCCTTTCTCCCCACAGACTGAGCTGAAGGGGAGACAGATGCATTAGCTGATGACTACAGGGACACTGACATAAACCATGCTCATGTGGTCAATCCAGCAGCTGCAGAGTGCATTTGCCCTCTCCTGTTGTCTGGAAGGTGCAGGGTGTCCACATTCTCTCCAAAGTCAGTGGAGATGCTTACGGATTTGGGGAGGGGTCAGAGCCTTGAAATGCTCCTTGAAGCAACAACAAATGGAGAGCAACCACCTTATTCCACTCCCCCACCCAAAAGACCTGAGGGAAGTCATCCCATAGATGTCTGATATTCGGAATAAAATCAAAAATCCCTCATATTGTATGCAGCACCCTCCCCTAGAAAGCCTGGGGATTTCTGAAAGGAATGCCTCCCCAGAGTCTAGTCTGACTGTGGGGATGGGCAGCAAGGAGCTGGGGAGTGAAGGATGCTGACAGCACAGCGTCCTGTGATGAAGAAAGGGCACTATATGTGGCAGCTGTCTGCACATATGCCCTGAAATCCCAGAAGGAACGGCCCTAGATTTCCCAGAAGGTTTTTCAGGCTGCCCCTCAAACCTCCTTTTGGCTCCCAAACTTTCCCCTCATGAGCAAAGAATGTGGAGTCTACCCTTGGGTTGCCATTCTCGATTGGCTCAGAAGCAATATTTTGTGGCTGGTTTTTTTCAATCTCTGAAGTCATAGTAAGGTCGGCAGTACCATGTGAGAGAATCAGGTTCAATGTATCACTGTGGCTCTAAAAACAAGAGACAAAGGAATCTGGTTTCCTTGGCAATAAAAATGCTGTGAAAAATGCTCAGAATGTGTGCCTGACTCTTCCGCTCCGAGAAGTTTGTATATAGGCTTGCATGAAAGACCAGAGAGTTCCAAGTACTAAACTGGAACACTTCAGTACTGGGGGGTGTCTGGTGCCCACTGGATTTGTGCCAGGATCTCTCCAAAGTTTAGGCATGTTAACCTCAATAATATCCCCTTTCAATTACTCAAATGAGTATCTGATATCTACATGCTTTGGGAGCCCAAGATATTACGCTGTCTCCTTAGATCACAAGCCTTCCCAAGAGCCCACGACTAGATGAGAGAAACAAGCTACGCTGTTGGGTATGAACACACAAGGAACTACTGTCGATTAGAGGCACCCCATTATCCAACTTGCTAAGTGTCAGGGTATCTACTATCTAAATAGCCCTGTTTATTCACATTTTGGAACTACCGTCTCCTTTTGCTAATAAATAAAATGCTCCACATATCTCACTTACCATCTGAGACTCAACGGGTATGTCTAAATTGCAACAAAAGACCCAGAGCATGACCAAAGCTGGCCTGGATCAGCTGACTCAGGCTTGCGGGTTATAAAATTGCAGTGTAGACATTTGGGCTTAGGCTGGATCCTGGTCTCTGAGACCCTGCAAGGTGGGGGAAGGGTCTCAGATCCCAGGCCCAATCAGGTCCACTGCTATTTTAACCCCACAACCCAAGCCCTGCAAGCCCAAATCAACTCATCTGAACTCTGAGATTCACTACTGGGGGTATTTTATCACAGTGTAGACATACCCAAATAGAATTAACACACACACATCTATTAAGTCTCACAAAACCTATATGAGGGAGGTCCTATTACAACCATTTTAAAGAGTGGGAAACTGAGTAACAAAGAGATGAAAGGTAACATTTTCAATAG
Organism: Gopherus evgoodei; assembly: GCF_007399415.2. Classification (NCBI taxonomy): domain Eukaryota; kingdom Metazoa; phylum Chordata; order Testudines; family Testudinidae; genus Gopherus; species Gopherus evgoodei. The sequence goes on along the minus strand of NC_044323.1, from coordinate 154,377,558 downwards.
TGCCTAAGGAGCCAAAGTCCCATTTTCAGAAGTGATTTAGGAACTTAAGTCCCAGCAAAAGTCAATGAGTGCCTCGGTGCCTTTTGAAAATGGTACTTAGGTTGCTAAATCACTTAGGCCGGATTGTTAAAGGTGTTTAGGCTCCCAATGACCCAAAGGTGCAGATAGGCCCCTAAAGAAATTTTCAGAATTGAGAGTTAGGTACTTAGGCACTTCTGAAAATCCCATTAGGTGCCTATCTGCATCTTCAGATGCCTAAATACATTTAACAATCTGGCACTCTTTACAAATTTTACATTATGGGACTCCCCCAAAGGTCACACAGTAAGTCAGGGGTAGCACCAAGAATAGGATCTAGGAGGCCTGACTCCCAGTAGCTTGTCCTGAACTGTAAGATGAAGCTCCCACTCCTCACCTTCTTTGCTTTGTTCAGTCACTAATTTTTATTTTCATATATTGAGTGGGGAAATATTTCAATGTAGACCTTCACACAAAATACTTAGGAAACCCTACATACCTGCAAAGGGAGCTACTGATTCCGAGTACCTTATGAGACACAACCTTCTGTTGTGAATTCCGTTCACACTAAATTTCATCCCTTCCAAAATAAAACTAGTCTAGATATTCAGGAGACTGGAAGGAAAAAACAATTGTATTGAATTGGCATTCATACTGAATTCAGTAATTGGCATTACTGAAACTTGGTGGGATAATACACACGACTGGAATGTTGGTGTGGATGGGTATAGTTTGCTCAGGAAGGATAGACAGGGGAAAAAGGGAGGAGGTGTTGCCTTATATATTAAAAATGTACACACTTGGACTGAGGTGCAGATGGACATAGGAGACGGAAGGGTGGAGAGTCTCTAGGTTAGGCTAAAAGGGGTAAAAAACACAGGTGATGTCGTGCTGGGAGTCTACTACAGGCCACCTAATCAGGCGGAAGAGGTGGATGAGGCTTTTTTCAAACAACTAACAAAATCATCCAAAGCCCAAGATTTGGTGGTGATGGGGGACTTCAACTATCCAGATATATGTTGGGAAAATAACACCGCGGGGCACAGACTATCCAATAAGTTCCTGGACTGCATTGCAGACAACTTTTTATTTCAGAAAGTTGAAAAAGCTACTGGGGGGAAGCTGTTCTAGACTTGATTTTAACCAATAGGGAGGAACTTGTTGAGAATTTGAAAGTAGAAGGAAGCTTGGGTGAAAGTGATCATGAAATCATAGAATTTGCAATTCTAAGGAAAGGTAGAAGGGAGTACAGCAGAATAGAGACAATGGATTTCAGGAAGGCAGATTTTGGTAAGTTCAGAGAGCTAATAGGCAAGGTCCCATGGGAATTAAGACTGAGGGGAAAAACAACTGAGGAAAGTTGGCAGTTTTTCAAAGGGACGCTATTAAGGGCCCAAAAGCAAGTTATTCCGATGGTTAGGAAAGATAGAAAATGTGGCAAAAGACCACCTTGGCTTACCCTTGAGATCTTGCGTGACCTACAAAATAAAAAAGCGTCATATAAAAAATGGAAACTAGGTCAGATCACGAAGGATGAATATAGGCAAATAACACAGGAATGCAGAGGCAAGATTAGACAAGCAAAGGCACAAAATGAACTCAAACTAGCTATGGGAATAAAGGGAAACAAGAAGACTTTTTATCAATACATTAGAAGCAAGAGGAAGACTAAGGACAGGGTAGGCCCACTGCTCGATGAGGAGGGGGTAACAGTAACGGGAGACTTGGAAATGGCAGAGATGCTTAATGACTTCTTTGTTTTGGTCTTCACTGAGAAGTCTGAAGGAATGTCTAGTATAGTGAATGCTTACGGGAAGAGGGTAGGTTTAGAAGAGAAAATAAGGAAAGAGCAAGTAAAAAATCACTTAGAAAAGTTAGATGCCTGCAAGTCACCAGGGCCTGATGAAATGCATCCTAGAATACTCAAGGAGTTAATGGAAGAGGTATCTGAGCCTCTAGCTATTATCTTTGGGAAATCATGGGAGACGGGGGAGATTCCAGAAGACTGGAAGGGGGCAAATATAGTGCCCATCTATAAAAAGGGAAATAAAAACAACCCAGGAAACTACAGACCAGTTAGTTTAACTTCTGTGCCAGGGAAGATAATGGAGCAGGTAATCAAAGAAATCATCTGCAAACACTTGGAAGGCGGTAAGGTGATAGGGAATAGCCAGCATGGATTTGTAAAGAACAAATCGTGTCAAACTAATCTGATAGCGTTCTTTGATAGGATAACGAGCCTTGTGGATAAGGGAGAAGCGGTGGATGTGATATACCTAGACTTTAGTAAGGCATTTGATACGGTCTCGCATGATAGATAAGCTAGGAAAGTACAATTTGGATGGGGCTACTATAAGGTGGGTGCATAACTGGCTGGATAACCGTACTCAGAGAGTAGTTGTTAATGGCTCCCAATCCTGCTGGAAAGGTATAACAAGTGGGGTTCCGCAGGGGTCTGTTTTGGGACCGGTTCTGTTCAATATCTTCATCAACGATTTAGATGTTGGCATAGAAAGTACGCTTATTAAGTTTGCGGACGATACCAAACTGGGAGGGATTGCAACTGCTTTGGAGGACAGGGTCAAAATTCAAAATGATCTGGACAAGTTGGAGAAATGGTCTGAGGTAAACAGGATGAAGTTCAATAAAGATAAATGCAAAGTGCTCCACTTAGGAAGGAACAATCAGTTTCACACATACAGAATGGGAAGAGACTGTCTAGGAAGGAGTATGGCAGAAAGAGATCTAGGGGTCGTAGTGGACCACAAGCTTAATATGAGTCAACAGTGTGATACTGTTGCAAAAAAAGCAAACGTGATTCTGGGATGCATTAACAGGTGTGTTGTAAACAAGACACGAGAAGTCATTCTTCCGCTTTACTCTGCGCTGGTTAGGCCTCAACTGGAGTATTGTGTCCAGTTCTGGGCACCGCATTTCAAGAAAGATGTGGAGAAATTGGAGAGGGTCCAGAGAAGAGCAACAAGAATGATTAAAGGTCTTGAGAACATGACCTATGAAGGAAGGCTGAAGGAATTGGGTTTGTTTAGTTTGGAAAAGAGAAGACTGAGAGGGGACATGATAGCAGTTTTCAGGTATCTAAAAGGGTGTCATCAGGAGGAGGGAGAAAACTTGTTCACCTTAGCCTCCAATGATAGAACAAGAAGCAATGGGCTTAAACTGCAGCAAGGGAGATTTAGGTTGGACATTAGGAAAAAGTTCCTAACTGTCAGGGTAGTTAAACACTGGAACAGATTGCCTAGGGAAGTTGTGGAATCTCCATCGCTGGAGATATTTAAGAGTAGGTTAGATAAATGTCTATCAGGGATGGTCTAGACAGTATTTGGTCCTGCCATGAGGGCAGGGGACTGGACTCGATGACCTCTTGAGGTCCCTTCTAGTCCTAGAGTCTATGAGTCTATGAGAAGCCCAAAGGGCCCTGTTAGTGTTGCAAGGGTTAAAGTATTTCTCACACTGCTCACTTATTTCTTTCTTCCAAAAAGAAATTGCAATCTGATAGAAAAGCAAAGATCAGTCACTGAATGACCACCACAGACCACACTGAGCTGCCAGTATATCTGATGACAAAGATCTCCATAAACATTTAAGAGCAGTGTGAAATTCAGGCTTGATGTATAGCAAAGGTGATGCACTCAGGCCTGTAGCACTTGTTTAATCTGACCAAGGGCAGGTATAAGGGTGATTTCAACAGTGAATGTGCATGTCCGTTCATTAGAAGAAAATGTGGTGTAAGTGAAAAAAAATAGGGCAAGGGAAATATCGTTGAGGGGAGAGAGGGAGCACACATCCTGCCCTGATTTGAATAAGATCTTTACCTGCTTCTGCCAAATGGCTGAGAGAGTTTTAAACGGCAATTCTACATTTCTCTTACAGCTCCTCTTTATGGGAAGAAATCAAGGAGCATTGTGAAACAGTTGGAAATCCTGCTGCTAAACAGAGCAGATCCCTGCTGGGCTGCTACCCTGTGAAGCTTAAGGCTCAGCCTGAACTGCCAAGGATAAAAGCAAGGTTGGATCTGGTTCACCCTGTGCATGCACACGTTATGCCTGAAGTTAATCAGGCTAAGGAAGGTGTAATCAAGGGCCACAGTAAATAGTGAATTTGCAAATCAACTACCGTACCCATTTCTCTTGGTTTTAGGGCTCACCCAGATTTGGAAAATTGACACAATATCACTGCACAAATGCACAAGGGGAGATAAGGAACAAGGGATGGTTGATTGAAAGATGGCAGCTCTGAATATCCAGATTCATCAACCAGCCCCATGGGATGCAGAAGCCCCAACAATTACTGCAAACCTGAAGCTCTCCATAAGCCCACCCAACCTATTCATGCCCATAGGCTGTTTATTTGCTGCATGCATTCCCTGGCATGAAGATTTAACCTGTAATACGTTTGTTCTGTTTTGTGACCAGGTATGGTCCTCTTTCCTCCACTCAAATTCTAAGCAACAGCTCAGGTCAAGTTTGCATTTTGCATCCAACTTTTAAAAACCACATGAAACATAAGTAGCCTCCTTGGTAGAGCTCTTAAAAGCATCTGATCTTGTAGTTTGTTAACAAAAGAGCAGGCAAATTATCTGCGTTTTTGTCTTTGCTGCTAAATAAAGAGACAGCTCTGTCTAGGAGGCAGTATATTTTTGAGTGGTACAGAAAGGATCTTTTAATGATCTCAGGTGTTCATTATTTGCTTCTGAAATCTCCGCCCAGTAAATTGTTTAAAATTGAGAGCAGTTGGAAGTTCAATGCCGAGTGCAATCAAACAAGCTGAAGCTAATGGGAACATTGGGATTTTTAGATCTCTTGAAATGCAACTAACAGGGCCGGTCCTTAAAAGTAAAGTAATGAATGTGGCCTGATTCCCCCTTGCCTTGCATCTTGTGTAGGCATTGAGGATGTTTTCACGGCACTGTAAGATCAGGCTCTAGCCCAAACCCCGCTTCCATCTACATACTAATCTGTCCAACTCAGGCTTGGGCTGCAGGGATGAAGAAGTTGAGCTGGGGTCCAACAGGGGCTTGGACCCAAATTCCATCATTTTGCAGTCTGGAGGAAGCTCAGGAGTGGTCCCCCCAAACTTGGGCCCTGAGAGTCTGCCAGTGCTATCCCACAATCCCTCAGGACAGTGTTCTTTGCCTTCCCTATTGGAGGAGTTCCCAATTGACTCCCAAGAAATGGAAACAACCCTCCTTTTTCAAGCACAGCTGCTCAGTGTCTAACCCTTCCATTTGGTTCTGACTGGTGAGCTGCAGACACATTGAAACTTCTCTTATGTTTGCAATGGCACTGATCCGAAAAAAATCTGACGCCAAACGTGCTGTTTGGTGGTCACAGGAGCACAGCCAGATTTTGGTGAATCTCTGGGGTGAGGCAAGGAAAAAGTTCTATTTTAGCAAGAGTTACAGGAATGACCACAGATACCTGGAAATAGCAAAGAAGCTGGCAGCACTGGGAATAACCAGACCAGCAACCGGAGCAAGGAGAGGATTAAGTGGCTGCAGACTGACTATTGGAAAACCGGGGCTGAGAAGCACACTCAATACATATATGTATAACAAAACATAAATGTAAATGGACAGCTCCCCTTTCCTAAACAGTCATCTCATCCACAATAAAAATGCATAATAATCAACACCCCAATTCAGTGCATCTAGTGACAGTTCCCCATTTCGTAGCTTAATGTGACAGCCCATGCAAGTCCATAATGTGGAAACACAGAGCATCCCTGACTTCTGTTGCAGGAGAGAAGAGTGTAATGTCTTTTGCCCAAGGGCTCTTAATTAAGCCTCAAAACAACCCTAGGAGGTATTACAGATGTGATTTTGTTTATTGATGGAGAGACATATTGGTAATGAGACTTTCTTAAGGTCACACACTATGTCAATGAACAAGGAACAGTACCAATAAACCGAGCTGCCAGTTCCCTGTCCTAATCTCTAGGCCTAATACTTTGAGCTAGACTATAATAAAACAGCACCACTTCCACATCCATTCTGTACTTCAACGACATCCCCGACATACATAGCAGCAAAGTCAGCACTACAAATATTGTACTTTATATGCAAAATTAATCTGTCCAAGAACCACAGGCCATTTGGGGGACAATTGGAAGGGGACAGAATATCACTATGAATTGTAATGGATTCTCCATGATTGGAAATTTCTAAATAAAGATTGGATGTTTTTCTAAAATGTATGCTCTAATTCAAACTGGAATTAATTCAGGGAAGTCCTATGGCCTTATGTTATACAGGAGATCAGGCTCAATCATCACAATGGTTCCTTCTGACCTTTTAATCTAGTCTTTCTGGGGTTAAGATAATCAACTATGGGTTGATACTAGGTTATACTTCCTGCATTGACAAGAGGTTACCATTGATTGACTATACAGTCTTCCCTTGCCCCTTAACTTTTCTGTTAATCTCTTTTTTAAATGACAGCATGTGAGGTAGATTTTTAACAATCTATTTTCTTTTTGACAAAGAAAAATCTGGTTAGTCAGTCAATTTCTTAATTGCAAAGTTAAGATCTTATTTGATTAAGAAATTTGTTCCACTCAAAAGCCATTTGTCAGAGCAGCTTTAAAAAAAACTGGCTCAAAAAATCATGCAAGGCCTGGTTTTTAATCACTAAATATAAAGCCAGACAGTGTTTGCATTCTAATCACGACAATAGGTTTATTATTATGTGGTCATGAAAATTCAATCTGGGCTCAAAATCTCGGGATGCAAAATTTTAGCTGGAAACCCATTTGTATCATCAAATCTGCAAAACAATCATTTTAAAGTATGGGGATTTTGGGCACGGCAAGATGAAACAGAGGTGTCTGGTTATGACCTCTTACTTATGCCAATAGTGCAGGATATTCATCTGACCACTGACTGATTGAGTCAGGTTTATGGGCCAATATCTTATGCTTTGGAGGAAACTGGTGGTTGTGGGGGGAAATGAAGCGTTGCTTAAAGCTGTCATGTCTTTGCGCTCTAACTGCTGCTTTGGCATGGTTCTCATGGCTTCATCAGTAGTCGACAGGGAGGACACTCAACCTATTTTAAGGGATACTACCCCATTCCTGTACACACCACCATCTACATTTACATTTGGACATGAGGCTGTAAACCTTAATTTAATTTGATTTTATCAGCGTCACCCCTAAGATTATTAGATAATTCAATTGGTGTCTTTGGAAGGTGACATTTAATTAAGGAAGATATCCAGAAATAAAGCCCAAGGGAGACCACACTCATATGACAATGAAGTAGTTCACTTCAATTTAACATTATGGAGCCTGATTTATATGAGGACCGCATCAAAGTCCTGGTAGTGCATAGGGACTTAAAGTGGGCATAAAGGAAGATAACCACTTAGGGACCCTTGATGCCGCCAAAGAGTATATAAGAGAGAGAACCGTGACTTTCCTCTCCTACTCATTTGCTGGCTGTTGGAACTGACTAAGCATCTGTGGAATATTATAATTTGCTGATAGTACAGGTCAGCAGCAAATTACCACCCTTACGCTGCTCAAGGGGAGGCTTTATGACTAAGACCAGTCTACACTTAAGAATTTAACAGGCAAAGCTGCATCAGCTAGGAATATGATTTTTCTCCAACATAGCTTTGCCAATAAAATCCCTAGCATAGATGCAGATATACCGGTATAACTGAATGTATGCAGTTACAGCTTACGCCAGTTGGGGGAACCAGCATAAATTGTACCAGTATAAGCACTTCCATACCTACATAACTGTGTCCACAATAGAGGGTTTTATGGTTATAGATAAAATGGTAAATTATAACTGTACAATCCCCTGAGTGCAGACAAGGCCTCAAGAAGGGTGTCTCTGAGGCACACTACCTCCCCAGGGCTATTCCTGGGATGGTGCATCTTAGTGAAACTGGTCAAAACTCAGAATTTCTGTTCTGCAGGAAATTCTGATTTTTTGAATTTTCTTCATTTCTTCCTTTCAATAATCAAAATTTTGAAAATTTCTGACAAAAACTAAGTTCCTGAAAAATATCAGGTCAAATAAAATATTCTGTTTTGATAAAACCTGCATTTTGATTTAGTTTTACATATTTTAATTATATATGTATTGTGAAAGACTCAGGCCAGTTGGGTACAGCAGAATAGCAGAAAGCAGATATACTGGCCACTGGATTAACAGTTTTCTGTTCCCTGACTGACCAGAGCAGGGGCTGCTCCAGGCTAATGAGAACGCCTGACTCTAATTAACCTGCAAAGAGTCAGGTGAGGCCATTCAGTTAATGTAACCACCTGACTCTAATTAAGGCCCTGCTGATACTATAAAAAGGGCTCACTCCAGTCAGACAGGGGACAGCCAGGGAGCCAGAGGAGAGGAAGTGCGGCTGAAGGGCTGGTTACTGAGGACATCCTCAAACCATCGTTAAAGGAGTCCTAAGGTAAGGGTGAAGAAGTGAGAAGCAGGAGAGCTGTGGGGAAGTGGCCCAGGGAAATGTAGCAACTCTGGCAGTGAAAGGTTGGCTGCCAACAACTGCTACCATTAGGGTCCCTGGGCCGGAACCCGGAGTAGAGGGCGGGCCTGGGTTCCCCCCACCCCACCACTACAAGAACATCTCCTGGGAGGGGAAGTCAGGCCTCTGTCAGGACAGGAGGCTAAACAGAGACTGTGGGAGTTCTCTCACCAACCTTCTTGCAAGCCTATGATGAAAAGGGCTCAGTAGACTGTAACTCTGGCCCTAGAGAGAGAAGGGCTACGTGGAGGGTCACAGTGAGCCACTGAGGCTAGCATAAAACACCTAGAAGCGCAAGACCCACAGGAGCAAGGTCAGAGCTCTGCCACAGTATACATAGTTATACTTATAGTTAATATTTATTGTATTTTAAAACTGATTAATAATTTTAGCATTGTGATATAATATAAATACAAAACCCAAAAGAAAAATGTACTAAAATAAATAACTATTTTTGAAACAGTTCAGAAACAAAAAACCCTCTAAAAATCCTTCCAATAAGGTCAAAACAGAACATTGACCTTTGCAAGATGCTCTCATTTTTATTTTTTTCAAATTGAATTTTTGTTGAAAGTGATATGTTCTCGTGGAACACTGATGTCAACTAAGGATTTCAGTGTCCCATCAGAAAATTTTCAGCCAGTTTTACGCACCATGCCTTGCTCAGGGCTGTGCTTGGAATCAAAATCTACACCTATGTTATTAATACATTTATTAAAACACAACATAAATGACTAACATCAATCATGGATTTCAGCAAGGATACATCTGACCAAAACAAAGGGAGGGCCAAATGTGTGTAATAGATTAGGCTCCATTAGGAATGATAACTTTTCTCGGGAGCTTTCTTAAGCGACCGCTTGAAGCAACTGTTTTTGATTCTTAATGGAAGTATTCTTGTAATAAAGGATTAAAAAAATTTACTCATTGCTTCTACTTATACGTCAGAGTGGTCACTTAAAACAGCATGTTGCCTAGTAAAGGTGGCCCCTTGAACACCATATTTCACATTGAATTAATGAGAGAAAAATAAAAGCGTACTCAAAATCAAACCGAGATGGAAAATACAAAGAATGAATCCTCACAGGGTAATTTCACTAACCTGAACACATCTCTCTAATTTATCACCTTGAAACTCTGTTCAGAAAGATAAAATTGGCTCACACTGTTCAAACTCATTTCACATGTGACCTTTTCCATCTTCCTAGTCAGATTTATTTTTGGACACTTTTAGATCATATCTGGATTTTCAGGCATTAGAGGGTAAAGGATTAGAATAAATGCTGATTATGGAGAAGCAAAGGCCCATACTTCTAATATAAAGAAAGAGAGCAAATATCAATTCCATAATGGGCAGATTTAAAAAAAAAACTAAAACAATTAAAACGAAGTTATAGCCTTCTTACTATTTTACTTGCAGTTCAATTAGAGATACTAAAACATGGATAAAGTATTTTTGGTTTTAAGAAGCTACTGAAGTTTGACATTTAAAAAAAAATCTTATTCAATTATTTAAAATAGTTCAACAGAAACTAATAATGTACCTGACATTACCAGTGAGTCTTGCCCTTGCTAGAAACACCATTTATTTTTTTGTAGCGCAAGAACTAGCTGCCACTAATGAAACCCCACTCATTTAATGGGCTGATACCAGGGAACCAGTGCAATCGAGTGGTTAGACTATAAAACTAAGGGCACGTCATAATTGCCCTTTAGTCCAAACTACAGGACAGTGTAGACATACCTAAGATTCTGGATTCCTGGTTGATTTTCTCACACCTATTTGAGGGAACATATTCTAATGGTCGGAGTAGGGATCTGGGACTCAGAATACTTGAACTGTACTCCTGGCTCTGGGAGAGAATGTGGTCTGATAGCTACAACAGGAGGAGAAGTTAGGATTACTCGGTTCTATTCCTAGCTAGCTATTCCATTCAGATTCTTACACCATAACCAACACTGGGATATATGAATGCTTAACTGTTCCACTGACTTGGCATGAGCAAGTCACTTGACCTCTGTATGCTTTCATTTACCCATTTTCGTAGGGTGTGCCTGCCTTGTGGCACCCTCTGCTGAACTAGTCTGATACTGCAGGCAGTCACTGCCTCAGTTTCCCTTCTCTCAGGGCCCTGTAGGAACTCTACTCAGTCCAAGTATGAATAAGGAAAAATTCCCCTGCTTTATTACTTTATTAAATCCAACTTGAACTAGAGTCTCTCCTCTTTGGATCAGTGGCTATGCAGCTCTCCTCCTCAGACCCGTGGTTCTCAATCCTGGGAGCGCCTGTCCTTTAGGAAAGCCTGTGTGTCTCTGTGAGCACCTCCCTGTGACTGAGCCCTGTTGGTCTTTTGTCAGGCCCAAGCACTCATTATCCAATTAACTGCCTAGATGGGCACTTTAAATTTGCTCCTCACAGGTAGTCTAGGCCCAAGCCTCCTCTAACAGGCTTATCTACTCAGCCAGTGGCAGCAAATAGCTGTGTAGGGACAGTACTTTGAAGTTGCTGCTCAGGTCTGAGCTTAAATTCGGTGGTCCCCATCTGCCAGGCTTCAGCCCAAGCTGCAACTCCAAAGTGTTGTTTATACAGCTACTTTTAAAGTGCTAGCTTGAGCTCCGCTAGCCCTAGTGTGTTCACCATCACCATAGACTGTGTAGACAAACCCAAAGGAGCCAGCAATCCTGTGGCATTCAGCCATAACGGGAGTGTAATAATTGTTGCCTATTTAACTGGGATACTATAGGGCTCAATTATCTGTGTGAAATGCTTTGCAATCCTCAGATGAAAGCTGCTGACAAAGTGAAAAGCATCATTTTTTTTTAAGTATTTTTTACTGATGTGTACTTATTCACAGGGTATGGCCTGAAGAATAGCATCTCTCATATACAAATGAATATCTTGTACTCTAAGTCCTATTTACATTTCCAGTTACAAGCAGCCAATGTCTCCAACATTTCTAACAAGAAATACACCAATGCATGAGAAGGCATGATACAGTCCACAGGCTAGAAGAACTGGCTGGAAAACTGAATTTTTGTTCTGTGGGGAATTCTGATATTTCAAAGTTTGTTTTTGTTCTGAATTGGAATGAAAGTTCAAAATCTAAACAATTTTGCCTTAGAAACATCTAATTGTTTCATTTCACTAATGTCAAAACATAATATTAAATATATTATATATAAATATAATATCCTATTTTGGATATATCAAAACAAAACAAGAAAATCATAGTGCAATGTTTTTCACTTAATGATCTTTAAGACAAGGCTTATGAGATTAAATGGATTAGCTAATAGCACTGAAAACAATAGCACATTCCAGTTGAGTGGAAAGATAGTGTCATGATGAAAGCACTAGACTACAAGTAAGGAGATCAAGTTCATTTTCCGGTTCTGCCCCTGTCCTCCTATGTGACCTAGCACAAGTCAATCTCTCTGTGTCAAAGTTTTCCATTTGTATTCCTTCCACTCTGCACTGTGTATTGAGACTGTGAGCTTTTCAGGGCAGGGACTGACTCTTACTATGTTTATGAACTAGTATTTTATCTAGGTTGGGTCCTGTAGTGCTAATACAATACAAATACACTTAATAATAATAATAATAATAATAATAATAATAATGTGTCAGTGCCCACACTCCCAAACTAAGTGTGAACATTATTTCGGATCTTTCCTCCAACTGATTTACCTTGAGGAGGAGAAGGCACCCAAGTACCATAGTGATGGTCAGAGTATAAAAATCTGAACAGAAGGGTAAATAAGTCCCCTAGCCAAAAACTGGGCTTATTTAGTCTGCAGAAGAGAAGAGTGAGGGGGGATTTGATAGCAGCCTTCAACTACTTGACGGGGGTTCCAAGAGGATGGAGCTCAGCTATTCTCAATGGTGGCAGATGACAGAACAAGGAACAATTATCTCAAGTTGCAGCGGGGGAAGTCTAGGTTGGATATTAGGGAAAACTATTTCACTAGGAGGGCGATGAAGTGCTGGAATGGGTTACCCAGGGAGGTGGTGGAATCTCTATCCTTAGAGGTTTTTAAGGCCTGGCTTGACAAAGCCCTGGCCAGGATGATTTAGTTGGTGTTGGTCCTGCTTTGAGCAGGGGGTTGGACTAGATGACCTCCTGAGATTTCTTCTGACCCTAATCTTCTATGATTCTAAGTAGCCATTATTTATTGAATACAGTTGTATGGTTTATTACTGTGAAAAACAAGGGGGGGCAGTTAAGAACGGGGGATACAAAATACATACATTTATACACAAAATGTGATACAAACTATGCTGTGACCGTAACCCACTAAATCCGTGCTTCATCAAAGATTGGGAATAAAATTTGGCAGGAAATGGTTGTCCTGTCCTATATCGGGATGAAAAGTGAAACTATAAAAACATCTTGTGAACTGGTAATCCAGGAAAAAAGAGCCCTCTGATCAAGTCAGTCAACATGTTTTATTTCAATTTTTGATGTTCTAAACCTCTTTTTAAGTATAAATCAAGCAAACTTTCAAAAAGAAAATTCATTTTGAACCAAAACACAGAACTTCTCATTTAAAAAAGTCGAAGTCAGCTGTTGAGACAATTTCATTCCCCCTATCCCCAAATATTTTTCCAATAAGGACATTCACTGAAACTTTCCCACAAAAGGGTTTACATTTTACCAAATAGGTATTTTTCCAACAAAAGAAGTTGCGTCAGAAAATTCAGAAGCGGCAATTTTTGGAGGTAACTGGATAAGGGATTTTGTAGGGCTTATTATAGAGGGGAGAGATAGCTCAGTAGTTTGAGCACTGATTTGCTAAACCCAGGGTTGTGAGTTCAGTCCTTGAGGGGGTGCCCTAGGGATCTGGGGCAAAATCAGTATTTGGTCCTGCTAGTGAAGGCAGGGAGCTGGACTTGACAACCTTTTCAGGTCCCTTCCAGTTCTAGGAGATGGAGATGGAGATATCTCCACTAATTTAATTTAGAATAGTGGTTGAAAATCAATTCTATGCATAGGCCAGTCTTCAAAATAAGTGTAATTTAATAAAGAAATCCTGGGAATTAGAAAACTTCAGTTTTGTTTTTAGCATCACCTACCTCCAGGTTGTGAACTTAGATGCAACTTTCCAGACCGGAGTGAAATCTTATATCTGAGTTACAACTCCGTGGAAAATGAGGCTGTTACAGATATATAGTTTAGAGAGCCATAATATTAGAAGACTTTTCATGATGCTATATGAGGGACGGTTTGTGAAGACTTCTTCCTGAATTTAGATTGCCCTTCTACAGAAGGTCTATAGAGCAGTTCTACCAAAGTCACAAGGCCTGTAATCTCATTAGTAAAGTTAAAAAAAAACCTAGTTCCCAGCCAGAGTAGCTTCATTAGAACTTCTGATAAAAAAAATCCCCAATTTCACACACAGCATGATATTTAATAATATGCCTCACATTTATATACCTCTCCTATTTTATGAGCCATTATATGGACACAAATACACAATTATTGCTCTGGGGCCGGGATTCTTCCATTAATAGTGGTGACTCAAGGTATGAATCTCTCTCGCTCTCCCTCCCTCCCCCACCATGTTTTGTGTAATTATCTGAGGGCTAATATTAAACAAAAAAAGTTTTAGGAATAAAGGAAAGTACTGAACTGTCTAGGATGACAAGTAAGATGACAACATGGGAAAATCCATACATAAAACCAATGTCAAAGATGCATTTTCTGAGCATTATTAGATGATTGTTAAGTTTTTATTTAAATTTGGAGAAACAATTCGTATAATCATGCAGCCTTTAAGACTGAGGACAAAGAATGCTAGTGGAATTTTCAACAGCATTTATGTTTCTTAGACCATTTCTACACTAGAGAGTTGTACTCACAATTGGTATAGTTAAAATGTATGAATGTGTCATACATTTTTCCCAGATCTGGACCTTAGCGTCCAAAATATGGGTGTTAGCATGAAAACCTCCAAGCTTAGTTACCAGCTTGGACCTGGTAAAGCTGCCACCAGCCAGGAATCTATACAGTGCCTGGCGCACTGTGGTCTCCCCAAAACCTTCCCTGGGGGACCCCCAGACTCAGATTCCTTGAGTCTCACAACAAAGGGGGAATAAACCATTTCCCCTCCCCCCTCCGGGTGTTCCCTCCCTGGGTTCCTGAAGAAATATACAGAAGCAAGCTCCGTGAATCTAAACAGAAGGACTCCACCCTCCCTATTTCCAGTCCTGGAAAACACAAGTACCGCGAGAGAGCTAATCTCTCCTCTTCCTCCCTCACCTAGAGAGTATGCAAAGTCAGGTTAGTAAATCTAACACAAAGAGATTTTCTCCCCTGACTTCTTCCTCCCACCAATTCCCTGGTGAGCTGCAGACTCAATTCCCTGGAGTCCCCACTAAAGAAAAAACTCCAACAAGTCTTAAAAAGAAGGCTTTATATAAAAAAGAAAGAAAAGGACATAAAAATGGTCTCTCTGTATTAAGGTGACAAATACAGGGTCATTTGCTTAAAAGAAAAAAATGAATAAACAGCCTTATTCAAAAAGAATACAATTCAAAACTTTCCAGCAACTACACACATGTAAATACAAAAAGAAAACAATATAAACCTTATCGTCTTACTATCTTGTACTTACAACTTGGAAACAGAAGATTAGAAAGCTGGAGATAGAAAAATCACTCTCATAGCCGAGAGGGCACAGACACAAGACAAAGAACAAAGAACTCACACACAAACTTTTCTCCATCCAGATTTGAAAAAGTCTTGTTTCCTGATTGGTCCTCTGGTCAGGTGTTTCAGGTTACTGGTGTTACCCCTTTACAGGTAAAAGAACATTAACCCTTAGCTATCTGTTTATGACAGGATGCAATTATACTAGTATAGCTATTTCCTGGAAAGGAAAATAAGATATATTGGTATATAACACCTTTTATATAGGTATAACTCCACCCACTTTAGAAGTTACTGGTGTAACTCGAATCAGTAAAAAATGACATCCATAATCAGTGTTATATTGGCAACAAACTGTGGGTAAATCAGGTCTTAGGAGTCCAAGTGCCACTGAAAGTTAATGGCACTTGTGCTCCTAAGTCATCTAGACCCTTTTCAAAATTACTCAACATATTTACTGGGCCAGTTTCTACTTCCATTTGCAATCCTTGGGCAATGTTCCATTTAAGTGCAGCCTTATTATATAGAGTATGCTCAGATTTAGCCTAGTAACCACTAAAGACAATCCTAAAGGGGTTTCCCAGTTGTATTCAAGCAAAGGAGCCAAGTTCTGCTCTCAGTTACACCAGTACAAATCCAAAGGAGTTACTATATATTTAGGGTCTGAGCCAAAACGCATAGACTCCCCCGACTTCAGCACTGCACATTTCCTAAAACTTCATGCGGTAAATAGCCACCGAGTTTAATAGTGGTGGAGCCAGTAGCATTCTATAGACATTAGGGGTAGGTTTTTCAAAATTTCCTATGGGAATTAAGCACCCAAATTCTATTGAAATTCAGTGGGAGCTGAGTGCTTAATTCCCTTAAGCTCCTTTGAAAATCTGAGCCAAAATAAGATACTATAGTAATTACCCATCACCTGCAGAACTGAATAGGGAATGAAATCTTTTCTATAGGTTTTTTTCAACTGTTGCATAGGATTGTATAGGAGAGGTATAATCTATTACATTCTATAGGATAATTTCAAAGAAAAGTTTTTCATTTTCTAAGTCTCTTCCATAAGGGACCAGCTTCAGGGTCCCACATCCTGCCCTGTGATGCCAGGAGGATTCAGACTATTTTCTAACCTCTTATCTCCCTTGTGTAGGTATTAATGAGAGAGCAGAATTTGCCTCTATTCAACAGGAATATCCTCACAGGAGTGATTTTCTCGGGCAACCCATTGTTTGTATTTTGCTGTCAGGTTATTATTGTAATTTTCAATACTTTTAAACAAAATTCATTAATTTGAATGCAGAGAGATGGAATAAAATGGAACAACAGTTCTGCTGCTGCAAACACAATATTACTGAGTAAATGCTGCTCTGTATGCCTCGAGATTGCTCATATGTTAAGGCATTTTGCCTGGAGGTTACAGATGGAACAGATCTAGTACTGAAGACATATCTACCCTGGGACCCATTGATTTTCATATTAAGACTAGTTTAACATTCACAAGGACTATCAAGTGCATACAGATGCACACATATATAAAAATGCTCCTCCTGGGAGCAGCACTGATTGCTGAAAGGGTGATAATACAGAAGCAGAAATTCCTTGCCTTTCTGGATATTGCCCACAGAAATACAAAGAGTCATCCAGCAAGATCATTGTTCAAATACACATGGAACCCAATGGACTGCATTTGAGGTGATCTACTATCTTTGAGATATACAAGTTCCTGGAGGATAGGTCCATCAATGGCTATTAGCCAAGATGGTCAGGGACCATGCTCGGGGTTGTCCCTAAGATTCTGACTGCCAGATGCTGAGACAGGATGATGGGATGGATCACTCAATAATTCCCTTGTTCAGATCACTCCCTCTGAAGCACCTGGCATTGGCCACTGTCAGAAAACAGGATACTGGGCTAGACAGATCTTTGGTCTGGCCCAGTATGACTATTTAAGTTTTTATGATATAAATATGCACTACTCCAGTACAGTTTTGTTCAGAAAAAAAATGACAAGTTCTCTAGCTAATTCTCTAACTCACACAGTAAAACTTCACAATTTCTAGAACTGAACTTGAATCAAAATTAGGGGGGAAAATATTTCCAGTTTCTGCTTGTGATCAAATAAATAAAGAAGAGAAGTGTGGGACAACAGTTGCTATTCCAATCCATAAGCAGAAGTGGCAGCTACCTCACTGTTGTCAGCACAAAAATCTCATCCTTAATGTTTGCATACTCAATAGATTAAAGCCAGTTTCCATTGTGCAGTGGAACACGATCCAGTGTGTGATATACAGGCTGTTTAGAATGTTCTTGCTGCCCTTATATTTGATGGTAAGAGTAATGGAGAGGGGACAAGTAAAAAGGTCTGACTTATTTTTTCATTACCCTGGAGAAAAAAAGATCAACTACATTTGGGCTTTAGGGTCCCAAATTTGGCTATCACTAACACACACCTATATGCAGACCCATTAGCTTCTTTTAAAGTCTTCCCAATTTACAGCAATGCAACTAAGAGAAAAAAATGGTCTCATCAGAAATTTTGTAACATTATAAATCTCCTTGCAACAGCTTGGGGAGAATTTATAATGCAGAGCTGCAATACTAGGGGAGAAATTATAAGCCAAAATTAGGCCACACTGGTGTTTTAAATTTTATTATGGTAGCACATAGAAGCCAATTCCAACTGAGATCAGGGCCCCATTGTGCTAAGCACTGTACAAGTATATAGTAAGAGACAATCCCTGCCCTAGAGAGCTTACAGTCTAAATAGACAAGTGGCAGGAGGTGAAACAGAAGCACAGAGAAGTGAAGTTATTTGTCCAAAGTCACACAGCAGGTCAGTGACAGAGTCAGGAATGGAATTCTAGTGTTCTGAGTTTGAGTTCAGCATTTTGTCCACATCTCAGTGTTAAGCGCTGAGATGCGTTAATCACTGTTGCTGACCCAAACAGCTTGCATTCTAACAGAAAGAAGCCTCAGGTGCAGATTACCTCTGAAGAAATATAGATAGTTCTCTTTAAATATCCTTTTCATAGTTAACAACAATAGAAGAAAACATGAAAAATAGGGGCTTGATCAGCAAAATTTCACCTAGATAAACACACAGGCTTCCTCCTACTCCTCCCCAATCTTTCTAAAGAAGCACAAGAACTGCTTTAATGCTCCTCGTGTTATCATGAAATTATTGTTCGATTTAGTTGTGACCATCTGGAAAAACAGTTGTGTGTGACTCAATAATAATAATGTGAAATAAATATTAAAGATACACATTCGGTAAAACAACAGCTTACAAGGTTATGAGTTACTAGGTTGATGAAGAAAAATTGGTTGGTAACAGCTAGGGATGGGTGAAATGGTTTAAATAAAAAACTGTGTCCTCCATGATCCTGTGCCCAACTTGGGCTATGTCTCCACTACAGCCACAGGGCATGAGAGCAGCTCACGTAGACGTGCCAGCACTAGCTTTAATCTCGCTCGCTCAGGTGCTGGAGTAGCAGAGCTGCAGCAGCACAGGCTCCAGCACGTGCTATCCAAGTCTGCCTGGAACCCTGGGACATTACTCAGGATGCTAGCAATCCCTGTGACTGTGGTGTAGACAGACACTAATACGAAACCAAACCTTTCTTTTTGACATTTGAAGCTGATGAGATATATTCCTCCCTCCCTTCTTTTTGCATTCACATCTTGGTTTTGTGTATTTTTAACCAAGAGCTGGGAGAGATGGAGAACTCAAGATATAGGGCCCAATTTTGTATGCTCAAGCGGCTTCAGTGGTTGGAAGAGGTTCAAATATGCATCTGAACTTTTGGAGCTGAAATGAACCAGCTGCTATAGCTAAAGATGGGGTTGAATCAAAACAGTAGATTTGAAACAACCTGAATTTTGGGATGTTCAAAATCGAGATCTAGATCTAAATTATGTCACTTGAACTTATTTTTGCCTATATCTCTATCCTTTAACATTCACCTATCACATGCTTGTCATTTTGTGATACATCCACTGAAAGCAGTGGCACTTTGGTTCCATGTAATTTGTCCTGCTTCAACTATTTTCTTTACAGCACGGTCAATAACTCTTGGCTGTTGGCACTAATATACAATGTCTTTCACTATTAATGCAGCAGCTCCCTCACTCGCAGACAAAGCAATTGTATCTCTCATTCATTTGAAGTATTGAGAATTGATTTAATTTCTAATTCCTTTTGCTGTTACAAAATTTGTTCCTATGGTCATTCCCTATCTTCATTCCTCCCGTACTGCTTTACAGAGGCTGACCTATCTTAACCTACATAGCATTGTCAGAGAGGAGAAATACTGCTTCTCACTTTATCATAAAAAAGCCTGTGCTTCTCAGATTTATCCGTGGTATTCAACCTCTCTTTGTTTTAATTAGTGCTGCCATGATTCATGACAATAGCAGCAGCTCCGGGTATTTTTTTTTTAATTATTCTTTAGAGAATTTTTGTCAGAAATGCAATGCTTTATAGAAGATCTATGCCCTTCAGAAGGAAAGGCACCTCACTTTATACCAGCTTTCCACCAGTGCTTTTGTAGCACAAAACCTACAGATGTAAGTTTCAGGCTCAGTTTATATGGGCCCCTAGTCAGTAAAATATGTACGCACAAGTTAAGTCTTCTCCCCCACATAGCTCTGAAGCACATATTTCACTATAACCGCTTGTTTACGTGCTTTGCTGAATTACGATGGACTTCTGAGTCAGAACCATGAATATCATTCTTTGACAGGAAGGATATTCTTGTGATTAAGAAACAGGAATAGGGCTCAGGAGAGCTTAATTCAGTTCCTGGCTGTGGAGTGATCTTAGACAAATCACTTAAGCTCATTTCAAATGTGGAAAATAGGGATAATAGTTCTCTCTGTCTCTCACACACACACAATCATTTAGTCTACCATAGATTGTAAACTCCTCAAGACAGAGACTCTGTCTTGAGGAGTTTACAATCAATCGAACAGAGATAGAATTTTCGAGGCTAATAACAGGGGACTGCAAGAGACCGACGTGACAGGAAAGGCAGGAGAAGGAAATACTATATGATCAGATAAGGAAGACAGGTAAGATTGTGATTATGGGCGATTTTTAGCCTCCCTAATAATTAGAGAAACCTTTGAGATATTGGATGATGGCATGTGGAATGATTGACATTTGCAAATGATTTCTTTTTCCTGAAGCAATGTGTCGAAGACTCTGCTAGGAATAAGTCATTTCTGGATCTGGTGTTTGTATTGTGCGGATAGCAACAACATGTCCCAGACCTTAGCTGGGAGCTATCAAAAATAATGAGAGCTAACTGGGAGTGTGAATCAATCTTCCAATCTGAAGGTCAAAAAATATATGTGACTGTGTGATAATTTCTCAGGTAATGTTACACTTCTCTATCCAACATTTTAAAGACGTTTAGCCCATACTTTCTGAATGTCTTGTCCATGCAGTTTCTAGTGTCATTTGTTCTGCTAATGGGCAAAATGCTGTAAGGCATCCAACAGTCAGCCTGCAAGATCAACCCATAAATTTAGAATAGTTTTCATTGAATTACTGCTGGTAATTGTGCCATTTGAAATATGGATGAAAAGGTTAGTGGTTCGCAACAGATGACCATCACTGGTTTCAGCGGAGGGGAAAAAAAAGTATTTAAACATATAATAGTCACCAAGTGTTTCTTGTGAACACAACTTTAGGACTCTTTTTTAACCTGTCTTCTGCACTTGGTCACATATTTACTGAAAATATGAAAGGAAGTTTGTGCTGATCAGAAGGTAGAGAAAATTTGGCTTCTTATTTTTGGGTTATAAATATGTCCAGGGAGGAGAGTATAGTGGGGGGGGAGGGCAGGTGGGGGACAGGGTAGGGACACACTATTTTCCCATAGCTGCAGATTTCTTTAATAATATCCATCCTCAGCTGAGACCCTAGAGTTCTGTAATATCCGCCTTTGTCTTTAAACTTTGTCTGGTAGCCTGCTTGATGTATCACTGCTGAGGCAAGTTCTGTAAGAATTTCAATTAAGACTCTAATGCATGGTGTGCATCATTACACGCTACTTCAAGTTACCTCCACAACATACTCTTTTCAGGGACTCAGATACCCAGGCCTCTGTGAGCTACCCCCCTCAATAGTGCTCCTAACTTTTTATGGAATCTTCCCCTGCTGGCAACCAGTCCCTGGCAGAAAGGAAAAAAAGAGCGGCAGAATCACTTTATAAACAACACCAGACCTTTACTGTTCTAATACTGCACAACCAACTCATCATATTTGAAAAATGGATTGAAGACAGAAATTGTCCTATACTTGGTTTCAGAAGAGTTAATTGGATAAACTTCTCCTCTTGGTCTGATAGCAGGGTTACCAACTGTCTAATCACACAAACCCAAACATATCTGCCCTGCCCCACCCCTTCTCCCAGGCTCCGCCCCACTCACTCCATTCCCCCTCCTTCCATTGCTCGCTCTCCCACACCCTCACTCACTTCCACTGAACAGGGGGGTGGGGTACGGGGTCTAGGATGGAGTTTGAGGTGCAGGAGGGTGCTCAGAGTTGGGGTGCAGGACGGGGTGACAGGTGCAGGGTTCTGCCCAGGCAGCGCTTACCTCTCTGCCTACCCTGACCCTGCGCCACTCCCAGAAGCAGCCAGCATGTCTCTGCAGCCCCTGAGAGGGGCAAAGGTATCTGTGCGCTACCCGCACCCAGAGCACTAACTCCACAGGTCCCATTGGCTGGGAACTGTGGCCAATGGGAGCTCCGGAGGCAGAATCTGCCTTAGCCCCACAGTGCCACTGACCAGGAGCCACCCGAGTTAAGAGGGGCCAAGGGGCTCCACGCGCTGCTCCCAGAAGAGGCCAGCAAGTCCCTGCGGGGGACAGGGGACTCCACGCTCCTGCTTGCAGGCACCACCCCTGCAGCTCCCATTGGCTGCAGTTCCCAGACAAGAGGAGCTGTGGAGTCACCACTTGGGGCACGGACAGCGAGCGAAGACCCCTATCCCCCACCCCCGTGGCCCGCAGGGCCATAACAACTATATCTGGGAGTGGCACGGAGCCAGGGCAGGCTTAGCCTCACTGCGCCAAGGGACTTTTAGTGGCCTAAAAATCTTCCAGTTCATCTTCAGTAGCCTCCAGGAGATAGAACCCGATTTGGGGAATTTCCAACGAAACCAGGAGAGTTGGCAACCCTATCTCACACAGCTTGAAGATTGAATGTTAGTCAGTCAATTCACAATGACAATTTTCATTTCAATTGAAAATGTTGACAATTTTCATGTCAGCATTTTTTGATGCAACACTTCTTGGCTTTTTTTTTGTTCTGCCAAATGTTTTAATATTTTGACTTTTCATTCCAATTTGGATATTGCAATGTTGAAATTTCCTATGGGATAAAAATTCCATTTTCCAAATAATAAGAAATAACAACATCGAGTTCTTATACAGAACTTTTCATCTATAGATTTCAAACACTTTATAAAGGAAGTCAGTATCATTATCCCTATTTTAAAAATAGAAAAACTGAGGCACAGGGAGGGAATGTGATTTACCCAATGTCATGCAGCAAATATATATCAGATCCGGAAATAGAATCTAAATTCTTCTAAGATCCTGTCATGTGCCATATCCACTAAGTCCACACTGTCTCAAACAAGTCTGCTTTTCTATACCAGAGCCTAAGGCTTCACTAGCTTCTGACTACGAGTGTTTTTACTTTTCACTCCAAATTCTCAATAGTAAAAATTATTGTGCCAAATACATTCCTAGAATGATTATTGTTATCAACAGAGTTACATTGGGAATGCATGTGTCTCAAAGACTGTACAAAAGAAATTCTTCTTTTAACATAATTGCATGTCTGTATTTTTTACATATATCTAGAATGATATTTATTCTAAAAGCATTTGGAGGCGAGATTAGATGGTAATCTGTTTTACTGTGTACTTCTGTTCTGAAATTCTAAATATGAGCCCCAGTAATAGTGACCTCAGGAGGACATCATGTCAAAAATACTTATACAGCTGTGCAATCAAAGGTTTATAAAACCTCTGATTAAAAAGGAATCTTCCAGTAGAAGCAAAGAGTAAATCTGTGTTTGTTCAGCGTACCCTGTTTCTTAAATGGGACATATTCCAGTACCACAGAGGCACTATCCCTTTAAAGGAAGCAGAGCTGAGAAAACAGTGTAAAAAGCACTGTGAATTTTGCTTTGCATTCAACAGAGAATTCTTATTTGACTGTTTTTTCAATCCTTTCGCTTGTGTTATCTATCAACGTTCAAGCACTGAAGTTTGATTAGCATGAATACTCACAGAGGGTGAAATAAGGCCTACCACGAAGGCAGCCTAAGAGTTGCTTTGATGCCATCACTGAGACATAGAGCACTGCAATCTGTGTTGCAACGCATTGGGTGTGCTGAAGTCACCACAGCAAGGCAAATTCATTTAAGCTGTCTTAACGATATATAACAACAGCCTCCCATGTGTCTTCAGCAGCAGAAACCTCCAGTGCTGCTTCTCATTTACACAATGGCCACATTACATGACCTTGGCAGTTAAATCAGGAGAAAATTATATTTACACCCACCCTGGGCCCTTTTACACTGCTAGGACAGTGAAGAATCAAGACCACTCACTCTACCACTTAAGCTAAAGGAGTAACTCCATTAGCTAGAAGGCTTGATTTTTGTCCTTTCTGGAGCACGTCAGTCAGCAATACAAACAACACACTAAACAAGAGGAGTACACATGCA
Source organism: Gopherus evgoodei (assembly GCF_007399415.2). Taxonomy (NCBI): domain Eukaryota; kingdom Metazoa; phylum Chordata; order Testudines; family Testudinidae; genus Gopherus; species Gopherus evgoodei. The sequence goes on along the minus strand of NC_044323.1, from coordinate 154,353,637 downwards.
CCACTTAACTCTCACTTAAACCCTGCTTTAAGGACATAAATGGTGCATACGCTTTCTGTTGGCTCGCTGTATAGGGGTGAATTTCACCCCATAAATCAAACTTTTAGCTCAGATGTTTGAACATGGCATTGAGAATGAAATTCAGACTGTATATTTCACTGTGAAATTTGCTGTTAACAATTCTCACTGATTTGTCTAGTTACTTCAGTAACAAAAAAAAAAAAAGTTAAATTGTTGGATATCTTACACAATGGCTGTAACAATGACTCTGCACTTCGAGACTCCAGTATGCAGCTACCGCTCTGACAAACTGGGAAGTGATCATGCACAGTCAGACCAGAAATAGGATATACATACTGTACGTATCACACTTATGAATTATTCTGGGGTAAACCATAGGCTCTCCTTTCCCTTAAATGCACTTATGCACATCCATTGTAGTGTATACTTTAGAGAAGACTGAGTTCATGAATATCCTCTAGCAGATGGTTCATACGGTAGGCTCCAATTTGACAAGGTACTTATGTACATGGCTAATTTAAAGAATGCAAGTAGCCCCATTGAAGTCAAGGCCTTACTCACTAAATAAATTTGATTAGGACCATTCAGATGCTTAAAGTTAGGCATGTGCTTAAGTAACAAGGCTGAATCAGGGGTTTAATGGTTTTGGTAACAAAACATTTTACATATTCTTTGCAGTTATGTTGTAGCCATGTGGGTCTCTCAAGAAGTTGGGTCCACCCTGTCTCCCTAATCCCTTTTCATGGCATCTGACTCAATAGAAAAAAACCACCAAACCAGCAACGATAACATTTGGCTTATCGGTCACCTTTCATTCAGAAACACTGAATTTCAGTATATATAAATATAGATCAACCATGTAGGGTTTTACAGAAATCAGAATTGTTTCAACTATTTTAAATGCAGCTACCTCCATCATGGAATTGACAGCACAGGGAGGTTGCCAGAAACTATTTTTACACATCAACATTTGTTGCAGAACGTCTGAGCTAATGCTCCTTCACTTTCGAAATTGGCATGGGAACTCATGCGTGGCCATTGTAAAAAGTCCTCTCACCACATGTACTTAGGTCCTCAAATTTCATGTTTTGCTCCAAGGAGGGAAGTAGAGAAACAATGGTGATTTTCTACCCATTTTTACAGTTAAGTTGCATTTTAAGCTGGTCACCTATGGGCTGTCTCATTTAGATCAATAAAAGCCCTGGTATTGATTTTTTAACATTTTGACATGTGTGTTTTAAAATTCCATATCCATCGCACTGTAAATTCACAAGCATTTCCATTGTAACTGTCATTCTTAAATATTCATCAAATGGTGACTGCCTGCCTGAGAATGATTGATCTAGTCATGGCAACTTCTCCTTTTTCAAAACATACCAGTTTACATAAAGGAGACAAAATAACCTGCAAGACTCATATTTATTTTCTTTTCCAAAGAAAGTACCTGGATCTTAAATGGCCCCATTTTATTTGACTTTTCTGCCCTGCATTGAAATCTAGTTTAACACAAAAATGGAAAAAAATCAAACTACAGCCGCCACTGGAAACTTAACATTTGCTCATTGTGGTATTTGTGTTCCATGCCCTAGAAAAAGAAAACATAGATCTCATATCTTGTAGGCAAATGTTGACTTTTTAGTGGCAACTACACTAAGTGGAAACTGAAGTGGGGAATTATGTTAGGCAAAATGAAGTTTCTTAAATAGGAATTTGGCTGTAACAGCAGACTAACCTCCCTTCTTTTCAAAAAAAGTGCCACTGGATCTTGTTCACTTCAAAAGAGTGGACTTCTCATATATATAGCTCATCCTCTGATATATGTGCCACTTAGAATTGAAATCTCACGAGATTCAGGTGCCATCAAAACCAAACCTTGACACTGATTCATTTTCAAATCCAGACTCCAAAGCTCAGCCTAACCAAAACAAGACATGGATCCAAACCTCCTCATCTCTAGTCTCGACTACATAAATAACTAATCCTTCACCAACACCAGGAATTTTATCCAAATCACATATTCACAAGATCAAACTATTATTCTACTTTATAATCCCCACACATTTTTGATAAACTTGAAAAAAATAACACAAACTCTTCACAGTCATCTTTTATATGGAAACTGTAATGAGCTGACCAGAGTATGTAGCATTACTCTCTACAGGATATAATCAGTCCTGCTCAGTTGTGTGTCTTAAGCCTCATATTGCTGCCCACCAATGGATAGTCTCCTTTAGCTGAATAGGTGGGTTTTGGACAAAAGTATACAAGTTTTAGCCCCCTTTCTTTTCCCCTTTTAAGATTCCAAGTAGCCTAGATAGTGCAATAGTGACACAACTTTGAAGATCAAAATGTGAGAGTTCTTGGGGTACCCAAGACTGAGAATCACCTTGTTCTCCTCCTGACTCCAGTGAGAGATATATGTCTGTGCTTAACTCCGGCCTGTTAGCCAACCAAACCCTCTCCTCTGGGCTATGTCAGCCCTTCCTTTGCCCTGCAGGTTAAAAATAGGTGCGCTCCCCCTCCCCAGGCTCCTTTGAAGCATTTCCTATAGCATCCAGTCCCTTATCCACTGAACACTCACAGTAATACCAGGTCTACTGTTCCCAAGACAATAGTAGACACACTAATTTGAATGATTCAACTCAGGGTCAGCTCCTAGTATAATCCCGCAGAACAGAGATATATTTATAGCGAAAACAACAATAAGCTTATTACCAAACATTCAAGATTTAAGGAACCATGAGAAAGGATAATGGAAACAAAAGGGTTACATATAAAACAAAATCTTAACATGATTTTTAGAGATTAAACTTAATAGACTAACCTTCAGCCTAAAGAAGTGTATCTCACCCAAATGTCCCTTGCAGCTTCTCAGCCAAGGTTGGTTGTGATCATGTTTTCATGAATATAATGCACTGCCCAATTACTTCCTAGATGAAGGATAAAGGGGAGTCTTTCTTGCCTTCTACTGATATTCTCCAAAGTTCATTGTCTGTACCTGGGTCAGGATGACCTATTCTCCCATGTGCTGCCTCCCTGTTGATTCCACTTCCCCCATTGGCTTTGTGTGTAAATGACTCTCCTTTGTGCTAATGTACAGGGTCTAATTTACATGCCAGAAAGACAGGTGATTAAAGATCTTTTGCCTGGCAGAAAACCTTTTTGTCAGCTCTGCCTTGATAGAGACTTTAGGAACATATTTGCAGTATACATACATAACTCCTAACATCATCTCTGTACATACATTTTACAATGATATTAATGACCAGTGTGAACTTGCTTTTATTTAAGACTTCATGTGATAATCTCTATTGAACCAGAAAGCAGATACTGAGGATCAGGGTATTTTTGTGATCCTCTTGCCAGTTGGCACTGAGGGGCTCTTAGGGTCACATTAAGGGGCCACATATGTGTTACAATGCAATGATATGCTACTGACTAAGTGCAAACAGTACAGAGTTCTGTATACCGCTCAAGACAAGCACCATTAATTTGTATTTTTGGACATACTGTAATGAAATAAATTTGCTAACTATTGCAACTATCCATGATGAGAATGTTGTTTGAATCAGTATTCATTCTATGTTTCATTATTATTTTTGTGCCATACTTGAAGTTACTTGGGTTAATTGTATGCTAATACATGCCAAATAAATTAGATGGGAGCTAACTCATGAAAGATTTATAAAGAGACTGAAAGAGGGTTTTTCTAAAAGAAACTTCTGTTTTGAAATTTATCACTAAAATCTGCCCAAAATCACATCCTGGACTATGTTTCACTTAAGTTTGTAAAACGTTGTAAACTAGCGATTCAGGGGACTTCGCTTTTGCATGTAAGGCAAAAATTGTGTCTTTACAAATACAAACACGCAGAAATTAAGAGACCTAGTTCTGGAACTCTTACTTGGCCAAATACACCTTTACTTATATGAGTAGTCCCACTGAAATCAGTGGCTTCAACTAGATTCTGATCTCTTTACTCACATTGACTAGCACCTAACTCCACACACAGTCCCAATGAAATCAGCAGAACTAATTACAGAGTCAGCTGCTAACTAGAATGAGAGATGGGATAGGAATCTGGCCTCATGAAAGAAAGGACTACTTGTATGAAGGTCAAGTGTTCTGACAGATGGCTGCAACCCCTGTTTTCAGTGGGAGTGACATTTGTGTAACCAAGGACCGAGTTCGCTCAATGATTTCAAAGTGGTTGCTTACGATGACTTCCATGTGGTGGCACAAGTGTACCTAAGGATAGGATTTTACCCTGGAGAGCATATGCTGTAGATTTAACCTGTGATACCCTTCCAGATTTAGTGAAAACTGTGCAGCTACATATTTCTCATAGACTCCCTCTTTACTGAATAAATGCAAAAATCCATTTTTCCTAAGCATTTTAAAAAATATTAGCCATCACTAACAGGGAACTCCATGGCTGAGAATTTCATTGTCATTCATCTGCAGGTCAAACCCAGCCCATATTAACCACAAGTTCTTGTCTATCTAATGTTTTTTCAGCAGCCCATATTAAAAAAGGAGGTGGTGGTCTTTCCAGTCTCCAGTAGACAGTTTTCCAGGTCTCAAAAAGCCACCATCACAAAAAGGCACCCTCCATATATATATGAAGAGCTTTTATGGCCAGAAGGGGCCATTATCATCATCTGGTCTGCATAACCTCCTTATGGAAGATTAGGACCACATTATGGACTGAGAATGATCTATCCTCTTACCCTGGAAGTGGTCCCTTAAAGTAAGGGGGAGAACACTTTGGCAGGAAAAGTTGCATCGGCACTTCCCATGCTGTATACAGAGGACTTGTGTGGGTAAAGTACTTCAGTCCTCCGTGGCAATCTGGCATCTTTCCCTAAGTCCTATGAAGAATATGAACTATGAAGGAGCATGCTAGGTTTTCTTTAATTATAGTAACATACACTTGTAATGGTGTTACTATAAAATGGTACATTTTAATTCCATTGCCGTTTGATTCGTATTCTTTAATTATGTAATAAAGTTTTCAGAAGTCTCTGTGATACTCTTTTCCATTTCCTAGGTGTTGTGCCATAAAGGTTTATTAAAATGTTGGCATTTGCACTTGCATTTTTAGCTAAAGCTGTCATAAAAATAAATTATTCATATTATAGCATGAAATTCTAAATCACAAGGTACTGTAATAGGAAGGGTAACGTCTCCCTTTCCTACTTTATTTAAGGATTTCAAAGGGAAAGCAGCAAACCTACCAATTCTGAAACTGCAAATGATATTGGTAATGAATGAGTTTTAATTACAGCTGTGGGGATATTTCTAAAATGTCCCGTGCCAAATTCAGCCCTGGCATGAATGCATGCAACTTCCACTGGCTTCAACAGTGTCAGAGACTTAGGCACACCATTAATACCCAAAAGCCTCAGTTAACATAGGCACTCTGAGCTAATTATGCAGATATTTAAGCACCTAAAGATGTAGATACTCACTCAGTGGGATTTCCAAAGGCACTTAAGTAGGTTAGGTACCAGAGACTCCTGGGATTTAAGCATCTAACTTGTTAGGTATTCCAAAAATCTATTAGGCACCTTCTGCATCTTTAAGTGCCTTAATACCTTTGATATTTGGTCCCTAGAACCTGCCATCTAAGAACCTAGACAGACAGGTTACTTTGCATCCAATCCCCTCCTGAAGACCCACTTCTGCCATGTTGCCTAAAGGAAATGAGCTGACTAGTAAGGAAAAATCTGAGGAGTAATTAGGACTAATTTATATAACCTATTAAAATAAATACCATCACTGAGTCATATCAGCAACAGGTACCACTCATAACACAATTAGAAGTGGCCACGTGCTAGGTAGATTTGGTATTTTGTACATCTATAGGTGGGTAACAGGGATTTTCAGAGAGAGAGAGAGAGAGAGGTTCTCCCTCAACGTGGTTTCTTCACAAAGCAACTGGAATCTTGCTACAGCTGGCCAGCAAAAAAATTGTCCCATCTCCCTACACACACAATAGGGAAGTAAATTAATCTTCTGTGAAGCTGGCATAGCTAACTCTACTTTCCAGGCCCAGTGTAGGGAGCAAGAGTGGTGGGAAGGGGGCATGGCTAGATCACGGTTGAATTCCTCAATAGGATGGTCTAACATAAACGCTGAGGCTGGGGCTGGAGCTGCACAGGGGTAAAAATTGGGGTTCTGCAGCTGGCTCTCTAATGTGCCCTCATATTCTTCTGATGAAACAGATCTTGGCACAGGAGAGGCTCTGGCTCAGAATTATGTATAACATTAAACCTTCTAAAGCACCATTTGTGATTTAAAGTATGGAATTACAAAGCCTCCTGGGACAGAGCCATCCACACAGCTAAGTCTCACAATTTATTCAGGCCTTTCTTTCAGACCGTAGTGAGTTTTTAAACATTATCTGATCAACATAATAGTATTAAACTGTTTTTCATTACCCATAAAAATGAAGGCGAGGAATAAAGCTGGTACTGTCTAGGCCTATTTCAAAGGAATCAATAACCAGAATCTCTTAGTATATCCTGTTGCAGTTTTTTTGTTTGTTTTTTTGTTTTTAAAAGGGCTACATCCCAGAGAGGTACAAGACAAATACAGTTTATACCCTCCTCAATATATACACCAGAAATGGGCCTGAAACAAGCCCCAGGTGCAAATCTGAATTTTGCAGCTGATGCCTTTCATGATTGTTTTTCCAGGTCATGACTCAAGAAGATGCTCCACAGTGATATACTGCAGAACAGGATGTATTAAGTGAGAGCTAGAGTGAGAGCTAGAGAAAACAACAGGAACCTGTCTGTATGTAAAGGCCTAATAGATAACCCACAATGTTCATTTACATCAAGTTCTACCTAGTCTCTGCACATCAGAGACACACCAGCAATGCTATGCCCCTGGGTGGGTCATTGACAGGTTGAGATTCAGAAGTCCAAAGTCAATCCCCACTGCCACTGATGTACCCAGGGGAACACTATAATACCCCTCCGACCTATTCATGGGGCTTGGTTGGAGGATTTTGCTCCAGATACAATGAAGAATGGAAAGGTCTATGTATTTAAGTTTGTAAATGCTTTGTAACTGGTTGCTGTACCATCTATTAGGTCTTCAGACTTATTAACACACCTCTTTACATGTTGGAACATGTCTCATAACAACATACTGAATAATTAATAATCTTTTTAACTAAAGAATTTGTACATGTTACTTTAAGGCATTACAAGTTCTAAAACCTCCAACTTAGAAAGGAAAGGCTTGATCTTCATCTGGTGTAAACCAGCACAGCTCCTTTGAAGTCAATGGAGCTATGTCCATTTATACTTGTTAAGGATCTGTCCTGAAAGCTTCCAAGGCTTAATTAACTCTGTGTAGCTTTCTTAACACATTATATTCTCAGATGAATTACTGTTTAAACTATTTTCACCTGTGAGTTGGAGAGTGTGCATTATTCTAAGGGATGTGTGAACAGGAAGTTATTCTTGTGCTTCCCTTCCACCTCATGGATGATTTTCACTTTTCATGAACAGCAACACGGATTTTAATGATGCTTCCTGTCACTAATCTAGAGTTTGGTCCAAAAGGATAATAGAACAATGAACGAACAATGAACAATTCGCAAAAACAAAACTGGTTGTAACATTATTTTCTTCCTTCTGTGAAAATTCTTGACAAAAACAATTTTAAAATTTTCCATCTACATTTTTCATGTTTTCATCAAAAAAAAACAGATTTTGGCAACCAAACACTCCCAAAACCAAAAACTGTCTATGGATTTTGAATTTTATGCAAATAAAGCATGTGGGAAATCATAATTTTGTCATGATTTTCCCCTTGCCTCAGTCCCCTATTCATCCAAAAATTCTAATTATTCATTTATACATCTTCCATCCGAACATCATAGAAATTCCACAGATTTTGGTTTGAAAACTCCTGAAAGATGCACACGGTAGAGAGGGAAGAGGGCCTGAAACATAAGCCCATGTATCAGAGGCCTGGTGTGATGCCTGAGCTAAAGTTAAAACCTTGCTGATATAAAGTGAAGTTAAGCTGTGAGCAAGAGGCAGGTCCTGCTCACAGAATTTGGCAAGCATAGGGCTGATATTGCAAAAAACACATACCCCTAAGAGGTGCTAGACACAAAACACTCACACAAGCACATTCCAGAAGGGTGGTACCAAAACACCCCAATAAACACATTCCCCAAAGATAACAGTAACATGCTGACCCAACTTAAGGACAGGGTCAGGATGACAGCATGATGAATAGAGATGTTTTGATCGAACCTACAGGTACAAGGCCATGGGTGGTGCCCTAGCACATCAGAGGGTGATGCCCTAATATGTCAAGGGTGATACCTAACCTGTTTTTATTGGTGTATATAGAGGTATGTCAGAGGCAGTGCCTTTGTCCAGTAGAGGGGCCACAGACTGAGCTGCTAGTATAACTGTAGACATTGATCAGGGGAGCTAGGACTGTGCTTTGCTAACAATAAACCTAACAAAGCACCTTCACACCTTAATGGATTTTGTGGTTCACCGGATCAGGTGGTTTGCCTGAGATCTGCTGTGCCAGCTGTCTGTGCAGAGCTGGGACACACACAGGGAGAAAACACACACACACACACACACACACACACACACACACAGCCGAACATCTGATGACACATACTATCTTTGCAAATTACTGTCATATTGAAAGTCAAATCAAGCTATTCAAGATAGCAAGGATGAAGTCTTGGTCTCACTGAGGTAAATGGCAAAAATTCCATGGAGAGAAAATCCTATCCACACTGAAACTTCTACTTACACAATGTGGAAGAATTTTACTAGCTTGGGATGGAGTCTAATGTCACTTCCCCTGATTTTACAGCAGAGTAACTCTACTGACTTTAGATGAGCACAGCTCTGAATCAGATCCTTCATTTGATTCTAACATTCCAAAAGGACACTCAGAGGACAGAAGTTGCTGTGCATGGAGCGCTTTAAATAACCTTTTCTCTCTCTCTTTTTTAAAAAAGGAGTTTAGAAGAGTTTAATTCCCAATCTCTTGTTTTGCTTAGTAGCACTGGGTTTAGTTCCCCACATTATCATCACATACCCAAGGAACTAATGCAGGCTGACAGCATTGAGTTTCAACACTGACACTGTAACCGGCCTGACACACACCACACACATTTAAATTCAGACACTATTTTCCAATTATATCCTCTTGCATTTAGCTGAAGAATCCCTTTTATGAAGTTGTCTTCCATTTCTCATACAGGGGCATACACAGGAATAAAAACTTGGCTCCTCCGGGAAGGGCACTTTCCATGCCCCCGTGGCGGGAGGAGCTGGCTCCCTCCACCCACTGTGGCTAGAGGACTTAGTTCTCCCTTGAGGCCCATGGAGCTGGCTCTCCCCTGACCTCAGCTGGTGGAGCTCACTCTTCTCCAGCAGCTGGAGGAGGCAGAGCTCCCCTGGCAGCCCCAGGGCAGGAGGAGCTGTCATTTCCTGCCTGAACCCAGAGAAGTTCTGTGCCCCCACTGACTGGGGAGGCTATGCCCCTGCTTGTCCCCCCTTGCACATGCCCCTGCTCATATACATTCCCAGGGCAAGATTCTCCATATCCATTCTCCACCACTGCTGGTGGTATGACTACATAAAGGAATTATATACAGAACTCTGTCCAATCTCTTCACGCATTCTTTTCTTGTGATCTCCCTACTGTCTGTCTCCACCAGTTTTTTAATGTCTTATACTTAGATTGTTCTGTTTGTACTGCACCTAGCACAAATAAATAGAATAATAATAATAATGATAATAGCATACTAAGAATTATGGGCATCTTTTGCAATTTACCATTCATTAATAAGTACCAACCAGGACTAATGACATATCCTGTAGAGTGCCCACTAGACTAGCTAGAAAGTTTTGTACAATCAATAGTTTTGCTATTGTTATGACTGTTTAATTGTTTAGTTATATGAAGCTTCATATAATATAGCTGAGCTCAAGCTTTTTGGTCAAGTGTGGCCTTATCCACAACATATGTATTCTTTGCACTCCTTCTAGTCTCTTAAATCTGACTGTTTCTCACAACCCCATAACAATCTGTATTTAAGAAACTATTTCTCCTATTGCAATTTCATTCTAAACTGTGAACATCCAGAGACATTGAAATGAAAGTTTTAAACCATTATTTGCTGAACATCTGAAATGTAAGGTACTCCAGTTGTTCGACCACCATAAATGCAAATATAAAAGAAGAATAATCTTTTATGACCTCCCCACCCTTATAACTTCAACTGTTTATAGTCTTCAAAGGCAGTAACATGAAAGAGTCTAATCAATGTTCAATAGAGGGGGAAAAGGTCCTCCCTAGGAAATTTGTAACAATTCTTGAATGTTATTGGCATAGACACTTCTGAGCATCAGTCCCCTGCTTAACATTAAATTTGTTTCCTCGCTATGGAAAAATTTACAGCCTTCACTCCACTAAATAACCCAGCATCTCAAAGTTATCATCCTGATCCTGCAAAAGAGTTGATTTCCTTCCATTCTCATTTACTTCCGTTAGCTAATGAAGTGAACTCAGCATTTCGAAGAATTTAGTTCCCAAGTCATTCCCTTCTCATCCTATGCCAATGGAACCAATGTCTGTAGACAGACCATTAAGACTGCTTAATCAGAGGTAAAATGGTACACTCTGTAGACCTCATCCTGCAGTTCTTGTTTATGCAAACCTCCCAGGGCTGCTGGCTGGGCATTCCCTGGAAGGGCCCCATGGTATCCTAACTTGATCCAAAGTGAGGAAGGCTGATCTAGCAGATAAGGCTGCAGAATCAGACTGAGACTGAAGAACTAGGTTCAATGCTTGGCTTACTCATGAGTGATGAGTAATATTAAATTGTGCTGCTGGATTTTGGCATTCTTTGTGATATATTTTAAGATTTGCCAAGGGCACCTAGATTATGTGGACAGGTGCCCTTTTTATTATTTTTAATCACTGTAAATAGGGAGTTTTACCCACATTAAGGCTGCAGAATCAGACCAGTACTGAGGCTATGGGTGATAGCAGAAGCAACCCTAGCCATCCCAACAAGCAAGAGTCTCTCATCTTGCAAATGTTCATCACCGAAGACATAAGAAATGAGCAAGACCTATTAGAACATCAAACATTCCTCATCCATATAGGATGGTCTGGGTAGCATACATTGCTTTGTCTAATCCAGCCCCAAATGACACAACAGAAAAACTTCTCTGCTCATGTGTGAGTGATGATACATTGGGGTTTATGACTTTAGGAACTTCCTAAGTCAGTCTTAGTCCACTATTCCTGGCCAGAGTATGTGCTTTGAATGTAGAGTCACTGGTAGTGGGAGATGGTGAGGGGTCAGACCTTATGAACCCAGTCCATTTGGATTTTGACTGTAACGTATTAAGTGCACATACCCAGAGTAACTCCTGACATTCAGGTGGCTAAACACTAATGTATGAATCTCAAAAGGTTTTGAGTACAAGTTTATTTCAGATGCTGTTCCAAACCTAATTTGACCCTCTTGAATCTCTATAATTGGACTGAATATCTCAGGAGTGGCACTGGGAAAGCCTACCTTGCAGTCTTTTTGGCATTTCTGCTTCCAGTACTGAGTATGAACAAAAACAATTTTATCTGTAGAGTGCAGAACCAGTGAAAACAGGAGGAGGTGCAAGGGAGAGGTTTTTTTTTTTTCCTTAAGAAGTTCACTCAATTACAGGACAGTGAATGTTAATGTGGAAATTATTTTTCAGCTGTACTATTGCTTTATCTCCTCTCTGTACAACACTGGTCAAAATTATTCTAATTGGTTTTCACATCCTGTTGCTGAGCCCTAATATTCTATCACACCTGAAATTTACATTACAATAAAATGTAACATGCAGCAGAGATGCTGTGCTATTTTCGGGCTGTGCTTTAGTACTTCAGCTTTGCTGAATAGATGTTGTAAATAAGATTTCCAAATCCCTCATGTGGCATTATGACAGTGAATATGATTGTCTTTTATACATTTCCTGTTGGGTATAGGATGCCTTTAACTTAAGTCAGTTGCAGAAGTCATCAGTGGACATTACCTTCGGGAACATTTCATCGTACGCTGAAGGAGGCGTCGGCATAAAGATACCACAGTTCTTCTAAAGCGATAACAATTGTTTAACCTGAATACAGTTTATCTGCAGGTTGTGGGCTCTCAGCAATTAAAATGACAGCTAGTCCTCTTTAAAAACCAAAGCCTAATGCATTTCATTTCTAAAAAGACAGTACTACTCTGTAGAATGACTCCCTGGAAATGGGGTGTGTGTGTGTGGATTATATATATAAATATATATTGTAGGATTATATATATAGTTAGTATATTAACAGAATATATAAGGTATGTAATATACATGTAAACACACACACACAAACACACAGAGAAAAGGATTCCATATAGAGTAGCATATGTAAAATAACATTACAGAGTTCCTTATCTAGCATGTTTCTACAATTTCTCTCCTGAATGCATACAATTTTATATAGGTAAAGAGCTCTTTCCAGCATGCCAACCCTATAAACTCAATAGGGTTGAGGGCTATAGTAGTCCAACCATGGGTTCCTTCTATCACACACATTACCACCAGTAACAAATGGTTACAAAAGCAAAATTATGCTCTCAACTACATCTCTGAAATCCCATTGTCTTCATTGAGATTGCATATGTATAACTGAGTTAAAAAGAGAAGGATAGCCCAGTTGTTAGGGCATTGGCCTACTTCAGGGGTAGGCAACCTATGGCATGCATGCCAAAGGCGGCACACGAGCTGATTTTCAGTGTCACTCACATTGCCCGGGTCCTGACCACCAGTCCAGGGGGCTCTGCATTTAATTTTAAATGAAGCTTCTTAAACATTTTAGAAAGCTTATTTACTTTACATACAACAATAGTTTAGTTATATATTATAGACTTATGGAAAGAGACCTTTTAAAAAAAATAAAATGTATTTTACTGGCACGTGAAACCTTAAATTAGAGTGCATAAATGAAGACTCGGCACAGCACTTCTGAAAAGTTGCTGACCCCTGGCCTAGGACTTGGAACTGTTCTGTCACAGACTTCCTGGGTGAATTTGGGCAAGTTGTATAACATCTCTCTGACTTACCTTCCTTGTTTTTAAAATAGGGATAATAGCACTTCCGTACCTCACAGGGCTGTTGCGGGGATAAATATATCATAGATTGCAAGGAGCTCAGATGTTACTGTAATGGAGCCCATAGAAATAGTTAAGACAGATAGAATCCTGTTTATGATGCACAAGATGGAAAAGAATCCACCTCTCTCGTAGGTGTGTAGACTCTTAAGGTTTAACTAAAGTGAAATGAATTAAAAACATTTTTCTTGTAACAGAAAGCAGATAAGATTCTGAGTAGACATAAGGCACTGCATCCTCATGTGGAACATATGAGAATAGCTACACTGAATCAATAGACCTAGGCTGTCTTATAGCAGCTGAGGATCTGACCTACTAAGCAGATCTGTTGAGTAAGAAGGTGCCATTTTTATAGTCATTTTTCAGACTAGAAGGACACTTTAAGTTACTAAATATAATGCAGCACTGGTAGATGCAGTTTAAATCATTCATGTGCACAGTACGTCATTGCAGCCAAGTGACTATTGACTGTAGGTGCCTCAAGTTTTGAGTGTGCACTTTGGCATACCTTAAGGGGGGAGTGATTTTCAGAGGGAGAGTTCAGCGCCATCACTGCAACCAGATGAGCCCTGCACCACTGATCCCTCTGGGTCTGAATAAGCACATGCTCTCTAGGTCCCAGACCTCAAGTAGTTACTTGTCTCTCAGAGTGGAATCATGTGAGACTCCTGCTCTCAGATGAGGCTTTGGGTTGCAGTCTTTGGTGTGTGAACTGTGTTTTACCTCAAGCCCCTGAAAATTCTGTTCCTTCTTGGACAATGACAATGGAAACCAGTGACCAAAAAGACTCCTTAAAGCAAAGTATTATTTATTTAGAGCCAAAGAACTCGAAAAGAAAACAGATTTTATAAACAATAGAATACACTGGACACAAAGCTTACTTTTCCCCTCAAGATTATCATTTCCTGGATCTGGGAAGGAGCTACTGCTTAGACTCCCTGTGTGTCTGTCTCTCTCAGCAGCTGCTGAGAAGTGACTTCCTTCTCTCCCACAGAAAGGCTTTTAAATTCTTTAGTGTCCTTATTCTGTGGCTATCTTGTTTGCTCTTCCAACAGCCTCCCTTTTAAGTTAGATGAATGTATCCATACAGGACATTCTAATAAGCCTTCATAATTATACAGCAATTTTACCTTACTGACCAAGTCACTTAAAATATTAATTCAATTATTACATACTAAATAAATAATTGGAGATATACCTATTTCCTAGAACTGGAAGGGACCTTGCAATGTCATTGAGTCCAGCCGCCTGCCTTCACTAGCAGGACCAAGTACTGATTTTTATCACAGATCCTTAAGTGGCCCCCTCAAGGATTGAACTCACAACCCTGGGTTTAGCAGGTCAATGCTCAAACCACTGAGCTATCCCTTCCACCTACTGATTAATATATAGCAGCTGCATGACTGTCACAAGCACCATCCATTATGTAACTGCTCAATCCTTGAAGTTGTATCCGGGACGTAATTATCTGAATAGTCCTGAGTCTCCTCTGTATCTTGTGAAGCCATCTACATCCATCCAAAATTGTTGTAAGGTGCTACCAAAACCAGAAGGATGCCATTTTATATTCATTTTGGACTGGTTTAAGTGATGGCAACATACAGGGCAATGGAAAAGTCACTCTCACAATATTTGCAAAGATTTATTCACTGATCTGCTAAGGTCAAAAACAAAACTTCGAACCTGTATCCCGAGCATTAAGAAATTTAAATTCTAAAAAATATCTAAGTGGCTTGCCCAACATCACACAGCAGATCAGCAGCAGAGCTGAGAATACAACCTGTGTCTTCTAATTCCCAAATCAGTGCTTTATCTACTGGATCACATGGACTTTCTTTTGACCATGTTGCTTCTGTGGTAGTCTGCAATATAACATTCTTGAGAGAGGGGAGCCAAATCCAGGAAGTTCAGATCAGAAGCAGAACTTGCTCAGAAATCAGGGTGGGTTGGATCCATCAATCCACTCCAGCACATCTCTAAATTTTGAAAAAAAGGTTTCGTTTTTTTCCTCTTTCAGGTACTGAGAGCTTAGATGTGTCATTTCTCTCCCCAGAGCATGTATGGGAAAAATTTAAAAAAGGAAGAGACCTTGAAAGGAACATTACCACCTTCCAACCACAGAAGAACTGAAAGAGGAATTTATTTTTTCATTACCATTTTCTTTCAAGATTGAATAATTATAGAACTTAAGGGAAAGTCAGTAGATAATGAGATAAACAATGAGCAAGGGCACAGGACATGTCTCCTCATTACTAGATCGGTGAAAAACTTAGCGGGGCTCTGCTTTGTGGGAGTTTACACATCTCTGAGTTTTACTTTAAGCACTTATGCATCAGATGAGCTATGCTTATAAAAACCTTCCCAGGCTAACTAGAGCAACACTCTCATTATGAAGTTTCTTTTTTGTACTTAATAATGTTACCAGTCTATTAGCCACAATTGTGGCTTCTGACATTCTCATGGTAAAGTAGCAGGTAGAATAAAAATGTGAACAAAAAATAAAGCCAGCTTATGGAGAAGATGTGCTGTGGAGATATGACCGCTTGTGTCCATTAAAAATCCATTGGACTTTTTGTTCAGGGTATTAGCCTGGCTCTCTAGGCCAAATATTGGTAGATATATCCTGCTTGCTTAAAATTCTTCTTGTAGTTTCAACTGGATAGACAATTCTTATATACAATTCTTCTCTGCTTCCAGTCTCAAACTAATGTGTATCACTTTGCTCCATTAAACAAAGTCTGTTGTGTTCTACCCCAGAACTACGATATTCAAAGATAACTAAGTGATTTTCAATGCTTCACCTTTTTTGGGTGCTCAAACTTGGACACCCAAATATGGGCACACCCCAAAATCTTTTGTTGCTTTTGAAAAACCTCAGCCCTTGCAAATCTGTTGACAATTTTTTCAATTAGCACATTGGCATCCTTCTGGATAAGTGGCACTAATGGAGACGTATGGGCATTGGGGGAGATTTTCAAAAGCATAAGGGCACATCACTCTTATTGTTAATCTTTGAGAATTAGGCACCTAACTGCCATTTGTACCTTTGGAAATATACCCAATAATCATTATTAGTATCAATATCTTGTTCTGATCCTCATTGGTTTGAGTCCTCAAAATACCCTCTCATAGATTTTAATGTAGGACGGGATCCTGAACCACAATCTAACCACAAAGATAAATATGTGTGTGTGTTCATCTAATGTAATGTTATATATAAGCATAGTATACATTCATCAGAAAAATAGTGATAAATAGAACCCCACTGGAATGAATTTATCTATGACCTACTACTCCTGACAAAGGGAAAGGTTTAGCTAAGCAAGAACTTGACTTACTGGGGCCGTTCTGCTTAGCATACATCAAGAAAATGATGAAGACCTAGAGCAAGCCCTGGCAGATTTTGACCTATCCGCTGATTGATTCACTCCTATTACTGTATCCATTTCAGCCACACATATTACCTATAGTTTGTGTAATAGCTCATATGTTATTCTTGCTTTACAAGATGGTTTAATGTGGAGTTTGACACATGAAGTATTTTATGCACATCTACACAAAATAAAAGTGATTTAGTTTCATTAAAAATAAAGGAAATTGTAGGCAAATATAATTTAGGGCCAGAATTGGACACACTGATTTACATTGAGAAGTAGATTACCCTGAGACATTCCACTGAAATCAAATCATGACATCTCATGACTTGAAAAGTGTTTCTCAGCAAAAGTCAGGGTGGTAGAATCAAGCTTTTAGTTTGTTTTTTTTCTTTTGGGGGGGGTACTCAAAAGGGAGAAGGAAATAATTTCTGGAGGACTCATTCATAAATGAAATGTTACATCTGCCCAGATGTGGAGGGAAAAATAGAAAAAGCATCTGTATAGCAGCTGTGGATACATCTTGAGAAAATAAATTTGGGATATTGAGTGTTTGGGATGTTTCGTCTGTGAAGGCCTTGTGACTAGGCTTTTGGGCTTCTGATCAGTCCAAAAGAACAGGAGTACTTGAACCACCTTAGAGACTAACAAATTTATTTGAGCATAAGCTTTCGTGGGCTACAGTCCATTCATCGGATGCATGGAGTGGGAAATACAGCAGGAAGATATATGTATAAATACACACCGAGAACATGAAACAATGGGTATTACCATACACACACTACAGAGAGTTACCAGCAAGAGAGAAAAAAAACCTTTTTGTAGTGGTAATCAAAATGGTCCATTTGCAGCAGTTGACAAGAAGGTGTGAGGAACAGTGTGTGTGTGTGGGTGGGGGGGATAAACATTGGGAAATAGTTTTACTTTGTGTAATGACCCATCCACTCTGAGTCTTTATTCAAACCTAATTGAATGGTGTCCATTTTGCAAATTAATTCCATTTCAGCAGTCTCTCTTCTGAGACACCACAACCTATCTCCCAGGTCATTAGCTTTGTATGTGCCAGACCATAAAATCATATCCCTGCCTATTAACTTCTATACGAAAACGTAGGACTTAAAGTGAAACTAGATTAAAACACTCCCGGCTTCCAGTTTTGATATGAAAGATAGGCCTGCACCAAACCCTTGGATTGGAACAACTCTGCACATGTTGTGGAAGGAGGCTGCACATCTGAACTTGTATTTGGTTTGATGGTTGCAGGGGGTCAGGAAGAAATTTTCTACACAACCCATAGTAGGAGACAATGTGGATCTTTGCCCCGTCTGGTGACATAGCAACATAAGATGATACCAGCCTGTTGTTACTACTTGTCAATTCTTTAGCTCAGCTAATGTTTCGGCCCTGAGTTCAAATATCACCGCTAGACCATATGGAATCAGTTTCACCTGCACACTCATTTGTTTATTGTACCAACTTAGGGGCAGCCAGAATTTAGCCCGTAGATTGGACATTGTGCAAGAAAAAGCTTCCTACATCTGGGTGGGAACTGGGTATAACCATCACTATGTACTTGGTTGTACTTCAATACTCAGAACCCTGAAGCATGGAGATGGGATAGTGGAAAGAACACACATTTATTTTGAACTTAAAACAAAAAGAAAACAAGAACAACAAAAACAACTATATGGTTTGCATTCAGATTTCAAGTGAAAATTTATGTTTTTCATTCAAATCCCTTTGTGCATCCTTAAATCATAACTTCCATCTCACCCTGTGCTAAAATATTCTGAACATATATTTTCTAAGTATGTTCTTAATAAGAAATAAAATAGTTTTAAAATGCTTTTTGTTGTTGTTGTTGAATTCTCCTGCTTTGTTTTGCTATTGCAACTCCATAAATAAAATCACATCAGCAGATAAGTGAGAAATCACTCACAGCGTATTTGTGGCTCTCAGACTTTGAGGGAGAGGAAGAAAAAAGTCTCTTTTCTCTGCTAATCCAGAGTTTCTTAAAAAAAAGTCTTTTAAGACCTCCATCTCTTTTTGGCAGCAGATTGAATCCATTAATAGGGTGACTTGGGATTTTTCAGACTCTGTTATTCATTTTGCTCCTTCATTTTCCCCCGCCCCCATATTTGCCTACTGTACTTTTCTACAACTAATTTAATCAACTTCCAACCACATCTACAGTATTTAGCATAAGCCTATCTGCTTTATGCTAAAAAGACTTAGAGACGTAAAACCATGGCATTACATTGATCAAAAATAAAGCTTATTTAAGCCAAAATACTTATGCACTGATTTAAATACTAATGAGACTGATTGTAAGAGAGTGGCAGAATGAGAGCAAGAGTCCAACATATAGAAGTATCCTTGCTGAATTGTGATCCTTCTGTTAGTTACCCAAGAGGCAGTTAAGAATGGACTCCTTACTAATGAGCTGTCAATTTTATTTAGAGATGAGCACAAATTGAGACCCACCTCTCCCCTCAGATCCAAACATCTTCAAGCTCTGAAGGGTCTGAGATATAAATTCAGATCCATAATTTGCAAATGGCACATGTCTTTATATAATGGGCTGAAATAAAACCAGACCTTTGGGATATTTGAAATCAAAACTCAATTTTGTAGGTGGAGTCCATTTTTTATTTTCTTGCTTCCAAGGATTCTCAATAGACAGAGAAATATTCTTGCTCTCCTCATCAATATTAATGGGAAGTATTCTTCATATGTAATACACTGGCTAAGTATCTATTTTCATGTCTCCTCAAACTCTGGTCAGTATAGATGATAAAACAGTGTTACTATGTCATAGCAAAACCAGATGCCCTTTAGCTTAAGTGGTAGAGGCTTATGGTTTTGGTCTTAAAGGTCCCAGGATAACTCTCTACTTTTGTGTGTGTGTGTGTGTGTGTGTGTGTGTGTGTGTGTGTGTGTGTAGTTCCTTTTACACTCTCTCTCTCTTTCTCTCCCTCTCTCTCTCTCTCTCTCTCTCTCACACACACACACACACACACACACACACACACACACACCCCTCTTCCCGAGAGCCACTCCCATCTCCTTTCTGTCAGGTTAGCATAATGAATCACCTCAGTGAGTCAGAAGAACCCAGCTATCCCGTTCTCATCAGGATCAAAACCTATTAGCAAAAGATTGGTGTCAGATGCACACTGCCAATCTGTTGCAATATTAAAATCAAGACAAATTTCATTCCCAGGTGTACATCCACTCCCAATCCCCCACTACTTTGAGGGGGAAATATATACTTAAACACATACCTACACCCTCCCCTCAATCTACCAAACTGAGTTGCTAATTTTTCATCTACTGAATCCGGTGATCAAGTTGCATATTTCATTGATTTGATGACACACTCCTCAAGTAAGTCCAGTGGCATAATTGGTGGATATCGTTGCAGAGTTACACAGATGCTTGATTTACTCACCTTGTCTTAGCATATAGCTTTAATTAAGATGCACTCTTGGTTGATCTAGTTTCATTGTTTTTTATTTATTTATTTCCCTCTCTTCTTTCCCAGACTCAGCGCCATCACCTGCTGATTCAGTTTAATTATTTCCACTGTAGAAGGGATTTTACATTCTTTACTAATCAAGCAAAATATTCCAGTTGTTGAGCATTCATTAGAGTTGTGAATATTTGCAAAATTATGTCTGGGATGAATATTTTTATGTTTTCTTTTACTGCCCCTGACTCACTAGTAATTATTATTATTATTATTATTTAGAATCAATATTATAACAGACTTCTCTTGCATTATTGTTATTTATTTGTATTGTGGTGGTGCATAGAGGCCCCAGTCAGGGATGGGAGACCCATTGATGTAGACACCATACACACACAATGAAAATGAAGTCCACGCCCCAAAGCACTTACAACCTAAGTGTAAGATGAAATGTGCATATAACAAAAAGGGAGAATGGAACACAGGGTACCAGGAGAATGGTCAATTTTTTTCCAGTGAAAAATATTTTTTGGTCCAAAATAGAAATTTTTGCAAAATATGTTTAACTAAATCTTTCATGTTTTGAAAAAAAACAACAAATGTCAGAAGAACAATTTTTTCCATGCATTTTGACATTATATTTGTGTTTCTAATCTGTGGGAAACTGCTCACTCTCTCATTTTTTAATACGTCCCTGTCAGCACTTCTTGTAAAGAGAAAGCAGAAAGGGGGAAACTCACTTTTCAACTCTCTTTTTATATATGAGACACAATTTACACTGTCCGAGACCAATACAGGTTCGAGTAAGTTTTTGATTGACTGAGGAAAATCAAAACGTGACAGATTGAAAGTTCAAAACCAAGTGGCCGTTTATTGATGGGGAAGGAGTTGCAACTTGGGCTGGGGAGGAGCGCTTTTACTAACTAACAATACTATTAGAACAAGAATATTTACACAACTTGAAACAATCTATTTACAACCAACAGGAAACTAAATGATCTGTGATTAACTGCTCATCAGAAATTAGAGTAGATACACCAAACTGAGTAAACTATATACATTAACCAAATATTGTAAAGTACAACAATTAACCACATTAGCAATTAATACAACAATTTAACTCTCATATACTATATACACCGCTTGATACCAAGTAACAACAATATATACAGTTCTGTATCAAATAAGGGAGGGAATAAGAAGAGGCTAAGCAAATAAAATATTACAGAAATTAGAATACAAATACCGCACTCCAGGTGCAGCTGACCAGCAGTACAGACACCGAGAGCATAACGAATTGATGAGAATTAATCCCACCTGTCCCGAGCCGGCTAAATCCGCAGGAGACCCTTCTAGCTGGAAGGAGGATCCAAGTCTTCCAGCTAACATGCGGATACTCCCGCACATCTTGGCGTGAGACATGGTTTTATTCAAAAGCTCTCTTACTCGTGTCAGCATCTGATTGGTCCCTAGCTCCTTCGCCTTCCAGGTTCCGAGCTGGAGCCCTCCACGTAAACAGGATCTGCACGCAGCACACTACCCTTATGCACACAGCATGCTGGTATTTTTGCACAAGGCACTAGCCTGACCCCTAGGTGACCAGGCAGAAAGAGCGGGAAAATGCACATGGTACTATAATGTTGCACACCGCACTACGGTGTTGCACACAGTACCAATGTGACCTTTTGATCGACAATTGGCCATACAGACACCATGTTTGAGCATAGGCTTAGGGCTGCGACATACACGAAATAATAAACTTTTTTTTTTTTGCCAGTTTTCAAAATATTTAAGAGATGAAAGAAGGTGTTTTTTCACCCCTCATTTTGAAATTTTCTTCAAAAAACACTCAAATATATTTGAATGGAAATTGGTTGTTTTTTCTCATGGGAAGAAAAAATAAAGACCGGTTTCAACCGTGTCTATGTAACAGTGAATTATGGTTAGGGAAATAATACATAGGTCTTACATAGTGCTTTTCATTAGTAGATCACAAAGCTCTTTACAACGGATTTACAAAGTATACTGATGGAGAAATTCAGACACAAGGAAGTGCAGTGACTTGTCCAAGGTCATCCAGCAGCCAAATGGCAGAGCTGGCAATTGAACCCACAACCCCTAAGTGCCAGTCCAGTGCTAGGTCACACTGCTTCCCTGCAGTGGTCACTGATTCATGTCAGATCAGAGAGAACTTCAGTGTTTACCTTCAGCAAGTCAGTTACCCTCTCTAGAGATCAGATTCCAATCTGTAAAACTGGGGTGATAATACTTAGTATGCTGAAGAAAATAATTGACAGCTGGCAGTGTATTCATTAAGTCTCTTTTTCTGATTATAAAGATATCATTATCATTGTTGTTTGTATTATGGGAGTACTTGGACCCTTATGAAAATGGGGCTCCATTGTACTAGGCAAAGAAAAAAACACAAAAACCACTCATGAACCCAAGGAGCTTACCATTATTACTGGCAAAAAAATTTTGAATCATCATACAAGTTTGAAAGAAAAGTAATGATTTGTTTTTTTTTTTTCAGGCAGCGTATCAAGTCATCAAAATTGTTTTGAAACATTGTTTAGTCAGTTTGACTGACCATCAAATTAAATGTTACCATTTCCTCACAGTGACTCAGTCAAATATATATTTATGTATTTGTTTTACTCTATATTGTGGGTTTATCAGGAGTATTCTGCAACCAAGCTGTGTTGCTCAGTCTTAATGACTCATATGTCACTGGCTTGGTTCCCTAATTGGATGGTAGCACAAGCACTTCTGAACACTTTTCTAGACTGGCTTTCTGAGGACACTTGTTTCTGTGAACCGCATCACTCAATGTGCACAGCAAGCAAACTAAAAGTTTACATAAAAGGACCAAAGTCAATTAATTTTAAAATGTGAAAAACTTGCAGGCTCGCATTTTCAAAGGCCCCTAAAGGGAGCTAAGGCAATATTGAAAACCCCAGCCCTTTGTGCCTCAGTGACTCAGAACTCCATGAGAATTAGGTGTCTAACTCATTTAGATTCATTTGAAAATCTCAGCCTCAATGATCAGGTGTCAGATGACTTTCAGTTACCAAATCTGATAACCTAGAGGGATCCGGCTCCCAAACCTCTCTCTGATTTCCAAGAGAGGAATAGTCCTCCTGCTATTGCCATTCTAGATACAGAGAAGGCAGTAGAATTTCTCATCCGCATCATGTTTATTTTGTACGCTGAGCTGAGCATCCAAGCTAGCAAAAGCTGATAAAACCTGAGCTGCCATGTGTAACTGGATCCTACGTGCAGCATGTGTTTGGATTTGGAAAGTTGATGTGTTTTGGCTAAAAAGAGAGCATAGTGGGCAGTAGAGATTAGACTTATTTTTCTAATCATGATTATTTAAAATTAAGAGCTTTGTCACCTTCATCTTCACACTGACTTTCCTCTTCAGCTTTCCAAAGCACATATACATTCACTCACCCCTGCACAGTTCATTTAATGCTGTTATTAAATATTTATCTTACAGGTGAGCCCGAAGGCCCCAGTCAAAGGTAGAGCCCCACAATACTAGCCACTGTGAAATCGCAAACAAAGACAGCTCCTGACCAGAAGAGCTTGCAATCTAAGAAATAGTAATGCTAATTTGGCACAGCAAATGAACAAACTAAAAATCACTCTGCTGTGTCTAACAATGAAGGTTGTTTAAGTACAACAAGCAACAACCCAAACTACAGTAAGTCAGTGGCCTGAGCCAGGAAGAGAACTCATGTCTGTGCATGCTGTGTTCAGAGGATCATAGTTACAACAGTTCTATATAACTTTTTAGCCTCTGTTCTGCAGTTGCATTTGCCAACTATTTAGCCCAGTCAGTCAAGTTTGATGTTTAGCTGACAACAAACACACACAGTCTACCGAGGACTGTTGTGCCAGCTGGACTGACCATGGTTGCTAGCATTGCACCAGGCACTGTGTGGCCAAGTTCCCAGCTCTGGTTCAATCCTGTGAATCTACAAGTCCCCCAGGTGGCACTGGTTAAGCTCAGGGCATGCACGGCTTTCTGCATCAATGAAGAGTTTGAGAGCATTTTGTGCTGGGGCGTTTTTGTCCATGCTGGTGACATGGTTGAAAAGCATGCAATGCCACTTTTGAATATAATGAGCAATTGAAGGAAGGCCAGTTCTCTGTGAAATTATGACATTTTGCACAAAGTCAAACCACATTATGCTCAGGAAGTGGCTTTGACAGGCATATAGTACGCCTCCAGCTGCTCCATCTCTGCCTGTAGAAAGGTCCAAGTTTCTGACCCATATAGCAATACAGGTAGCACACACATTTGATAGATCCTGAACTTTGTCACAGCGCAAATATGTTTTTGCATCCATAATAGAGGCATGGACGGTTTAATTGACAATGCATCAAAATTAATCTATTATAGTAATCCTGACAGACCATTAGAATATGAGATTGAGTCAAAATAAACATAGGTCTTTTGGCACATGTAACATCTCAGAGTAAATTGTATATGTCATTCAATAATATGTACTGTAATTGCTGGTTAGTAGAATACTGTAATGCAGTTTGATCAGTAAAAGTCTAATGTATAAAGTCAGATGCAATTGCATCTGAAAATTGTGCAGCTTAACTAAATGTAAAAGCATTGAGACATTAAAAGTCAGCAGTGTGGTCAGCAAAATATGTAGGGGCTCAACTATGTCTGCATTAGTGCAACCAGAACAATTTACTACATGAGTTAAGTATGCGCCCAGCAATCAGCATGGCTTACGTGGCATCTCACAGAGCAGCATAGAGTGAAAACTGCCTTGTCAGCCTGCAAGCATTTAATGTAATTAATTTCATTGTCCTGGTCAATTCAGCGCATCTCCCTCCTAGGCTTCTCAATTGTTTTCTAGTGATAGTTGAACGTCATAAGCAGAAATGGGTTAAGGAGATGGTGGTTCCATTCTTGATGCTGTATTTATGTTTTAGCTCAGGCATGGAATACAGGTTTCAAAGCCAAAGCAAGGCTAATATTTAGGATTCAATGGCTCTGAAAAAACAAACTGTTCTCCACATGATCCCCCATCTTCTATCCTACGTTCTGACCATTCTCATTTTCTAGCTCTTTTTGGCTCTTTCCTCCACTTATGTCTTTTTTCACACCACTGCACAACACTTGGAAGACCTTCTCTCTTTCAGGGACTGATCTGACTCCCATTAAAGTTACTAGAAAGTCTCCCATTGATTTCCATGTAGAATCTGACCCCCATCCATTCACACCCCCTCACTTTTACTCCCTAAATGCACTTTTTTGCCAACTATATTGCATATACTCCCACCCCCACTCACAGTTCCACCTCAGTCTCAGTTTATTAATAAAACCAACAACTTGCATACTCCATATTCAACATAATACAATTCACATCAGCTGGGGTTTTAAAATCTCAGCCACTGGCTTTGTCTTAATCCTCATTCTTCCTTTCCCTTTCCATCCATTCAGCATAATCCTTTCCTACATTGGTCCCATTTAAATTGTAAATGTCTTTAAAAAAAATCTGTAAAGGGCCGCACAAACGTTGGTATTTCATGCCATTTAAATCCCACGTATTCAAAGACCGTAAAGCCAGAAGGAACCCCTGTAATCTTCTAGTCTAACCATCTGTATAGGATGGACATAAAACACCCCAGAAGTAATCCCTGTTTAAACTAGAGCAGATCTTTTAAAAAAAAATCTAGTCATGATTTAAAAATTTCTAACGATGGAGAATTCATCACAGCCCTTGGTAAGTTGTTCCAGCATTTAATTACCCTGACTGTTAAAAATTTGTATCTTTTTTCCAGTCTGAATTTCTCAAGCTTCAGTTTTCATCTATTAACCTTATTATATCTTTATCTGCTAAACCGATGAGCCCGTCACTACCATTTCATATACTTACAGTGTTTGAAGCAGTCATACAAATGGCTGTGTTCGTGAGAACTCTGCCACATTATGGCAAGTACACATCAGATTTATCAACAGAGGACTTCTGTAGTTTCTGATTCAACCTGCAACCACATTGATAGTGGTGAGAAAAGATTCAGAGATTCCAATCTGAACCCCATGAACTTTAGACATGGTGGTGGTGGAAGAGGTAAATTGAGATTGCAGTTTCTCTCTACTGAAAAAGATTTGGGACTTATGTTTGACTCAGATATGCACTCATTGATGTTTGGACCTTTATACTGTTAGAAAAAACAAGAAAAAACTAACATTTCCTCAAAAATATGGTTATTAAAAGGTGCTTTTCATAACACTAGAGCTGTTAATTACACTGCCCTGACCAAATCCAGGTTAGGTCAATTCAATTCATTGACAATTTGTGTGGCATTGCTGTGCACTGTTAAACAGCTGCCATGTTCCACACCAG
The DNA here is from genome assembly GCF_007399415.2 of Gopherus evgoodei. Taxonomy (NCBI): domain Eukaryota; kingdom Metazoa; phylum Chordata; order Testudines; family Testudinidae; genus Gopherus; species Gopherus evgoodei. The sequence goes on along the minus strand of NC_044323.1, from coordinate 154,327,189 downwards.
AGCCAAGTGCATTTAGTGATAGGATAAAGTTTTTCCAGAAGGAACTTGGAGATCCTTTCGCATGAAAAGCAGCCTATATATGTAAGATATTTTACTGTTAGTAAATAATTATAATGATAAATGAAAAGACACCTGCCAACTGTCAGCAGGAACACTGAGGTTAGAAGAACAGCTGGAATTGGATACTTGGTTCAGTGTGTGTGTGTGTGTGTGTGTGTGTGTATTATATATATATATATAAAAATAAATCAATTAGAACCTGACATTTAATTGCCTGGTGCCAGTCCCAAGTGACTATCCTTCTCAATGCTGTGTTCTCATGATTGTGTGGTATTTATTTCATCTCAAGATTATATTCTGTTTGTACCTTTTTATTAGTTCTGCAACATAACATCATAATTGAACCTTTTATGATCAAACAGATTCTTATGGTTATTTTTATGGCGACAATTGGTGGGCACCTGCCTCTAGGGTGCCATCAAATTATTATTTTTTCCTTCCCTTTTCCTTTGCGTCTCATTAATTCAAGGCTGTTTTTAAAAGGTCAAGGCAGAATGGTGCAGAATAATGGTGTTTTCAGATCAGAGCTATTTCCCAGGAAACTTCACAGTAGCAGAACTTTTTTTCTATCCTACAAAATACCTTGCCATGGCTATCCCAGTCTCATTCACTTCCCAGTTGTATCATTGCAATTCATTATCTGGACCAGATCCTCAGCTGATGTAAATCAGCATAGTTGTATAGGCTTCAGTGGAGCTATGTTGATCTGGTACTATGTGAAGCTATCATTCATACTCCACCCAGTAGAGAATGTGTTGTCCTACCTACTTAGTGGTGCCTCTTGAGTAGAGTGTGTTGCACTGTTCTCCACGGAGGAGACTGATTTCCAATGAAATGTGCTGGTTTGGGATCAAGATTCAGGACATTTGAACATGAAAATTCTGTGCTAGATGGGGGTGATATGGCTCTGTGGAACAAAAATGGGGCAGAGATGGCAGCTGACGCACCCTCCTCCTCTTTAGCCCAAGCAGAAAAACACAAATTCATACTCATATCCCTGTGTGGCAGCATCAGACTGCTACTAAGACTATCAATTGGCCTTTTTTTTTTGGAGAAGGAGAAAGAGAAATGCAACCCTGAGCTGTAGTAGCTTCAATTCAAGAGTAAGTATGCCAGCTAAATGAGTCTCTCCATTTCATAGCTGTCCTGATCAGTGCACGGATCATCCTGCAGAAGTAACATTTCTTGTATGATAATCCTTCAATCTTGTGTGAGTTGTCCATTCACAGTGTGTTTCCATCACATCTTCCCTCCACTCCACTAAGGTGCTGGCTATGCTAAAATAATGACACTTCGATTAGCAGGAGCACTATCCGCTCACAGCAAACATCATGACATGTTTTAAAATGTTGGAGAAGCCGTTCCCTTCTTCATCAAGATTTTGTTTATAGTACTGGTAAACTGGGGAACTAAAGGTAACATGAAAACAGAGCCTAGACTTCAGATACTGACAACAGAGATCTTTGAATGAAATGCTGCAGACAGGGATTGCACATCATACATAGGAATGATACATCATACATTTTCAGAAGCACTGGGCAGTTGCAGCTCATAGTGAATTCGCGGGTGCTCAGCACCTCTGAAAATCAGTCCAGAGGAGTACAGCATCCTGATACCTAGTGAATGAACTGAAAAGAGATGAAGAAGGATATTTTCTAGAGAGATGGTTGAAAAATGAAAATGTTTTTTTGCAGGAAGTTTAGGAAAAAAAATTGTTTTTGTAGGAATTTAAAACAAAACAAACCCCAAGTTCTGGATTGAAAACAGAAACTGGTTTGTTTGATTATTTTTGAAAATCATTTTTGGTAAATCTTTCCAGTTTCTAAAAGTTTTCATCAACAAATGAAAATATTAACCAAACCCTCATAACATTTACTTCAGGTCTTCTTTAAAAAAATAAATAAATAAACCACAAACTGTCAAGTTTTTTTTAAAAAAGCTATTTTCATATTAAAAAAATGTTTCAATGAAAAAAATAATAATGACCAGCTTTTATTGTCTTGCCTTTTGTGCAGCTCTGTTATCTCTCTTTGGTTTCTGTTAAACCATCACACCAAGAGTCCATTATCTCTAGCTCAGAAACACTTCTGGAGATCAAAGACTTGGACCTACATTGTTCTCCAAACTACTATTGACCTCTGATGCTTCACAGTAGCAGAACATTTGCCACAAAGAAAACATGCAAATAAAAGTTGGCCTTCGGAAGGTACCAAATCATATCATATGCCAAGTATACTACATAAAATTCATGGGCTAGGCTATGTTATATGCCACTAGAGAATCTTATCTGCTTCCCATCTTTCTCTCTCTCTCACACACACACTTTTTCTGCATGACTATTTGCATTGAAAATGCACTGTAAGCATGCAGTGATTGACGCAAAAGCTCTGGGCATACATTGCAAAGAGAAAGACACTTACAGTGAAATAAAATCACCAGCATGTCTGTCACACACTGACTCTGAAAGGCTGAACGGTATCTAAACACATATATGGGGAGGCAGGATAACCTAGTGGATAGAACTGTGAACTGACTCAGGAGACTTGGTGTCTGTTCCCACTGCCACTGGCCTAGGGACATACGTGCTAGAATTTGGGGTGTGGCAGCCCCTCTGGCTTGAAGTGTTTCCATCATATGCAGGGTTTACAGTCTGATTCCATGTCTTTCAGCACCCCCACTACACAAATTGTTTCAACACCATGGCCTAGGGGGTGACTGTGGGCAAGACATTTCCTCTCTTAAGCCATTCTTGACATAGAAACACAAGTACGGTGATATGTAGCTTCTGTTTAACAGCAACACTCAACCACCATTTAGGGAACCTGATTCCATGAGTTGCCAAGCACCTTCATTTTTTAACAGTATCAACAAGCAGAACATCAGATGTTATAAAACTGGTGCAGCTTCACTGAAGGCATGATAAGAAAGATAAACCAGAAGTGTTCAAGAGACGAGGTGGGTGAGGTGATATCTTTTATTGGACCAACTTCTAACAGATATGACTGCAGCCACCTTGTGTCTCTAATCATCTGGGACTGATACAGTTATAACACTGCATGCAGAATTATTCTGTAGTGTAACTCAGGCCTCGTTTTCATGAAAAATTTGCATCTGTTCAACTTCAACCAGATTTTAAACAGATTTGATTAAAGTGGTGTAAACTCATACAGATAGATACTCTTCCTTCATTTTAGGAGGAAATTATTTCAGTTTAGTTTAACTGAGGTCATGTCTACACCATGGGGACTATAGCGGCAAAGCTACAGAGCAATAATTATGCCAGTATAACCCCATAATGTAGACGTAGCCCATGCTGATGGAAAGAATTTTTCCATAACTGTAGGAACACCATCTCCTGAGCAACAGTAGTTAGGGTGACACAAAATATTCTTCTATCGACCCAGCTGTGTCTACACCGGGAGGCAGGTCAGCAAATCTACGAAGCTTAGGAGTGTAGTTATTTCACAACCCTGCGTGGCGTAGCTATGTTGACCTAAATTTTAAATGTAGCCCAGGCCTGATTCGCAGCTGATTTAAATGAAACCAAAATAAGTCACTCGTACACTGAAATCAGAGCATCTAGACAGTGGTTTGCACCAATTTTACTAATGGGGTTGAATTTACACTTTGAGTCTAACTGGTGCAGCTAGATAAAACTTGTGCTAGACAATTAATTGATGCACGTATATAACAGCTGTTTGTAGGGATCGAATCCTGGTTTTCTTACTCTTGCTCATTTCCATTGGCTTCAATGGCATTTTATTGGAGTAAAGACTGATCAACCACAGTGTAAGGCCATCAGGATGCAGGCCTGTGGTGGTGAGCTGTAATTCAGCTACGGAAGAGTAATGCAATTTAGAATATGGGTGACACAGAGTATTCCACATACACAGGCAACCACGTATTTCAATTATGTAAGACAGACAAGTCTGAGGAGAATATTTTCATTCAAGATCCCTGATCCTCCTTTTCGAGCAACAGAAATGAGAAAGGCACTCATACTACAATGAGAAGGAATTTGAGCATGTGAAGTGTTATGCATTCCTTATAAAAGAACAGAGGAAAAAACAAAAAGCTCTATTAGCTAGTACTGCTGATCCACATTTTGATGAAGGCTTAAAATGTAAATGAAAAGAGAGAATAGGGATGAAGCAACTTTAAACTTGCAACATATCATTTTATATTGATAGAGTCCTGGGCTTAAATCCAAGCACAGCTATTGCTTTAATGCAGACTGATTTCAGGAGACTTAAAAATTGCCAAGATACTATGGTGATTGGCAGGTGTTGTAGAGAAAGCTGCCAAAGTCAAATTGATTCTCTCTCTTTTGAAGGACTCTGGATAATTTAAACAAGGCTACAAATTAAAGTACACATGTATGACTTGCTGATGATTTAAACAAAAAAACAAACAAACAGGAGGGTACCTATTTCCCCCTCCCCCCCAAAGGGAAACACCAAGGAAATTGCATGTGGACTGACCTTGACAAGACTGCAACACTGGAATGCGTCCAAATAATTGATTTTCTGCAATCTAGCATTGCACACTATCATAACCATCTACTGTGTGCAAGTTTCTAACAAGGGTGAACTCCAGGGCTTCTACAAATGGCAATTCCTAGTATTATGTTCTATCAACACATGGGGCCATCTCTGGATTTCACCAGGCAGAAAACTCAATTGCTCCCTCTCAGTACAGTTGGAGTATAACAGTGACCAGAGATCACACAAGCTGCATCAGTGCATGAAGGCCGGAAGCAAATATGGACCCAAATATGGATAATCTAGCTAAGGTCCAGAGGTGGCTGACGGTGTAAATTTTTGCATATTGAAATGTTCAGCATGTGCAGAAAGACCAGGGATGCAAAAGCCGAAAGGAGTTGGCTGTGGGGGAGTGGAAGGGGAAGGAGAGGAGGAATGCGTTTTCTAATCCATTGAGAGTGCTCTGCCTGCTAACAAATTTCACACATCTGTCTGAGGCTCTTGAGATATTGCTTCCAACAGCGATATAAATGAATTCAAATACACATTATGGGTCTGATTAATTTTCAGCTGGTGACATTTTTTAAAATAAAATGTGTGTCAAATAATCTCCCTGTCGTGCGGCATACGACAGGTCTCTGAGCGCTTGTACCTTCCATATGTGTGAGGCTTGCTGATACTAGTAAAACTGAAGCCTTGGAATGTCACTGACTTAATATTTCAGAAATGGGGTTGTTTGCATATTCCCTTATTTATTTATTAGCAGTTGTTGCTTTGGCAGTACTGGCAATGAAAACGAACATCAATTCATTCAGTTTTTAAGAGTTATTATTGATATTAGAGTAGTTTTCAGAGTACTCAATGTATTAGATGCTGTACAGACTAACTATGGCACCTGTTACCACAGCATCTGAGTCCCTCACACTTTTTCACATATTCATAATTACATCACCTTTGCGAGGTAGGGCAGTGCTAGGGTGACCAGACAGCAAGTGTGAAAAATTGAGACGGGGGTGGGGGGTAATCGGAGCCTATGTAAGAAAAAGACCCAAAAATCGGGACTGTCCCTATAAAATTGGGACATCTGGTCACCTTAGGCAGTGCTAGTTTCCCACTTATAAAAATGGGGCTAATGAGGCAGAGAGTGAGGCTAGGTGACTTGCCCTGAGTCATATAGGTGGTCTATGGCAGAACAGGGATTTGAACCTAGATCTCCAATATCCTAGGGCAATGGTCTAACAGTAAGTCTCTACAAAGAGAAGGATAGACAAAAGGAGTGAGCAACTTATTAACCTCGTCTCACGGATGAGAGACTGAAGCACAGAGAATTGAACATGCTCCCAAAGTCTGTGGCAAAACTGGGATTTAAACCCACATCTCCAGCCCTCTAATGCTAGTGCTTTAACCACTAGCCACTTTGACAATCCCTTCTATCCCACAGCAAGGATGGTAAAAGCTATATGTAGGCTAAGATAGTTTAGTAATTGATCCATCTTTTATGTGGGACATAGAACTGTAGGTTCTAAAGGATGGATTCACTCTTCTAATGCATCTTTACCATCTCTGCCTACTATAAGCCTATTTAGACTGTGCCTGCGGACAAACCTTCCCAAAATAGGAAAGTCCACCCAACAGCTCAAGAAACTCAGAAGCCAAGATTGCAACTATAATGATCCTACATAAACTAAATAGAGCTGTATCTGCTTTGTGTAGGCTGTGGGCAAAACTCAGCGCTGAATCCACAACTCTACTGAGATTAATAGTGTGTATATCAGCACAGAATTTGGCCTTGTTTAGACTAAGTTTGTCTGGGCAAGGACTTGCTGTCCATGTAGCACTGTTCACTGTCCTTACAGTGCTTTGTACACTCATGATGAACAAATCAGAAGCAACATTTCATTATGCACGAACACACATATTGCTTCCAACTGCACGTCTTTGCAAAATGTTTCACCGTAACTAAAATTCCCGGCTTGGAATATCCCAGACTGGACAAGGACTTTGACTCAGGCCCAGATTTTGCACTGGAATTCTTTGTCTGAAATGGGGTCTTTGGGCACAGGGCCAGAACTTCCATACAGGCAAGCCATGAGGATGTCACAAAGTTTGTACTCTGGGGGCTTGATACAACTGGATTCATTTCAAGTGCTGGGTACTTATTCCCCTATGCCTGGGTTTCCCCAGACTGCCAGATGGCAAACAGCCAACGTGTCTCTTGTTGGGTATTTTAGTGCTCCTATTACACATCTTTAATGAGGGGGGAGGGAAATGCTGGATCCCTATTATAAAATTCTCCTACGCCAAATACATTCTTGGTGCAATCACTAAGTAGGATCCCTATTTAAAGGTCAGCTTTTGCTCATTCCTCTAAGACGATTAAAACATAAGCATGCATTACATGTCCTGCCTAGCCTATTAGAGAGGTCAAATGTTATAAGAAAGCCTACCTTCAGTTATAAACTTAATTACACTTCCTGGAAATCACATTGCTTGCATTCTTTTTGAAATACATAATGAGATTTTCATACAGAGGCAGCACAGCAAAACTGGTAAATTCTTTGTATGGTATGTGGAAAAAAGATCTCTGTCAGTTCAAATACTGGGTGAAAATGACTATGCTCCATAGAAGTCCATCTTTAATGCTTCCAGCCTGAGCTGCTATAGCATATCAGGAATGGGTTTGCGGCACATTGTAGCAGAATTATAATTAAGGTCAAGTTAGATTTTTCCCCCCATTATCAGTGTTAATTTTCAGGATTTAGTAGGTCAGCCGCAGCCATTTCAATGCCACCCTAAACTGAAAATTAGGGGCCAATCCTACTCCTCTTAAAACCCATAGGAGTTTTATTACTTGCTTGTACCATGGTAGTACCTAGAAACCTCAGACAAAGATCAAGATCCCATTGTGCTAGGCACTGTACAGACATAAAGATGACCTAGAGAGCCTACAGATCTGGTTGTAGAAAGGACGTAATAGGTGGATGCAATAGACAAAGAGGGGTAGGTAAAGATGAGATAAGAAACTGAACAAGCATTAGCAGGAAATCAGAAGCCTCAGCTCACCATATTATGCCATTAGTTTCATTATACTTAGGATCCAACCTTTAATACAAAAATCATCAACCCGTTTCTTCATTTATTGTTTTTAAACCACTTCAGTGGTGTCAAGGGGCATTGAATCAGGTGTAAATGTAATTGCCAGAGCTCAGTAAAGTCACCTAAGTGTAAATGAGAATCTGGGAAACCAAGGAGTAAATTACACCATCAATATTTATGGAACTACTCATAAAGAAAGGAACTCTTAATTATGCCTGAACACCTCTGCAATAGGGAAACTCAAGGGACATTAATGCATGGGGCTTTTTATTTCCCGCTTTTCTCGTTTTCAATCTTAAAATGATTGACAGAATCACCTCCTCTATTTATGGCATTTCAGCATAGTAAGTATGCAATTACGTTATGCAGTTACAAGAGTATTTAGCTTATTTTCTCCCCTCTTACAGAGTCTGTTTGATCATATATAGTCCCTGCCTTCCCCACCACAGTAAAACAGTAAGATCTTTCTCTACAATGGATCAGTTTAGACAATTGCACATCAAATGCACAGTTCTCAGAAAGAGGGCTGTGTGTATTTGCTGGGGTAGGGTGGGGGGAGGGGAGGGAAAAGGCAGCTCAGTATTAACACCCCATTGAGTAAATGCAATTCTCTGACAAAAATTGCATTTGCTGTCTAACAGTTATAGACAGCGGATAAAAGAACATTGCAAAATGGAACAACCGTTACAGATGGAGGTTCTCTTAGACCCTTTATTACAATTTAAAGGAACATATTGATTATGTTATTTCAGTGCTTAAGAAAAAGATCTGGTCTTGCTTTTATTTTAATGACACTTTTCAATTTAGGAATCAGGAAAAAGACTCTGAGAAGATTATTTTCCTTGATAGAGTTGTTAGAGACTCTTACTTAGCCATTTTACCAACCTAACTTGCATTAACTTGACATACATGATAATTTAGGGTGTTTTGTTCCTTCTCTTATTTTCATATTCATCTTTATGCTTAGTGGAGACTGCTTGACCTTTTCTCTGTGCAGCACAGAAGACTATTGTATTAATATACAGTATCAGGGATGAAATGGATTCCAGCATTCAGCTAGTTTAGTTAAATGATTCCAGTTATAATTCTACATCTCATGTATACCTCATGCTCACTGGACATTACTCATTGACAATCAACCATAAGGATTTAAAGCTACACAGAACAGACTGGATAGAAACACTGATTGCTTAGCTGAGAAACAGAACGCTCACATGTAAACTAAACCTTGGTGTAAAGGAAATACAATTCAAACTGGTTTCAACCGGAGTTGCATCAGGGTTAAATTTGATCTCATACATGCCTTCTTATATGATGCAAGGATACTTATGTCAATCAATAGAGCCTCTGCAGATCTCCTTGTGTCCCACAATAGAGCCCATTCAGCTACATGATAACCTCTACTTAAATTTTGCATATCAGGCCAACATCTCTAAAGACCAGTAGGGTCTCTAAATGTTGTGCCATGTAGAACAAAGACCTCTAACACATCTGAATAGTTCACACAAGTAGAACAAAGACATGTGATTTGCATGAGCTGACATGGTCTTTGTTTGAACAAATCACATCCGCACCTAAACACTAATGCTCGCTCCCATAACTTTGTACCCACAACTTACAGCATCCACCACATTGCAGTTGCAAAACTAGAGGCCATTGTGGCCGCATTCATGATAGCATCCAAGCTGTTCACATGAAGGCTGGGATAAAGCCTACTGAATTCAATGAAAAGACTGCTCTTGATAACAGTGGACGTTGGATCAGGTCCAACATTTACAGTTACAGGGCCAAATTCATAGCTGGTTAAAGTATGTGCAGTTTCACCCCCTTAGGCCAATTCTGAAGTGAGCCTATTGCCAGTATGTCTTATCTTTCAAAATTAAATTCTGCTTTACAAGTAGTCCAGTAATTTACTCTTCTTCTAAGGGAATTTTAATCAATACAACAACCAAAGAAGCTCTGCATTTTCAAGGGTTTGGTGTCCTCAGATCTGTTCATGAACAAAATTCACCTCCCCACCTTCAACAGGAATTAAGTTGGTAGGATATTCCTTTCTGATGCCAAGGGTTTGGTCCTACTAGAGCCTACAACAACGCCACAGCAGAAAGTTTAGCTTTGATTTCAAGAGGGCACATAGGCCAAACCCTTCATGCCTTTCTCAGGCAAAGCTCCTAACTGATGATAGATTGAGATGTTCAGCTAGACTTATCAACACTTCAAAGACATGAAGGACAACCGGTATGAAAGATACAGAACAATTCTTACTCTTAAAGGGACACAAACCCAATATTTTTTTACCACAGCACAAAGCCATACATTTGTATCTCGGTGTCTGATCCCTGCCACAATTCTCACTTGAAAACATACTATCTGGACAATATTTCCAGATTGAGACCAGATTTTCAATATAGCCAACTACAAGCATTCAAAACTCATGAGTCAAGCCTAAAAAGAAATCCATGAGATTGGGTTAAAACTTGTAAAATTAAACCAAAAAAGAATCCAAAACCTATTTTATTAATTACCTTCTGGCTTTTGAACTCTCACAAGATTGTGAGGTACTCAGATACTGTCGTAATATATTTTTGTAAGTACCTTAGTGAAACAGAAGCAACTCTGACGTCAGTGGTGCTATTCCAGATTTACTGCACTGGGTTCACTTTATAAATGCTTTAAGAGGAGTTAATAAGAGATCAATAGATGTTACAGCCATAAGTTGCATGTGTTATAGATGGTTATAATCACAGCAGTAGAAGGTGCTATAGATGGTTATAAGCCATGGCTATAATCAATTTATTGACCTTTCAACTTTAACAATCTACAACAGCAGATTAACCATTTAATAATTTATTTATAGAGGTTTTAATAACACCTTATAAATGGAACCTTAATATAAAGAGTGACTGATTTATGCAAATGGACAACACATGCAGTACTGACCAACTCAGGAACTGTCTACACGTTTCACTGCACATGAAAACCAGACACAAGTTGGATTTGTGGCATAGCAGAAAAAAAGAGTGCATAGCCTCAATTCTGCCACTTCACATCCTTTTCACACTGCTGCTACATCCTTGGGATCTCTTGATAATCCAAAAGCAAAAAATCCATGTGGGCACCAAAGGGAAGAACTGTCCAAGTGATTATCACATTTGTGCTGGCACTGAAGTTACAAAACAGAGTTCAACAACAACTGAAATAATATTGATTTACAAGATCTTGTGTTCCATCCATTGGATGGGGCAACAACAAAAGGAATGGGGAAGGATTTCCGAGTGGTTAGAGAGCTAGATTGGGACCTTGGTAGACCTAAGTTCAATTCCCAGTTCCACCACAGATTTCCAGGAGGGCTTGCAGAACCTGAAGGTCCTGTCTGTAAAAGATGAACAACAATTCCTTTGTCTCTGTTCTGTAAATAGACTGTCAGATATCTGGAACAGAGACTACTTCCACCATGAAGACAAGCCCTTAATGCACTGTACAGAGATGTAATTTCTAACCATCACTAACATATTGCACATTAACTGGTCCATGTGGACACTGCTGGTGCACTGTTTCAAAGAGCACTATGTTACAACACACCAGCAGGATTTGCATGGACCAATTAATGTGCAACACATTAGTGCACTTTAGAAATCCCCCTCGCAAAGCTCATTATCCACCAAGTAGACAAGCTATTAACTCTTTCTATGCTTTTGTACAGCACCTAGTACAATGGGGCTTCTAGGCATTAACTAAAATTATTAAAGGAAATAAGAGAAGTTTTCTTTTATCATAGACATGCAGGACTGGAAGGGGTCATCTAGTCCAGTCCCCTACACTGAGACAGGACTGAGTATTATCTAGACCAGCCCTGAGAGGTGTTTCTCTAGCCAGTTGTTAAAAACCTCCAGTGACAAAGATTCCACAACCTCCCCTGGTGATTTGTTCTAGTGGTTAGCTATCCTGACAGATAAAACGGTTTTCCCAGTGTCTAACCCAAATCTCCTTTGCTGCAACTTTAATCCCATTACTTCTTGTCCTGTCCTCAGTGGATAAAGAGAACAATTCATCACCCTGCTCTTTATAACAATATTTTACGTACTTGCAGACTGTTATGTCCCTTCTCAGTCTTCTCTAAGAGAAGCAAAATAATATTATTTCTTCCATTCATGTAAGGATATGGTGCCATCAACATACTAGCTGAACACTTGTGGTGCACTACTGCAGTTTAGTGCCATCAATATTCCTGGTGTTTTACAAAATGCAAAGAAAAAGAAAATCTACCTGCCCTGAAATACATATATTCTAGGACCTGAGTGCTGAAGAGACTCTCACACATGATTAACTTTAAGTATGTGCATATTCTTATTAAACTCAATAGTATATTTACCACTGCTGCCCGCCCTAAACTAAGGGTGTGTCTACACTACCCATTGGATCGACAGGCTGCGATTTATTGCATCTAGTCTAGACATGATAAATCGATCCCTGAGCCCTCTCCAATTGACTCCTGTACTCCAGTGCTGAGAGAGGCACAAGCGGAGCAACCGGGGAGCGGCAGCCGTCGACTCCCTGTGATGAAGACACCATGGTAAGTCAATCTAAGTATGTTGACTTCAGCTACATTATTCACATAGCTGAAGTTGCGCAACATAGATCAATCCCACCTCCCCCCCCCCCACTGTAGACCAGGGCTAAGTGAAACTACTGACACGCCCAAAGTTGAGCATGTGTATGAATCTTTTCAGGACAGGGACTGAAAAACAGAGCTGGATTAAAAAAATATAAAAAGTTTAAAAAATTGACAGGAAGTCACTCATTTTCCAAAATTTTGAAATTCAGAAAAGTGTCTAAATTTTTCAGCTGCAAAATTTCAACTAGTTCTATAGTTGGTCAAAAAACTCAAAACCCAACAACCCTGAAAACTCCTAACATAAATCTGTCGGTACTTTTGGATGGCAGTTTTGTTGAAAACTGCATTTTTGATCAAAGCTTTCCTCAAAAATTCCACGTTTGGAGATTTTTTTTTACCTACTTTACTGAAGAGGTACCACCACATTTGCATTTTTAAAAACACTAGCACACACTAGTTTGTTATAGAAGGAGTATTCACAAAATACAGGGCTGAAGGTACTGAAATATTGACCTTAAAAGCAGCAAAGAATCCTGTGGCACCTTATATACTAACAGACGTTTTGGAGCATGAGCTTTCGTGGGTGAATACCCACTTCATCAGATGACATGCATCTGACAAAGTGGGTATTCACCCACGAAAACTCATGCTGCAAAACGTCTGTTAGTCTATAAGGTGCCGCAGACTTCTGCTGCTTTTACAGATCCAGACTAACACGGCTACCCCTCTGATAATTGACCTTACAGAAAAATTATTCTAAAGAATGATCTGTGTTTTCCAAGATATGTATACTCCCCCTTCCCTCCCCCAGAGTCATTTAGACACCTACACTGGGTACTTGATCCAAGCTCATGAACTTGGGACTCTGTCTCTCAAATGCATGAAACAATGTGTAGGCTTGTATTGTCAAATGAGTCTTAGGGCATTAGCTGCTGAAATCCTAAGGAATTCTGATGGGAATTTGTGCACCTAACTCCCTTTAGCTTGGTGAATATTTTCCACTGACACCAAAGCACAATGCAGTTGTGACATTCTTGTAAAGTATCTGCTGTGTCCCTCTTAAGAGGTTAAACCACACAAGAATAACTGAGTATTGCTGCCAGCCAATGGGGTTATTCCTTATGTGACTGAGGTGTGTGCTTTAAGGTTCAAGGTCTGGGACTCAAATCCTGTATGAACAGCATTTGGGATTGTTAATACAGTCACTGCTACCCATTTAAATGTAGTAATGGAAGAGGAAATGTGGTCCTTAGGAGCTAAAGTTTGCAACATTCCTCTATTAAAAGTTATTATTATTATTATTTATGTTCTCTCTTAGTTAAATGTCCCCTTATGGAAAGTTACATGGACTTTGCAGAGAAACATCTGTTCCTTTTATCCCTTTTGAAAGATAAAACCCCCAGTGCTATGAAAGTAATGCAAAAAATGTGTTTGGGAATAATCAAAAACAAAATCCTTGAGAAGTTCATTTTATGTCAGAGCCTAAAATTTACATTTAAATGGAGACCACTGAAAGAAGATATAGCACTAGATTTCATCAGGTTGATAAGATCACTGTGGCTAAGACTGCAGTTTATACTTTAAAAGTAACAGAATCTCACAGATCATTTCTCCACCTCTGCCCACCAGGAAAGTATTTATAGATACGATAAATAAATACTAATCATTTAGTGTGTAAAGGAAATTAGCCATTTGTCTTGATACTATATAGCATTTATACGTATATAAATACTATATAGTTTCCAGATACTTATATAAACGATAAGCTTTAACTCTATTCATCCTATCTTACTCTCTTGATAAGCATTTTCACAGTCCCCAAATTCTTGCAGGCATAGTTTAATTAGCTGCTCGCTCAAACCCCACCTGCCACCAGCACACCGCCTGCCCCCTGTGCAAACCCTGCATCCCCTTCATGCAGGACTGGCATTGCCACTCTCCCCACACACCATATGTTCCTCTTTGCTGCATTTGTCCACTTTGCTTTTGCCAACCGATCGAGTCGACAAGAGCAAACAGAATCGGTTTGTCAAAAAAAGGTGAGACAGCTGGGACAGGGCTTAAAAAAGGATCTGTCTCAGCCAAAATGGGACATATAGTCAGCCCGAATTTTATTTGCTGGTTATGGTGTATACGAGTTAACAAATGATGTTACCATGTAGTGTCTGGTCCACGGTGATGATAAAGGACCCACTAATACTAAAGGAGTTCTCCTTACCTCAAGTGGCAGAAAGACCAGTGTTATCTCATCCCACATTCCCATCGGTGTGTGTGATTTAGTTACTATGATGTCCATAGGCTGTAGAACATACATTTCTTGCACTGGCAGATCATTCCCAGAGTGCGGTTAAAAGCCATTATGATTGTGTTCTTCACTATTTATAATCAGAGAGGATGTCTTCTCTTTTTCTACCCTGCCCCTACTGTCTCGATAGGTGAATAACTCAGGATGAAACCATAACAGAGTAGTGGATCAGGAATCACAAAATATCAGGGTTGGAAGAGACCTCAGGAGGTCATCTAGCCCAACCCCCTGCTCAGAATAAGACCAACACCAACTAATTCATCCCAGCTAGGGCTTTGTCAAGCCGGGCCTTAAAAACCTCTAGGGACGGAGATTCTACCACCTTCCTAGGTAACCCATTCCAGTGCTTCACCACCCTCCTAGTGAAATAGCATTTCCTAATAATAATGGGCAAACTTTTCCGACTAATTTTTGAGATTTGCAAACCTTTTATAACATTCTGTACATTGACTGTTGCTTCTTTATTTTTCCAGACTTTTCTCTTTATTTATTTCCATGTGCTCCATGCTCTCTTATCCATCCTGCTTTTTTACTGATTTTTTTCCCACCACATTCTCTTCTCCATCCCCCAGTCTACAAATAAGCTTCACATTAACATAATACTATTCTAATCACATCCAAGTTAACCCTTAAATATTCAAGATCTGTCATCTTTACGCAGTGTCGTCTAGTGGGTAGGGCACTGGATTGGCACTGAAGTAATGGGTTCTAGTCCTGTCTCTGGCACTGGCCTTCGGCAAATCGTTTCACCTCCCAGTGCCTCAGTGTCTCTTTCTGTAGAATGGTGATGAAGATACTGTTCTCATTAACAAAGCACTTAGAGGTCTATGGATAAAAATTGCTATAGAAGAGCTAGACAGGATTATGAACAGTGGGAAAAGGTATGGTTTCTTCAGAGGCTGCAGCTTTGTCCTGGCAAAGTTCTAATACACACGAAGTACGCTGACTCTGTGACCTTAGTGTTATTTTTAGATTAATTTGCACAACATGGGCATGTTATTTTTAAAGCCAATGCACACAGCCTATGCACTCCAGGAATTGCTGCCTGGGGAAAAATCTGCTCCCTGCTATTTATTACAGGATGTTCTTAGAAATTTCTGATTCAAGACAACTGGCCCAATCATGATAGATCAGCCAGACAGTTCACCGTCTGGCTCAAAGACTAATTCCCCCATCTCCTACTGATTACCCATGAGACGCTGCAATATTCAGGTTAACCATTTCCAACTGTGCACTAACATCCTGACAATTTAGAGCATCTTGTAAGATACTTGGTGAGGTCTACTTAGCTAATGTGACTATGGACCTGATCCAAAGTATGCTGAAATCAATGAAAAGACTCCTCCATTGACTTTGATGGTCTTTATATTAAGCCCTAAGTTATCAATGCAGTACTCCCAATAATTTCAATATCACAATTGTTACACATTCATTAACATGCTACTTAATATTAATATTTTAATGCGACACTTTCTTGGTCATGTCTAATGCTTTTGGCATATGTGTACACTAAGTATTTTTAAATGTACCATTCCAGCTGCAGCAGTTTTTATTAAAGGGTTTCGCTACCCATATTCAGATTAAATATTTGCCATATTGGTATATTAATAACTCAAAACCTGTAGTTATAGATCAATGCCCCATTTATTTAAATCTGACAATATAAATTGCCAACTTTTCCTTTACAAACCCTTATTCTGAATACCTTAAACAGTCCAGTGATACACAACCATGTCATACTCCAAAACAGGATAAATGGTCTCCATTTGAAAGCTATTACGATGATATATACATTTTTATCAATTTGAAATCTATTATTATTATTATGATATATACATTTATATTCATTTGCATTTCAAAATAATGGCAGACTTGCGTTTGCTTATGTTTTCGTCCTTTAAAACTAGCTTTGTGTTTTAAAATATTTTGTAGGCCTAGATTCTTTGGGTATTTAGTGTCAAGGTCAAAAAGCCTTGCTGTGACAATTGAACTCGGACCTCCATTCCTCCAAGTGCAGGCTGAAACTTTTCAACACACTTTTTTTCTTTAATTGAAAAGCAGTGGTTTTTTTCAAAAACAAACATTTCACCGAATTACCACCACACTCCAACTCTTGCATTTTCTACATGCCCCTTTCAATATAAAAATGTTGAAAGGTTATTAAACTGGGATTTTTATTGATCAAAAAATATTCCAGTACCCATTTTTTTCTAAAATCTGAAATAGTGTTTTTGATAACAAAGTTTGAAAAAAGCAGCAACAAAATCACTCAGGGAATGTCTACACTGAGATAAAAAACTGATGGCACAAAGTCTGAGAGACCAGGTCAACTGAGTCGGGCCCAGGGGATAAAAACTGCAGTGGAGGCATTCAGACTTGAGCTGGCTCTGTTACCTTCCCCCATCATCAAGGCTCAGAGTCCAGGCACCAGCCAAAGCCCCACATCTATATTGCAATTATATAGCCCAGCAGCTTAAGCCCAAATCAGCTGACCCAGGCCAGCCATGGCAGTGGCACAAGTCTTTTATTGCAGTATAGATGTACCTTAAAAGTCTACCGCCAAAATAGATGTTTCAAATACTTAAAAATAAGAACTTTGAATTTTTTTTTATTAAAATAGGTTTTCATTCCTCAGTCTTGTTTTTCCCATGTGCAAAAAAGGCCAAATGATACTTGTCTTCCCTTTGAAAAGCGTTTTGAGATCTGTTATCTTTTGTTTTATTGTACAAGGCACTGTACAAATACAGAACAAAAAGACTGTCCAAATATGAGCGAAACAATCAGTAGATAAGATACATGCAGTGTCATTGTTACTATGTTGGTCCCAGGATATTAGAGAGACAAAATGGCAGAGTAATATCTTTCATTGGAGCAGACTCAGCTGGTAAGAGAGACAAGCTTTCAAATGCACACGAAATGTGTTTCCCAGACCTGAAGAAGAGCTCTGGGTAAGCTATTCCCGTATCTCACTCGCCTTGTGTCTCCTATAAAAGATGATATTTTTATTACAAGCCTTTTGAATATAGAGCTCCTTTTGAAGTAATCAGTGAAGACAATTGCAGATATTTTACTGGGTTTACAAAAGGTATTGTTCGCTACATATGAAAAACCTAAATGCTATGCAAGATCTGACCAATGGTCTAAATTTTAACAGTCTTGAATTCCAATGAGAGAGACACTGTGTAGCTTCTGAGGTCCCTAGATGAGTATTTTCATGGTGCTGAAATAAAGCATCACCATCAATTAGACAAACACAATAGAGCCTTGATTACAGTGTATAAGTATTTACATGGGGAACAAATATTTAATAACAGGCTTTTCAATCTAAGAGAGAAAGGTATAACACCATCCAATGGCTGAAAATTGAGGTTAGCCAAATTCAGACTGGATATAAAGGTGTAAATTTTTAATGGTGAGAGTAAATAATCATTGGAACACTATCAAGGATGACGGTGGACTCTTCATCACTGACTATTTTTAAATCAAGACTGGATGTTTTTATAAAAGATATATTTTAGGAATTGTTTTGAGGATGTTGTATGGACTGTGTTATACAGGAAGTCAGACTGCATGATAACAGTGGTCCCTTCTGGTCTTGGAATCGATAAAAAATTACTAAAAATATCATCATTAAATTAACAATTACCCCCAAAGTAGTAGAACATGTCCCTTTGCAACCAACTTTCCCCCTTGCAAATAAATGAAACTGCTTATCAACAGAGGTTATCTTTTTCTGCTACTTTGGCAATGCAGCTTTAGTAGAGAAGGGATAGTCAAGACAAATTATAGGATTTCAAAGTAAATTAGGGAGATTGGGAAATGTTTCAATCAAATGACACTTGTCTAAAAAACCTAAACCATACAGGATGAGTATTTGCTGAAGCTACTATCTTCCATTTACCAAATGTGAGCAGGGTTCCAATGGAATAGTCTCTGTTGGGATTTATTTATAGCGGTTTCAGCACCAAGGCTATTTAGTCAAAAGAACTTTAAAATGTAGATGAGAAAAAATGACTAGATGCCAAACTACTTCTCAATAAGCATCAGTGCATGTTCAGGATGCGAGGATATAGTGAACTTCAAATAGTTTGGATTGTTTGCTTGGTTCAAAGAAGCACCTCAAAACTCAGGTGCTTATAAGAATAATCTGAATCTACAGTGTTTGTACGGCAACTACCTCCTTGGTGACCAGGGCCGGCTCCAGGCACCAATGGAGGAAGCACATGCCTGGGGCACGTCCATTCTTTGGGTGGCACAGTCCAGGCAGGTTTTTTTTTTTTCCCCTTTTGTTTGAGGCAGCAAAAATGATAGAGCCAGCCCTGTTGGTGATGACATGGGATTGAATCAGAGACTTCCAAAGCAGAAAGCATGAGCCTCTGCAGCTTGAGCTAAAAGCCTATCTACCATAGCTGGGAGTGGGTTATATTTGCATAACTTGGTTCTCAAGATTTTAAGTTACTTTTCATCCAGTCAAAATACCTTGAGAACAGCCGTCTTTACCATGTTTTGACATTTCTGAGTCCATTTGGAGCTGTGACTTGAAAGATCAGTTCATGTTTTGACTGAAGATGGTTACAGTCTTATCCAAACTATCTGATTTATCTGTCATAACATTTGAGGTTAAAGATTAAAGATTAATCTACATTATAGCAGTTCCAAAATGTTAGTGTTTCAAGCACCACCTTCTTCAAAAATGGTTGTGCATTGAATTGATGAAACATCAAGCACACATACCACAGTTTGGGAGCCCCTGAATCTAGAACATTGTTCTGAACTGTCAAATGGTAGACAGGACATTTTGGGCATAGACACCATGATGCCTTGATGAAAGAAGTTAATTTTAAAAAAATTAAACACATAGTATTGCCATCTCCAAGTGTCCAAAAATCATTTATCAGTCCTGTCCCTCCCACCCAACAAAAAGATTGTCTTAAAAATGATGTATTTTACTAAGTGTTCTTTGTTTCCTGGTATTTGAGCCTTTACTGGTGCAGTTTTCAAGCTATTCTCCACATCTGTGAGGAGCAGAAAATTACTTTTTCTTTTCTAATTAAAGCTGAGATTTTTGCATAATCATATGATTCCAAGAACTGGAGCTTTCAGAAAACTCTCATGGTATAAACACAAGAGTTGGCAACACTGTAAGGAAATGCCATTTTCTGAAATGTGCAGTTTCTTCTTTCCTAAGGGAGAATCAGGTCTGATTCTCCCCTGCGCGCGCACACATACACACCCTCCGCTCGCCCTTGAAGTATCCTTACAAATAAGGGTATAAGAAGAGAAAGAGTCCAGATGCATCTCTTTGGTTCAGACTCAAATCCAATTAATTGGTGCCAGGCTCTCCTGGTTTTGCTTTTGTTTCCTTTTATCTATTTGCTGTCATCAGTAACTGCAGATGGTTTATTTTTATGTCCATCTCTCTATGTATGAAGAGACCTGCTATTTGGGTGATTACTTTAATTTGTTTGATCCTCTGGACAAAATTCCATATAAGTCAACTAGTGACCCTCGTTGAAGATCGGGCAATTGCAAATAATTCCAAGGTGATCAATGTAGAAAAGTTAAACTCCGTTTTTAAATGTCCCTGCACATGATAGAGGTAGGAGAATGCTTTGAGCAACATACCATGTATGTATGTTGGCAAAAGGGCAACATCGATGTCATTTGGGCCTCAAGCCTGATCCCCCTCAACACCTTACATGACAATCTCTGAACTGGAGTAATGCACTAGCACTTATTTCTCAACACCTTAAATTCTACTTTGAGGGTTTAAATGCTATCTATGTTATTTATCTGCACCCCCCACTTTAGTGTCCGAATCCCTCAGTCTTTTTTTCAACATTCCAGCGATGTAAGAAAGTGTTACTACCCCCATTTTACAGAAGAGAAACTGAAGCACATAAGGGTTAAGTGACTTGCCCAGGGTCACACAGGAAGTCTGTGGCAGAGCAGGGAATTCAATGTTGATTTCCTAAGTCCTACATTAGCACTGGACCATTCTTCCTCAGAGAACCAACACAAAGCACCGGGCACTATTAAGTCCCACTAAAGTGCTCAAATGAGGGCTTAAATGGTACATTGCCCTTGTGTTGTCCCTCTGCACAGGTGTTAGACCAAGCACCATGTGTGGTGAAGTTATAACCCTTCATCAACATTAAATTCACTTGAACCAAGAATGTAGAAGGGAAATAATGAGCCGATTCCAACCCTGAATTTTGGTTCAGTTCAAAGAGAAATGATTCCTTCTCTGATTCTTAAAGGTGTATCCCTCCTCTAGTTTAAGCATATTGGGAATGTGTGTGTGGGGGGGGTGCTCTTCTGTGATATGTGATGCACCTCCTCCATGAAATTCATCCCTATCGTACCACACAGTCTTGAATCAGTTTGTCCTTACAACACCCCTGTGAGGTAGGTGAATGCTATTATCCTAATTTTAGTCTCTCTATACCTCTGTTCCCCTTCTGTAAATATCTTGCCCAACGAAGGAAACTAAACTCTGCCTCCACAAACCTATGCTAGTGCCCTAACCACTCTACAAAACCGTTCCTCTCTCTGTCTTGTCTTGCTCCGTCTGTGCAGAATTTCTTTCCATGCTGGGTGAGTAATTTATAAAAAAAAATACTTGTCAAATATTTCATTCAGGTCAATTCATCATATAAATTTATACGCAGAATTATATTTGACCAGCTGAAAATTAAACTATATTTATATGCAATAAGTCTTGTGGAATGGTTCCCCTCCTGGAATGGTCACAGTCTCCTGGAATGGTTCCCCCTCCCTTCCTTCCCCTAATTCTGTGCTTTATCTGGTGTTAAGGAATTAGAAAAGTGTAAGGATTAAAAAGGTGCATTTCCTCCCCCTGCCCTGAATAAGGCAGATTGCATTTTTCATTTGTGGCTTATATTAGGTCTCAAGAAAGTGACATTTTTAAAGTAAGAAAGGTCAGTCTTGTCAACTTAAAAATAATTAGATCGTGCTGCATTATCTGAATTGCTTGTTACTTTATAGAACCTTTTCCCTTAAAGGTCTCTAGACAAACATGAAAATTATATATATTTTTTCTCCCTTCAGGAATGTATTTTCAAAGGATTAAAAGTATTAGGTAGCTTTCTTTCGCTATATGCCAAGAAAAGCCCTGCTTGGATAAAATGGCCCAAGCTGCCTAATCTCTTACAAATATTTCTGATAGACACTATGCACAAGAATGACAGAGAGGAGGCAGACTTCAAGGCATACCAGTGGCAAGCGACTCCATTATCATCCATCTAACATCGTAATAGTTCTTTAAATACAGGATTCAATATCACAGCCTATCTTGGAACCATTCCAAAGTCATTTTTGCTCACTAATCCCAGCTGGCAGTTGTAATGCTGCAGTGAAAATGGCAGGAGTGACCTATTCTTACTTTTTATGACAAACTTGTAGTACTTGGTTCTCATCTGGCATAGTTTGTCACCTCCATCTTTAGATTTAGATTTGCTTGAATCTTTCTGCTTAATGCCATGCTAAAACTAATAATACCTCTTGATAAGCACATCTCAGAGAGCTTTGCCAAGGAGCTAAGTATCACAATCCCAATTTTACAAATGGAAAAGATGAGGTACAGCTCAACTTGCCCAGAAGTTCAGTGGCAAAATCCAGAAAACAGAACCCAGATCACCTGAGTCCCAAGCCCTCTATGGACTAGGCCACACCGTATATTTATATTTTGATCAGAAATACTCAGCCAACCGCAAGCATTGAAATAAAGTTAAGTCCCACAAAAATGATGAGATTGCTTTTAAAACAGGGATGGACAAACTATGGCCTGTGGGCCAGATCCAGTCCGCCAGCCATTTTAATCCAGCCCTCGAGCTCCCACTGGGGAGCAGGGTCTGGGGCTTGCCCTGCTCTGGCACTCCAGCCAGAGAGCAGGGTTGAGGGCTGTGCCATGCTGCTGCCAGAAGCAGCAGCATGGGCCTCTCTCTGGCTCCTACGCGTAGGGGCAGTCAGGGGGTTTGGTTCTGCATGCTGCCCCCTCCCAAAGCACCATCCCTACAACTCCTATTGGCTGGGAACCGCAGCCAGTGGGAGCTGCAGGGGTGGCGCCTGCAGACAGGGCAGCGTGCAGAGTCACCTGGCTGCGCTTCCATGTAGGAGCCAGAGAAGGGACATGCTGCTGCTTTTGGAAGCTGCTTGAGGTAATTGCTGCCCGTAGCCTGCACCCCCGAGCCTCTCCCTATGCCCCAGCCCTGATCCCTCTCCTGCACTTTGAACCCCTTGATCCCAGCCCAGAGCGTCCTCCCATGCCCCAAACCCCTCATCCCCAACCCCACCCCAGGGCCTGCACCCTCAGCCGGAGCCCTCACCCCCATCCCAATCCCCTGCCCCAGCCCAAAGCCCCCTCCTGCACCCTGAACTCCTCATTTCTGGTGCCACCCTGGAGCCCACAGCCCCAGCCAGAGCCCTCACCCCTCTCATGAGCATTCATGGGCCGCCATACAATTTCTATTCCAAATATGGCCCTCGGGCCAAAAAGTTTGCCCACCCCTGCTTTAAAATAATCAATATTTAAATCCCTTGGTGGACTCCTGAGACCCAGCCATTGTCTTACATGCCAAATCTTGCATCCTAGGAGCATGGTTGTATATAACACTGGAGACCACCCTAATTCCATTTAAGTTAATGGCAGAATGTCTGTTGACTGATGGAAGCAGAATGCAAAATACTGGAAGCAATCAATCCTGTGTTCTTTGTTCACAAAAGGCCTTGGTCCTGCTTGCATTAACATCAATGGTGAAAGTCCCATTGTCCCAGTAGTGCAGGATCAGCCCCCAAACAATTTGTATGGCCTCACTGGTGTATTTATTTCAATGGGAGTTCTGAGCACACAGTGAAGGCAGTCTCTGGTTCACTTATATTAGGGTGTTTAAACTTCCAATGTCCTCCAGGTTGATGGATAGGAGGAAGTGCTTTTGAGGGATAGCTCAGTGGTTTGCGCATTGGCCTGCAAAACCCAGGATTGTGAGCTCAATCCTTGAGGGGGCTATTTAGGGATCTGGGGCAAAAATCTGTCTGGGGATTAGTGCTGCTTTGAACAGGGGCATTGGACTAGATGACCTCCTGAGGTCCCTTCCAATCCTGATATTCTATTAATTTAATCCAAGGTCAGTATTTAATAATCTACATAATGCTAAAGTATCAATGTTGGAGTCCAATTTAACTACATTTTAATTCCTATTCAACTGCAAGTTAACAAGTATAATCCTTGTAAATAAATAAACCTCAGCATGAGCAAGCTTCTTTTATCCTTAAGAATGGTGCTAAATAAGCAACATAAACATCTGAAGTCTAATATAATCATCAAAACGCTGCTTCTGTGCTGGTAGCTAACAATAGCTTCAATTGTGTCTGCGAAATTGTCTTTATTCTTGAGTCCTTTAATAAAATACATGATATTATTTGAACACTGAGGAACAAGGGGGATATTTCAAGCTTTATTCTGTTTAAGGTCTTAAGTCTTCATTACCCCTTCTTCACCACGAAGTATCCTACAACCCTGTCTTAAGCCACAGTGCTTTTCTAGGTGATTGGTCCTGCTTTGAGCAGGAGGTGGGACTAGATGACCTCCTGAGGTCCCTTCCAACCCTGAGATTCTATGGTGAGTTAGTACACAGCAAGCTGGGGTGTAAATGTACAGCACACTCGCATACTACATGCTAACTGGGAGTAGATCAAAGCATGCTGGAGAAATTTTAATGTGTGGCAGCAGGGTACACATGGTCTGCGGCATGGAAGGGTGAGATAGATTTACACCTCAGCTTTTACATGTACTAACTCATCATCTAGACCAGGGGTCCCCAACGCAGTGCCCACAGGTGCCATGGCGTCCACAGGGGCATCTAAATGCGCCCGTGTCCTGGCTGGCAGTGGAGCATCCACTGAAATGCTGCCAGATTTCTGTGGCGTTTTGGCAGCCACACCTCTTGATGATGTCACTTGGCGGCAAGTGACATTGAGAGGCATTGACGCCAAAACTCCGCAGAAATTCAACAGTGACGCCTCTCGATGACATCACTTGTCGGCAGCAAGTGACATCATCGAGCGGCGTTGCCACCAAAATGCCGCAGAAATTCAGCAGAAGCTCCACTACCGCCACGGTCCTTTGTCTGGCGCCCACTAGACGAAAAGGTTGGGGACCATTGATCTAGATAAACCCTTAGACACGTTCTCTATTGTTTTAAAATTGGGAGGCAGCATGGTCTAATGGATAAGACACTGGACAAGGATTCAGCAAAGCTTTCTCTTCCCCCAACCTGCCATTTGACCTTGGCAGGTCACTTCACTTCTCTCTGCATGTACAAAATGGGGATAACAATACTTACCTTCATTTGTAAAATATTTTGAGATCTATTGATGGGGAAAAAAAAAAGGACTAGGTATCACTGAAATCAGCTCTCATTTGGATTGAATAGGATATATGCTATGCAGGGATGATGAACCCAGGGGTGGTCAAATTTCAGAGACAATGTAAGTGGTAATTTTGTGGAGGGCTAGATCTCAGGGATGCCTCTCAGGAGCTACTGTCCCGCATGCTACTTGCTTATGCCTGGATCATAACCCCCACTCCTCCTCCAGAGGGAAAGGATTCAAGGAACTAAACTGGAACAGCATCTGAATTCATTCCCACAAGCACTTCCCAACAAATATACCCCATAAAGTAGCTCTTTCCCATCAACCTCCATCCCATCCAGCCTCGTTTCCTCAACCATAGGCCCCCATTTGCTCAGAGATGGTAGAGTGAGGGATGGAGGGGAAAAAGGCATGCTGCCTCATTGCTACCACGTCATCTTCTGTCTAATGGCTTTTTGACCCATACGCTATATATACAGGTAACAAGAGACAGCCACCGTCTTGAAGTGCTTACAGTCTAAATAAGTAATACATCCCCATTTTACTGATAGCCAACCGGAGCACTGAATTGAAGTGACTTGGTCAATGCTGCACAGGGAGTTTATGCCCCAGTTAAGAAATGAACCTCTCTCCCCTGAACCCCAGTCCAGTACTTTAACAAAATTGGACAGGCTTTGCATTTCATTCCCTCAGTGGAGCAAGTTGAAAGGTGTGATCTCTCAGACACTAGTAGAGATTTGCAGATCCATCAAGAACATTTAGGCAAATCTACCATTCATTTCAGTGTCTCTAAATCGAGACAGCTGTGAAAATCTCAGTCAAAATGGCTAAAAATGCAACTTGTGCTCTGTCCAGAATCTAATGGCTTAACCTGAGAGGTGCCATTTACATTTCTCAAGAGCTCCAAGTGTCTTTGAGTTATCAACTTCAAACCTCTGGCTAAAAAGACTCAGCTCATGAGTAAAGCTAGGCACAGTTTTTCACTAAAAGTGCAGATTTAGATTGACTGAAACACTTAATAAATTCGTGTTGAATTCACCAAATTGCCCTTGTGGGGGGTGGGAGGGGGGAATTCACAAATAGCAAAACATTTCATTTGACATTTTAAAAATGAAACATTTTCTGTTTGAAATTTCAATTTTATTTCAGTCAAATAATGTTTTAATAGCTCAAAATGAAAAAAAAAAAGGCTTATTTTTTTCACCAAAAATTTGCGGGTTGAATCAACCTAAAACAATTTTTTGATTAGTCAGTGAACTAAAAAAAATCAGTTGTTATCTGCAGAGCCCTTCTCTAGAGGATCCTTCACTAACTTTTGTCCATTTTTGTGCCCAGTTGTTGCTAGACATTCAAGCTCACAGAGGTGGAAAGGAGCCCAACAGCTTCTGCCTTAAGACATTTCACAGTTTAGATTGAAGGTGCTAATGATTAATGTTAATTTCATCCTCATGTTGGTTGACTACATACTGTATGAGGGAAAGAGGAGAAAATTATCTAGAGGAGAAAATTATCTGGAAAGAAATATTGCTGTTTGATGACTGCAATGGCTATTGGAAAGGAGCTGTGGGCAAGGGGGAGAATTCTTGTTTGGTCAACTAAGTTAGCAAAATGAAGAGAGAGTGCAGTGGAATGATTTTGACATGCCATAACTACACACTCTTAGGGAGCTTCCTCTCTGCTCATGACTCTCTGCCACACCAGCAGCACCTGAGCTGAAGCCACATCCCTCACCGCTACATTTTAATACTCTTACAGTCAGAGATCAACCCTCAACAAATGGGCCCTTCTAGCTTTTGATACACAGGGACACATTCACAGTATGGAATGCACCCCAGAACAGTTTAAATTGTAGAGTGCGCCAACTTCCCCTAGGTAGACCCTGCTAACATACTCTATAGGGTACGTAGTGCATATTGACGTAGTGCCTTTTGAAACAGGACTGTGTTAACACGCACAAGGAACTTTTTAGATTGTGTCAGCAGAATATACACAGGGCAGAGTATAACACCTGAAAGTGCTCTGCAATTCATGCTCCTCTGCTTTACATTGCCACACCAGGTAGCCAGCTCAAATTGAGCTGGTAAAAAACAATTTCAATGAAAGAGGGAGGGAGGAAGCAAGACATATTTTTCACAAAAAGTGTTTTCATTTTTCAACCAGCTCTAAGTCTAAGAAAGTCTAAACTGGTTTGATTTAAAACTTCATTCAAGCCTACTTTATGTGCGCACACCACCAGCTTACATGCCCTTAGAGTCACTAATGTCTAGCTTTCATTCCACTGCCCATCTCCTCTGAACTTGTTATTCAGTATCTACGGCACAAAGACAGATTTTTCAAAGGAGCCAAAGGAAGTTAGACCCCCTATCCTGACTTACTTCCAAAGGGATTTAGGCACCAACAGCCCAATTGACAGGCAGGCACCTAACCTCCTTAGGCACTTTTGAAAAACCCACTAAGCACCTATGTGTATCTTTAGGTACCTAGGACTCATTTCCTTAAATTCACTTGAAATTTTTTACCTGAATCTTTAGTTACCCTTTCCCTCCCTCCCCGCAGCACATTTCTTATTGCCTGCTATGTGTCAGATTCGGCTTATGAAAACTTTTAGGAGCAGCAATTTATTCCCGATATGCATCACAGCACATGTACTATGGGATGAACAGAAGATAAATAATACACCTCAATTTACATGCAGATCTTCATTGCCATCATCCTATTTAAACTTTTTTAAAAATCACTTTTAATTCAAATTTCAGCCAGCCGAGACCATAAAACAATAGTTCTAAAATGAATTTCAATTAACAACACATTTATGGCTTGCTCTCTTCTGTTTTGGGTCAGCATTATCATCAGGTTACAATTTATGAGCAATGCAGGGAAACCCAATTAATTGACTGTTAAAAGATCAAGACAGTTGCATTAAGTTTGCACACCCAACACAAATACAACATTAGAGCCCTAACAAAAAATTATATTAAGGCTCTAATTCTTGTGCACAGATCTCACTGAAATTAATTCTGAAATGCAGCTATTCAGAATTTTGCTTCACAAGATAGGCTAACACAATCCTGCAAACATATATGCATCTGCTTACCTTTGTTCATATAACAAATCTCCCTGAAACTTGCTGTATTGGAGTCCACTACAGCTTCCTCAGACAACTCTTCACCCAGCGTACCCTAATCCTTTAACACTCTAAAACTTAAAGGGATTTGGATTGCAGTTTATGGGATTGGTCCAGCTATAGCACGATACAAACACACTCAAATGCCAGACAATTAAATCCCCAAAGTCATGATGATCCCAGGTTCTCTCTAGTTTCTTTTTAATTTTTGCAACCAGTTGCTATATTCAAGTCACTATGTACGCTTTTCGACTAAAAAAATGGAGTCGTCAGAAATAGACAAGCAAGTGGAAATGTAACCTTAGCCCCCCAATCCAACCATTAGTCTTTTTAATGATTCTGACACAACCACCCTGAGGTAACATCTCATTCCATGGCTCAAGCAAAGGAAGAATCTCAGAAGAATCCTGATTTCTTTGGCCTATTATTAAACTGAGGCCTAGATGGATGCAAGTGCTAAAGGACAAGGATTATAGGGGTTTATTCAGTGCTGTCAGAGAAAGAAAATCCCTGTCTCTCTGCCAGATGCATTAAACTACTGATCTCACAATTGCATAAAATTATCACTGACATTAAATCTATGCTAATTCAACACAGTGTGAGGAAAAATGATTTAACCTCAAACCCTTTCCCCAATGTCATTCAACAGCTCTAATTAGGTAGAGAGGTGTTCCTGCTCTCCACTCTCTCTGTATTATTATAGATATTATTAAAATGTATTATTAATATTCATTTAGTGGAAGCAGAATAACTAGGGAGTATTTATGATATAGTTAAAGAGTCCTGTTTATACATTTCTGGTCACAGTTTCTTTTCTACTTACAGAAACATTAAGCTTATGTATACAGGTTCATATTTATCATGATTAATGGGAAAAGCTAAAGAACTAATTGGGTGTTCTAATTTGAAGGGTAGCTGCTAAATATACAATTTCACCCCAAAATTGAAAAGCAAAACCTTTTTCCTTCTTCCCTAAGCTTTTTGAGAAGTACCAGATAACTTCCACTAACAAGAATATTGTTTTTTCACACTATGCACACTTAGCCTGTGGAACTCATTTCCACATGGCATCAACAAGAACTTAGCAAGATTCCCCCCAAAAACTGGACATGTATATAGATAGTGAGAATATCTAGCATTACAACAGTAAGGATTAGTTAAAAAAAAAATCTTCCACCACCTCCTTGACCTTATATAGTTTTTTTCATGTATAGGTCTCAAAACATTTTACAAAAGGAGGTCAGGCTCCTTAACTGCATTTTACATATAAAGAAACTGAGGCACAGAAAGATGAAGTGACTTGCCCCAGGTTTCTCAGCAGATCAGTGGCAGGGCCAGAACCCAGATTTCCAGAGTTCTAATCCACTGGGCCATAGTGAGTGGGGGGAGAGAAGGGCAGGGGTCTGAAGAGGAGAAATAGGAAGACATCCACATTTTTTTTGGAAGAGATATGAAGTCTCATGCTTCAGGACATAGACCCATCTCTAACTCATGGGTATTAGGAGAAAATGTTGTCAATGAGCAGATTTTTCCATAACTGCCTACTGCTGCATTTCTTACATTTTCCTCCTAAGTGTCTAGAACTGGTCTCTGTTACAGACAGAAAGACCACTGGTATGATGGAGAATGGGAATTCCTATGTTTTTAGTAGGGGGAATAAAAAGAGCACACATTTAAAATAATTTGACTGTATAAGATGTACACGTTCTGTGAGAACACACTCTAGGGAAAGATCTAGATGGCCCTAAAAAATAAAATAAAAACATAAAAATTACAATAAACTCATTTTTTCCTACCTGTGTTGTAATATGATTTTATGTGCAACATTAAAGTCACAACATGAGTTACCATTTATCTCCTTACTTTGAAAGTGCTATATGACTAGAAGTGGGCAACTGAAATATACATATCCTGGTGGATGAAGTGGGTTTATATCCATTCTAATTATATTCATAATGCACTCATTTGATATAGCATAGGTATTATTTAGCTGTATTTTACACATTCTGTCTAAAGTAAATTGAAATAAAAATATAATACAGGGCTGAAAAATATACTCTGTACAAAGTACTGTATCTCACTGACAAGTACTTAAAAAAAGGCTAAAAGTAATAAAAATTACTGCTAGAAAAATCGAAATGTTCCATTCCCAGATTTTATGAGGGCAATAAAAAATGAAAAAGCAGCTCTAGTTAAGCTAGACTGATGAAGTGATATACTGCCAGAAAGGCATTCAAGGTTGTGTTGAAACAGATTTAAAAGTTGATATATATCAAATACAATAATTCTGGTGCATATTTTAGGGAACCTGGATGGAATGCTAGCACACACATCCACCAGATGCTTGTAATCAAAAAGGTTTGATTCAGACAACCTTTGTTTTGCCAAAGAGCTTGGATGAAATTGTTAACAGTAGTTTTCACCCACCAAACATGATTCATTTAGCCAACTTAGTAACTTTGTTTCCTTTATTTTATCTGTAGGCGTTCAGAAATGACCTATTGTGGGTCTTTTTTTCCCCCATTTATGCTCTTTGTTTTCTTGAATCGTGATGTACGGGAATGTTTTGGGCTCAGAAATGATGGTATAGCAAAGGAAAAAACATCTTTTGCTATGCCTGAGGCAGCAGGTAGGATCAAGAATAAGACATAGGTTCTATTCCCGGTTTTCCCATTAATCTGCTATATATCCTGTCCAAGTCATTTCCCCTCTGACCCTTAATCTATTTAAATTGTGAGTTCTGTGGGGCAGGGACTGTCTCTTACTGTGAGTTTGGACAGTGCCTTGCACCATGAGGCCTTGGCCTCAGCTGGATATTCTAAGTACCACTGTAATATAAATAAAAATGTATGTATTGGGGGGCAGATCCTGGAACTCAGGGGAAGCTGTGGCAGGGACAGCAGGACTGTAGAGATGTTTTGCTATCAGAATGCTGCCTAAGGGACTGTTCTAGCTGATGCAAGTAAAAGAAGCCAGTCATTTACTCTTTCTCTGACCCTTGGGGTTGAACAGGTAAGAGTAATGTGACAACCTTTGCCTCCCTTCCATTCAGCTACATGAAGCATGAGCTCAGTGCTATTACAAATGTGCTGCAGAGCTATAGATAGATAGATAGATAGATCGATTGATCATTAATGAATTAGGTGCCAGCAGATGGTACTCAACAATACATAGCATAATTCCTGGGTTTTGTTGAACCAATAAAACTTATCATTGCATGTTACAAATGGCTTCCTCTGGCAATTATTTACAGCTCCAGCTGAGGACTGAGTCATAGGGCAGTTAGAGAAGGTTATTTTTGGTATCAGCCTTCAAAAGAGAGCTTACTCAGGACTTAAGTTGTGCACAGGTATTGTGTTGGCCCTCTGCGCAGGGTGAATTTCACCCTCTGTAACCCTAAGTCAAATTTGGGTAATTGAAGCTGGGCACCTCAAATTCGAGCCACTATTATTTAGCTGATCAACTTAAGCCATCCAAATTGAAAATCTTTGGATTTCACCCGCTATACCTCAATTTACCATCTCTGTAAGTTGCCAGACAGGAGAGAGACATACCATCTCTAACAGGAGGATGATAAATACTGAAGTGTTGAAAACCTCTTATAAGGCACTGCAAGAGCTGCAGAAGTCTGGCATCCTATTTCAGATCTATACAAACCCAACCAAATTGTATGTTAGAAGAACATGGCCAGGATATAGGTAGTCATGAGAAATCATGTTTGTACAATACAGGAACAAAGTTTTTATCTGACCTCTGTTTCATTTCACACTAAAAATGAAATGCAATTAAGCTTCAACTCTGGATCAAAATTCATGTTTAAGTGGGAGTTCAGTGCTACACCAGGCCTTGTATTGGCCCTCCATGAAGGGAAGAATTTCATCCACCTCTGATATGTAAGTACCATGGATAAAAGTCCTGTGGCTCAGTGACTAAATAAAGCCCCCTTCCAAGAATGAATGTCCCCTGTTTAGTTCCATTTAACAATGTACAAAAACAGTGCCATTATTTGTTTACATACTAGCACTATAAATTGATTTGTGACCAACAACCTCCCATCTATATCACACAGAATGAGTTGAGTCAACTTGGAAACACAGCAGCCAAGCTTATACCTATCTTCCAGCACAAGATACAAGAGCATCCTATACCTGCAAAATTGCCCAATCCATCCCTATCAAGACATGTGACTGATTTGTTAACAGAAACAGAAAAACACTGTCAAAGATAAAGGAGGCTGGTATTCAACAGACTAAGCACACCATACCAATTATCCCAAAGAAATTGTAACCACATTGTCAGCTTATTACGGGGAACTTGTATACTCTGACAATGACAAAGCAGGAGTCTGCTTTTGAAATGTTCCCATTTATAAATGCTCACTGGCATAAGCCATTCTGCACAACACATTGCTTTGTCAGTTCAGAATGAAAAGCATCCAGGCCTTATATACACCTCAGTGTTAAAAAGGAGGAATGATCTAGACTAGGAGAGACTGAATTATTGTAGACAGGATGCTATGGGCATATTTTCTTGGGCACTGATCTCAAAGAGACAACACACCTTTCTTTTTCTTTCTAGGACTGTTGTGTTTAGATATGCTTGTAATTATTAGAACTGGGAGCACTGGCTGTTGGGAGTCTGAAAGGACAGGAAACAGGAAGGAGTGGGGAGGAGGAGTTGAGGAGGCTGATTGAGAGTTACAGAGGGTGCAGCAGCAGCTTGGTACAGAGATTTCCACCATAAAAATAAAGTCCTGTTGAAGTTGTTAGTAACTTGCCTTGTTGATACAACAAGAACACAACCCAGTTTACACTAGAAGTCAGAGAGAGAGAATGTATAGTTGTGATAGGCTCAAGCAAGATCTCCCCTCAATTTAAAAGAGAGGGGGATAGCAGAAGAGAATTCCCCGAGAGTGACTTCAGCTCTGAAACAAACCACCCATGGATTTTGTACTTTCAGGGGTCACTGATTCACCGCCCTCTGTGTGAGCTGCTGCAGAATCTGATCCATGGCGGGGAGAAGAGCTGTGTATGCTGATGGTTTGAGTTTATTGTCCTTTTTTCATTCACAGCAGCAGCATTTAAAGCATTGGAAAGGTGTCCCTTTTCACTGTTACATACTAATCCACTGTTAACAATTCTTATGATTTTATCAGTAGACTCACAATTTTGGGTTTTTTAAAGAAGCCCCGACTCCTGGAGTCATGTGAATAGGTGAGTATCTCAGCTTTATTTTTGTTTTTGTTTAAGGTAAGTCTCCCTCCTGGTAGCAAAGAAAAACTGAAGAACGTGAACCTGAAAGATTAAAAAACCAGAAGGCAAATGCAAAAACCCCAAAATTATTATTTTGATGTCTCAACATTTTTAAGACAATCCCATGATTTTGGGGGAATGGACTGATTTTTGAATACATGACGTTGGCTATATACCAAATCCAAAAGAAAAGAAAAGCAAACCCACTATCATATTTGAGTGACAGTAAGAAAGATAGAAACACTCTCTACTTAACAGGTGCCACCATAAATTAGTCAAAGAGCAACGTGGGGGGGGGTGGAGGGCTTTTGTACTGAGGAAAAATATTACAAAGTTTGACTAGATGCTCAATGAACAATGGAAATGAAGAGATGGTCTAAGCCATTCCAATTTAAGTTTTCATGACCCCACTAACATTTATCATTAAAGAACAAAAAACTATATCATTAACGAGTTGGTCCTGGAAAGTGCCAGTGGGCATTCATTTGAATTACGAAAACCATTCACTGAAATTATGTTCATGCCCTTTTATTTGCTATTTTCAGTCATACATGGGAGTTTTTCTTTGCCTGCTTACAGAATGCAAGTCCTTTGGTGTTCAAAATTCATCACTGTACAAGAAGTCAGCATGGGCTGAGGTACCACTTAAGTCCTCAGAATAATTCTTGTGTAACTCTTTGCACAGGGATGTGTAATAACCTGTGGGGAAAGGCCATAGTGCATGCAGGTAAGGGTATTTGTGGGGAACTACACCTTCATTGTACTATTGAGAAAATCATTTAGTTAGGGAGTAAAAGCAATGCCATGTGACTTACGTGCCACATTGTTATTGCTAGTCAAAGCAAAACAAACTCACTGAGTTTAAAGCCAGAGGAACCACCAGCTCAACCTCATGTAGAACAGCGCAACCACCAGAATGAGACCGAAGTATTACAGCGGCCCAGTGTTTACCACAAGAAGAGAACTGATGGGGCCAAGGTACATGAATGCCTGAGGCCCTGGCCATGGCAGGGAACAATCTGATACCAACCAATAGTCTGACATTTATGGAGACAGGGTGACACTACTCAAGTCCCATGTCAGCTACAAAACAATGCTTAAGTGATGCACTGAGGTGATACTGGCCCCTCAGCTCAAAGCTAACTTTCACCCATAAACAGAAGATGTGATTCTAAATACTGAATACATTCAAAGAGACCATAGTCCATTCCAGATTGGGTGCAAACAGGGTGGTGGGGGGGAAAGGGGCTAAAATATTTGGAAATGACATTTGCAAACAATCTGATCAGCTCTAATAATTGCATAAGAACCATGTTTCTTGGCAAAACGTGAGTTGAAGCAGAGATGTCTTATTCACTGTTACACAAACACGCTTGAGTCACAGACAGTTTGGAATGGGGACCAAGGCGAAGCAATTTAATTAGGAAATTAACCAGTGTTCTCAAGATGCAAGAAATATCCTGAACACTATTTAGAAGTACATGGTATACAACAATCAGAGGGACTTGTTTCCATATACAGCAATATTAGCCTCTTCAGTTTCTTAACTTCGGCCCCAGGTGGGTCCCAATAAGTGACCTTTGGATCTAAATGCATATGCCTGTACTGGCTCATCAAAGAGACCCCATTCCTTTAGCCAAGACTGTAGCAGGCGCTTTATCAACCTTATGTATGTAGAGAGCCATGTAGGGTACAGGCCACAGGAGTACCTTTACTCACCTAAGCATGGCCTCACCAACTACACGGCTGTTTAGACCCATGCTAGGTTAGCATGTAGTGTATGTACTTTGCATGTCACCCTAAGAAGCATGTGGTGTAGTTAGAAGGGAACACAGCACCTCACTGAATGTGGTGGGCGGGGGCAGAAAATTACAATTTTATCATTCCATTTTATGTTTTTGATGCATAGTGATGTCATCTTCACTGCACAAACCAGGTTCACTGTTGGTCTAAAACCAGTGCAAATCTTCAGCTGATGTGAAATGATTTACACTAGCCAAGGATGTGACCCATGGACTGCAAGTGAGTTGTTTCAGCTTATGCCAGTGGTGAATATATGCTGTATTTCTGAAATTGAGCGATCAATATAAGTTTGACTTGACCTCAGTGTGTGCCCTTTAAATCCCAGTTAAGTAGACTTGGTTTCAGGTTATATTTTTTTCCTATTTTTTCTTTTCTTTTCACATGTACCCTTTTAAAAGGTGTTCCCTTTTTAACAACAGACACACACACAAACTCTATTACTCTCAGAGCTTGACTTGCGCACAAACATTTATATGTACATTTATACTATCACATTTATAATCCACAGCCACACACGACCACACTGGAGCTCCAGATCATGGATCAGGTCCTCAGCTGGTATAAACTGGCATAGCTCCATGGAACTCAGTGGGAGCTTTGGTGATTTACATCTGGCCCAGGAAGGCAAAATTCTCTAAGGCATACACAGCTTGTCCTTAATCACTAGCTGCCTGCACAGAAAGCACTAGTCATTGTTCACAGTACCACTAACAGAGAGAAATATAATGTAGGAGGAATATAATATAATTCCTCTTTATTAGTGTCATTTTTATGTGAGCCTTACCATAATGCAGTCCTCACAGTCACCTTAGCTGATCATGAGCTTCAAAAAGACATAGCAGAATTGTATTCACAATTTTTTAAGTCCTAAACATTATGTATTGATCAACATTAATTGCCATCTGAGATGTGAATTAAAATAGGGCAACTGTTTCTTAATATTGCTTATATTACCATGGATTCACTAGAGTTAGAAAATTAGTACAATTAATAGATATTGGCTCACCCAAACTGGAGTGGTGGGGTGGAATGTCCAGATGATTAACATCTACGTTTGACAAATTGATATTATAAGCGTATTTTCCAATTATAAAGAGAATTATATACGACAAGTACTCCATTGTATTTATTTTTACTGATCAGTGACTTCCTCAGTAGCTAGTCAGATCAAAAAAATGTACGTGGTCAATATCTTGTGTAAATACTCAAAGTCAACTCTTTGGGATGCATATATTTTAACATTATCAAATATTTAAGGCCAGCTGTCACATGCTGTAATAAATTGGCTATTGTGCTTGTGCACCACTGCCATTTACTGGAGGAGAAGAGAATTGCCCAACTGTGTATCATAGGCCTGTCATGGTATAACCCCACTCTGAACCTTAGCGTCCAAAGGATGGGGTACCAGCATGAATCCCCCTAAGCTTAATTACCAGCTTAGATCTTGTAGTGCTGCCACCAACCAGGACCTGCAGTGCCTGGTACACTCTGGTCCCCCAAAACCTTTTCAGAGGACCCCAAGACCCAGACCCCCTGGATCTTACAGAAGGAAAGTAAACCCTTTCCTCCACCGTTGCCTCTCCCAGGCTTTCCCTCCCTGGGTTACCCTGGAAGATCACTGTGATTCAAACTCGTTGAATCTTAAAACAAAGGGAAATG
The DNA here is from genome assembly GCF_007399415.2 of Gopherus evgoodei. NCBI lineage: Eukaryota > Metazoa > Chordata > Testudines > Testudinidae > Gopherus > Gopherus evgoodei. Next base: position 154,290,402 of record NC_044323.1, on the reverse strand, counting down.
CATCTTCCCCACTCCTCTTTTCTCTCCCTTTCTCCCACCAATTCCCTGGTGAGTACAGACTCAATTCCCTTGAGCCTCAACAAGGGGAAAAAATCAATCAGGTCTTAAAAAAGAAAACCTGTTAATAAAAGAAAGAAAAAAAAGTAAAAAGTTGTCTCTGTAATTTAGATGGTATAGGTTACAGGGTCTTTCAGCTTATAGACACTAGAGAGAAGCCTTCCCCCCAGCACAAATACAAATTAAAATCCTTCCAGCAAAATACACATTTGCAAATAATGAAAACAATCAAAAAGACTAAACTGCCTTCTACTGGTACTTACTATTTGAACAGAAAATTAGAGAGCCTGTAGGTACATCTGGTTACTCTCAGAACCCAGAGAGAACAACAGACAAACAAACACCACAAAACAAAGACTTCCCTCCACCGAGATTTTAAAGTCTCTTGTCTTCTGATTAGTCCTCTGGTCAGGTGGTCCAGGTTCACTGCTTATAACCCTTTACAGGTAAAAGAGACATTAACCCTTAACTATCTGTTTATGACAAGGCCCTGTGCTGCTAAAAGCAGGTTGCTGTGTTTTCAAGCAGGAGGATATAAATTCTGAGTGGCTACTGAATACTGATAATTGGGAAGGTCTAGGTGGCTATGGATTTGATACAGTATTAAGCATACAAAGATAGATTTCCCAGTTGATGTAAGGTGGCATAGCCCCATAGACATCAGTAAAGATATTCCAATTTGCGCCCATGGTCCATTTGGCCCGTAAAACTAGTTAAGACTTTATCAACCTTTATAATGGATATTTCAGATGAGGGCCAGACAAATCACTTCCTGATCTTTAAGAAAACATTGCTACAATTAGCCAGCTGCTGCGATCATCAAAGTCCAAGCATGGAGATAGAGTCTCCCTCTCACCCCAGGAATGGAGCATATCCATAAGCAAACAAGCAGTGTGGGTAACTGCGCTATCCCTGCTACTCTTGTTCAGTAGATCAAGGGTGATATTCACCCCACACGCAAAGGATCAGCACAAGGCTCATGCACCGCTGAAACTTGAGTTTGATTAAGTAGTACATAGCCCTTGTTGGCCCTCTGCAAGAATGTCAGTTTCACCCAATGAGACTATCCAGTTACATCAGACAGGAAATATACATATACATATTTATTTAGAAAGAATATAAACCTTAATATTTCAGGGCATAAGCCAACCTCCAGTTGATGGAGATAGGAAAAAACACAGGCACACAGATCAGAGTAAGGGTCCACTTAGTCCAGCTTAGTCCAGTGCCTTGTCTGGCCAGTACCAGATGTTTAAGAGCAGGGCATATCATTGCTCATTACAGGGTTTTCTGCACTCTGCTCTGAAAGATTCTGGTACTAGCCAGACAGGACACTGGACCCCTACTCTGGCCTGAGTTTCCCGTGTTCCTATATTTTTGAGTGATACCTGTCACTGTGGAGTTTGCACGGGAAAAGGCATTAGAAGACCTCACAGAGCACCAAGTCCATATAGTTAACTTACAAAAGCAATGAAGGCTCCTTTCTCTCCTTAGGATACAAAGGAATCTTTTTTTTTAAAAGTGCATCATAAAACATTTATGAATTGGGGCTCTGTGTGGTTTTCCATAAGGCAGTCATCTAGAGGCTTTCCCCCGTCTATAAAGTAGACTGCACGTCATCTTGGAGAAATCCTTCATTTTCCTCTTAAGAATAGGGCTTATACATCAATATGTTTATAGCTTTGCCAGAACAAATACATTTTGCTATCTTAGGGCTACTGAGAAATATTTCAATTTGTGAGCATCAACCAAAAGCTTTTCAAAGTTGCAGCACCTTTTTTTTTTTTTTAATTTACACACACACACACACACACACACACACACACACACGGTTTCAGATGGAGCCTTCTATACTGCAGATGCCACAAAGCACTTTTCACTGTAATGCAAGATACTGGTCATGCTGGGACAGTATAGACAAACAGATCAGTTATTCAGTACTTAGTTCACATTCATTCTTGACTATAAGGAACCAGATTTTACAGTGAGATGGGATATGTTGGCAAGAAGAACCCAGGGTGATAGGTTTCCAACTTGACTGACATTAGACAGAAGGGATCACGGGTTATCACCCTTAAGTCCATTCTGCTGCCTTGGCTTCCAGTCCTTGCAAACATCCATTCTCCAACCATTCATCAAGAGATGGCTACATTGCGTGAGTACAAGAAAACCCTCACTGACCAAAAGCTCTCACTCCCTGACAATCTTGTTCACCTGCACTGTACCTGCCTTAAGTCCTGCTGATTATCCTGGGAATTGGACAAGCTCTTCTGCCATCCAGCTTCAACCCGGACGACACGTGGCAGATGCAATGGGCAAGCTCTGACCTAACCAAGCACCTCACAGATGATCCCGCCATTGAACTGCCCGATGTCCTGCTCCGCCAAAGACAGGGGATGACCAACAACTGTATTAGGATGTTACATGGAAGACAAGCACCCTTGATGCATGAATGGAGAACCAAGGATTTGCCAGCAAGCATATTGCAAACAAGTGCCCCATCTTTTTTATTTCCAGGAGATCCAGCACAGATACATGCTACAACTCCTGAAGCCCTCAAATGGATTTCAGACCTCTCTGTTAACTTGAAAATGTTGCTACATAACTGCACAATGGCTATTCTACTAGTAGAACAATGTGTGCTATAGTGTATAGAGCACTGAGCTAGGACTCACGAGAGTGGGGTTGCATTCCTGATTATACCAATGACTACTTGGATGAGTCGCTTTTCCTTTGTTTTCCCTCTCACTCTTTGTCTATGAAATTGTTTCCCCTTCTTGCCTTGCTTTAGAAGAGGCCTCACTGCTTAACATAGCCTTGGAAAGAGCTTCATCTCAGGCTGAACTGAAACACCATAGGTAAGCTCCTGGACCTGATTTGGCTGTCTCGTGCAGTCATTTACACACCAGAGCAAATTGGCAGTGAAATACTAGTAGCCTGCGTACACTCTACACTTGCATAAGTAACTGCGCAGCAATGGAGAATTGGACCCACTGAATTTGTACTTAGCCATCTAGTTTTCTGTGCTGCTCATCCAAGAGTAGCCTTCCCCAATGCTATGGGTATATTTAAATCTCTTGCTTTCTGCATTTCACTTGGGCTCCTAGCTCCAACCGAGGCATAGAGCATATTGCTGCTGTTACAGCCTTCTCCCACACCTGACTCCTCACACTGCACCAAGGAACCGCTATGCTGTGTCTCCACAAACATCCAGTCTCTCCTCTGTCAAGTGTTTTCTTGACACACACCTCTTCGGGCACCTCTACAAATCCTTATTCTTACCTTCAAGGAAGTGATTGGTAAATAGATAATAAGAGGCTGGTTAGCTATTTTATTTGGCCTTCATCAACACAAAGCATGGAATCAATATGACATGCTTAACACCTCTGCTCTCTCATTTACTTACCACTGCATCCCATACTCAGTCTTCCTCTATCTGCTGTCCCTTCAGGGTCAGGTATTCATGAGTGCTGAGCACTCAGGGTTCAATGTTCAAAAGGGCTCAGCTTGTATTTAGACATCTAAATAAAGGGCCAGATTTTCACAAGTTCCAGCATCCAGCAGCTCATGTTGTCACACGAAGAGCCAGATTTTCAAAACAGCTCTGCACCCAACACTGCCTCACCCAGTTTCATTTAAGTAAGTTTATTTCTCCAAACATAAGCTAATAAAACAAACAGCTCATTATTTGTCCCAGGGTTTCACTGCCTCTCCTCCTATGGGGTCTCTGGTAATCTTGTTTTGTTCAGCTTCCCAGCCCCAGCCATCTCCCTTCTAAGCCAGTCCTTATTTTCAGCCAGCTCTGCTCCTCTTCTGAAACAGTAGCTGCAGGGCAATCTTACTGAACACCTAGGCCCTTGCTCCAAGGACCCACCACGGGAGATGGCTCTACTCCTGCGTAGTTTCTCTCCCCAGGCATATCCCATGCCAATAATTCCTCTTCTTCATGTCCTCTGAGAGGCATTTATACCTCCAGTTGTAGCCCTACCCCTTTTTAATTAGCTCAACTGGGCGCATATCTGATCTATGCACAGGGCCCAGCTATCCTGTGACAATGAAGTAGGATAGAGACAGGAGCACCAGCACAGATGCCTGCAGTACATGAAGATGCCCCATCTTGGTTCTGACTTGGATGGTACTTTTTTTTTAATTGATGAGATTTACCAGATCATAGATGAAGGTGGTACAGCTCTAGGCATAACATAAATATCACAATTAAAAAAGACCCAGGAAATACAAATGCCAAAAAATTACAGTGGAACGAATTTCTCAAAGAGACTACTGTGTGGATGAGAAATTACCCTTTTGAAGTAAACCAAGGGGATTAAATCAAACTCCAAGAGAAGACAAGTGAATGATAAATGACACACAACTAGAGCCAAGCTAAATCTTTGGTGTCTAAGTGAGATATAGTGGGCTGAAAAGATTATGCAAATTGAAATGAATCTGTCTCAAAGCCTGACCTACAGAGTGAGGGAACGTACAGTATTCTAGAGCTGGAGCAATTAGAAGATTATTTATACTGTAAATAAGACAGATCTTTCTTAACTTCATACCATAGAACTGCACGCCTGAGAATTCTAATACACAACTACAGCAATGTTCCTCTTAATTAATAGTGTTTTCCACTTCTCTAATGCCTTCCATTCAGAGACCTCCAAGCAGTTCAGCCAACTTTGAAGAGTAGAGTTCTGCAGTCACAGAATTCCTGTGAGACAAGTGCTAATAGGCCTATTTGGAGAGGAAGGATTCACCACGTGTTAAAGTACTAACCTAGGTTTTTGGAGATCTAGGTTCAATTCTGTACTCAACCACAGACTTCCTATGTGATCTTGGGCACGTCACTTAATGTCTGTGCCTCAGTTCCCCATCTGTAAAAATGAGATAATAGCACTGCCCAGCCTCACAGGGGTATTGTGAGGTATTCAAATACCGTATGTGAAGCTATCCCAGCTGTTCTGTCAGTATCATTTCTTAGGTCCCAATCCTTCAGTGACCCCCATGCTGTTGAAACCCTGTGTGTGCATAAAATCCCACCAAAGTCAACAGGGATCAATGCAGATAGGGTGACCAGATGTTCCGATTTTATAGGGACAGCCCTGATTTTTGGGTCTTTTTCTTATATAGGCTCCTATTACCCCCTACCTCCTGTCCCGATTTTTCACATTTGCTGTCTGGAAATTTAGGGAAATGCAGGATTGTGTCCTTATTTTCTTACCCATCTCTCAACTATCCTAAGTGTTCAAAAAGTCCTGCAATGACTAGGCATTTCAGTCTATTCCCATCCCCTTCCTCCATTCTCAGAATTAAGTCTATCTGAACAGTTCTTACTTTAATTTGTGCATTTGGTTTCTCTCTCATTTTCAAATAGTCCCTTTCACTTGTGGCATGAGTGACCTCCCTGGACAATTGCAGAGATTCAGTGTCACTTTTCTATACCATTTTAACTCCATCATTATTCTATCCCTCGGACGCATTAGACCAAAGCCACAGAAGGTACTTATCAACACTGCTATTGCCTCTACATGCCAGGAGGACTTCAATATCTACATCTAATACTTCTGTGACGATGGCAGACCAGGTACCAGCTCATGCCAAAGTCCCCATCTCAATTGAACACTGGCAAATACACAGCTGGAACCAGTCTGGCTCACCTGTGTGTTAGTATTGTTAAAATAGGTGTTAGAATGATAAGACTATTGAATGCTTGAGAGTTGCTGCATGCATTAATCTCACTTCTTTATCCCTTGGTGTAAGCTAATATTTGAGCAGTTGTATTGTTAGCCTCTGCGTGTAAGTCGCCATACAGGAGAAAGACATTAACGAGTGTGAAGAGCACATCTTCAACAAAAAGGTGTGACATCTTTTCCAAAAGGAGAGGTCCATCGTTACCACATTGTTATGGGACATTGCAACTGGAATTTCCATATGTACATCAACAAGAGGATAAAAGACTTCTGTTGATGTTCTGCCTCCTCTCTGTGAAGATGAGTCATGCAAAGGACTCCTGCCATCAGCTGAGCTTTGCAGCCAAAAGCATGTGGGAAGAAGCGAATAAAACCTTTGATAAGAAGGAACTGATTATTGTTTGATGCTTGGACTCTGAGGGGCAAAGTGTTTCCAGGCAGAAGCCTAAGATCCCCAGTGCTTAGCCTGGGTTAGCCCTAAAGGACATATAGAGCTTGCTGATT